>NW_024080953.1:1749344-2001584 GCF_003009895.1 Hyaena hyaena | reverse complement strand
ATATGGTTTTTATCTTTTCTTTTGTTAATGTAATGTATCATATTGATTGACTTGTGAATATTGAACCAGCCCTGTAACCTAGGAATGAATCCCACCTGATCATGGTGGATAATTCTTTTTATGTGCTGTTGAATTCTATTTGCTAGTATCTTGTTGAGGATTTTTGCATCCAAATTCATCAAGGATATTGACCTATAGTTCTCTTTTTTTGCAGAGTCTCTGTCTGGTTTGGGAATCAAATTGATGCTGGCTTCATAGAATGAGACCAGAAGTTTTCCTTCGATATTTATTTTTTGGAATAGCTTGAGAAGAATGGAGATTAACCCTGTTTTAAATCTCTGGTAGAATTCTCCAGGGAAGCCATCTGACCCAGGGCTCTTATCTGTTGGGAGATTTTTGATAACTGATTCAATTTCTTCACTAGTTATGGTTCTGTTCAGATTTTCTATCTCTTCCCATTTGAATTTTGGTAGTGTGTGTGTGTTTAGAAATTCGTCCATTTCTTCTAGGTTGTCCAGTTTGTTGGCATATAATTTTTCATAGTAATCCCTGACAATTGCTTGTATTTCTGAGGGATTATTTGTAATAAATCCATTTTCATTCATGATTTTGTCTATTTGGGTGCTCTGTCTTTTCTTTTTGAGAAGCCTAGCTAGAAGTTTCATAAATTGTTTATTTTTTTCAAAAAAACAACTCTTAGTTTCATTGATCTGTTCAACTGGGGGTTGTGGGTTTTTTTTTTTTTTTTTATTCTATATTGTTTATTTCTGCCCTGATCTTTATTATTACTCTACTCCTACTGGGTTTGGGGTGCTCTTGCTGCTCTTCTTCTAGTTCCTTTAGGTGTGCTATTAGGTTTTATATGTGTGCTTTTTCTAGTTTCTTGAAATAGGCCTGGAGTACAATGTACTTTGCTCTTAGGACTGCCTTTGCTGCATCCCAAAGAGTCTGGATTGTTATATCTTCATTTTCATTTGTTTCCATATATTTTTAATTTCTTCTCTAATTGCCTGATTGGCCCATTCGTTCTTTAGTAGTGTGTTCTTTAACCTCCATGCTTTTGGAGGTTTTCCAGACTTTTTCCTGTGGTTGATTTCAAGTTTCATAGCATTATGATCTGAAAGTGTGCATGGTATGATCTCAACTTTTTATATTTATTGAGGGCTGCTTTATGTCCCAGTATGTGATCTATCTTGGAGAATGTGCACTCGAAAAGAAAGTGAATTCCATGGCCTCAGAATGTAAAGTTCTAAATATAGCTGTCAAATCCATCTGGCCCAATGTGTCATTCAGGATCATTGTTTCTTTAGTGATATTCTGTCTCATTGATCTATCCCTTGCTATAAGTGGAGTATTAAAGTCCCCTGCTATTAGCACATTCTTATCCATAAGATTGTTTCTATTTGTGATTGTTTTATGTATTTGGGTGCTTCTGAATTTGGTGCATAGACATTTGCAATTGTTAGCTCTTCCTGATGGATAGACACTGTAATTATTATATAATGCCCTTCTTCATCTCTTGTTACTGCCTTAACTTTAAAGTCCAGTTTGTCTGATGTAAGTATGGCTACTCCAGCTTTCTTTTGACTCCCAGTAGCATGATAGATATTTTCCCATCCCCTCACTTTCAATCTGAAGGTGTCCTCAGGTCTAAAATGAGTTTCTTATAGACAGCAAATAGATGGATCTTGGTTTTTTATCCATTTTGATACCCTATGTCTTTTTATTGGAGCATTTAGTCCATTTACATTCAGTGTTATTATTGAAACACATGGGTTTAGAGTCATTGTGTCCTTTGTAGGATTCATGCTTGTGGTGGTGTCTCTGGTACCTTGTGTTCCTTGCAACATTTCCCTCATAGAGTCCCCCTCAGGATTTCTTGTAGGGCTGGTTTAGTGGTCCTTCAATTTTTGTTTATTTGGGAAAACCTTTATCTCTCCTTCTATTCTGAATGACAGGTTTGCTGGATAAAGGATTCTTGGCTGCATGTTTTTTCTGTTCATCACATTGAAGATTTCCTGCCATTATTTTCTGGACCTCTAAGCTTCAGTAGATAGGTCTGCACCTACTCTGATAGGTCTCCCTTTGTGTGTTAGGGCCCTTTTATCTCTAGCTGCTTTCAGAATTCTCTCTTTATCCCTAGGTTCACTATGGTATGTCATGCAGAAGATCGATTCAAGTTACATCTGAAGGGAGTTCTCTGTGCCTCTTGGATTTCAGTGTCTGTTTCCTTCCCCAGATTGGGAAGTTCTCAACTATAATTTGTTCAAGTATCCCTTCATCCCTTTTCTCCCTTTCTCACTTCTTATGGAATTCCTGTGATATGGATATTGTTCCATTTGATTGTATCACTGAGTTCTCAAATTCTCCTTTTGTGCCCCTGGATAAGTTTATCTCTCTTTTTCTCGGCTTCCTCTTTTTCTATAATTGTGTCTTCTAATTCACCTATTCTCCTCTCTGCCTCTTCAATCTGTGCAGTGGCCACCTCCATTTTTTATGCACCTCATTTATAACATTTTTAATTCATCACAACTATTTTTAAGGTCCATAATCTTTGTAGCAATAGCATCTCTCGTGTCTTCCATGCTTTTTTCAAGCCTAGAGATTAATTTTATTACTATTGTTCTAAATTCTTGTTCAGTTATGTTGCTTATATCTGTTTTGAGCAGTTCTTTAGCTGTCACTTCTTCCTGGAATTTCTTTGGAGGAGAGTTCTTCTGTTTCATCATTTTGGCTAGCTTTCTGTCTCTTGTTAGTTTTAAAAGCTTGTTATGCACTCTGCTCCTGCAAGTACTGCTGTATTAAAGAAGGCTCTTTGACTGTTTAGGGCCTGTTCATTCAAGAAGAGTTCTTTTAATGGTGTCCCTTGGTCTCTCTTGTTGAGACTTTGGTTATTTTATTTCCCTACTCGTAGTGATATTTGGGACTCTCCACCATGTGTACTTTGGCTTGTTTCTTGAGGTAGCCTGTGAGGAACTGGCTCATGCAATGATGAAGTTGAGAAGTCACATAGTCTCCCATCTGTAAGCTGAATATCTAAGTAAGTTGGTGGTATATAATTCAGTATGAATCTGGATCTGAGAACCAGGACATGATGATTTAAATCTCAGTCTGACAACCGTGGATGAGACGAATTGTTCTCCTGAGACAGGCAAGCAGGAATTTAAAAAGGGCCATTTTTCCTTTTCTGACTTTTGTTCTAGTCGGGCCCTAAAAGCTGGATTACTTTCTAAACATGCCGTACCAGTTCACATGTGGTCTGACAATGGTTCAAAGAAACTGGTTTCTTGCAATTACTTATTCAAGTATTTGTCTTCCTAAGATTAGTTACTCAAACCCCCAAATTTCTTCTCTGAAGTTACCATGGAGTGGTGTTCAACTGACTCCAAGTTGACCAACCCATACCCATGTGTGAAACTGAAATGACATTTTCCTTTAGAACAATAGGGGCCCGATACTTCATTACTTTTGAAAAATGGCATTCATTCAGACACCATAGTCTCTAAGCAGTGAAATCATTAGAAGGGATGAGCTATAAAGACCTTTAAAAAAATAAACTCCTTTTTTTTATATTTATAAAACTCAACTCATTTAAAAAATTTCAGCCAATACAGAAACTTATGAAAGAGAATGTGAAAAACTAAAACTTCCTGAGCATTTAATATGTGCTAGGTAGTGTTCCCTTTATATAAATTCTTTTATTAATTGTCCCAGCAATTCCATGTACTACCTCATTTTATATAAGAGAACATGGAGGGAGAGGGAAATTAAGCAACTTGTCCATTATCATACAGCTGGCAATAGGTGAAATCAGGATTGACACCAAGCCATGTGCCTCTATCACCTGGGCTCTATGCAGCATGTGATACAGGTTAACCTGCTCAAGCTGGGTTTTAGCACTGTAACCAAATGATTTATTGAAATAGAGACCTCCTCAGCCTGACCCCACTCTGACCAACTAAAGTTACCCGCCATGTCCCCCATTGTGCTGAAGCCAGTATCCCTCTAAAACATACTGTGGACAATGTCACTTCCATGCCCCCACTATCCCCTTAGGTTCCACCAGGAATTCAGATAGAACTTCCAGTTCTATCTCTTCCAAGAAGACTTGCCATCAATACATGATTTCAGTCAGTATCTATGCTGCCTTGCAGTGGTGGTCAGTAGTTTACTGCATGTATGTCAGGCTTCTATAAAGAGATTGTAGGGTCCATAAAGGCAGGGTCTTATGTTTTCTCTTTGTGTCCTCCACATTGTAAGCATGTAATAAAAGTTCCTTGAATGGAATTAAAGGCAGCCTTCTAGTGATGTAGACAAAAGCAAAGAGAGATCAGGCTTAACTGATCTTAAAGGTTTAACTCCAATGAGGGGTTGGTATCTTTTCATTAGTGTCATAATGGACTCCATTTATTCATTTTGTTTTAAAATTTTGCCTACCAGTGTTACATTTTAACCTTTAGAAAGCTCTACAGGAGTAGGGTTCCTGGCTGGCTCAGTTGGTAGAGCATATGACTCTTGATCTTGGGGTTGTAAGTTCAAGTTCCACGTTGGATATAGAGATTACTTAAAAATAAAATAAAGTCTTAAAAAATCTCTATAGGAGGAAGCTGTGGGTGTATAAAAGTATCATATTGAAACATAAATCTTCTCAAATCTCACTGAGCCCTTGATCTCCCTGTTCAGTGGATCTGAGTGGCCTTCTCAGAGAGATATACACTGCTGCCCCCAGCCATAAACACACCTCTGACCTCACTTTTGGGCATCCTCAGGCCTTGGGATGACCATTACAGCTCACCTTTACCCCAGAGGAGGTTGGCTTCTTCCCCTAAGAGAGAGCCTGGAGGTGATGTGACCATCCCCGTGCCTGAGTTCTTCTATGTCCCAGGCCCTAAAATCCTCCTTATCCTCAGTATTCACCCTGTCACTTATGAAACATTAACTGTTTGCTTTGTGGGGCCATCTGGTGTCCTGACAATAGCCCAAATACAAACTATCCAAAATAAAATCAACACCTCCTCCCAAATTGTTCCCCTCTCCTCAATGGCAGTAACCACCACACTGTCACTCAACATCAGGCTTGAAGCCTACGTTATCTTTGGCTCAAGACATTATAATGCTAAAAAAGAAAAAAAGTAATTATCCCTCCTCCTTCTTCCCTCCTAATACCTGACTTACACTTAGACACTATGTCTCTCAATTTCTTCATAATGTGTCTGGTATCTGTCCCTTCCTGTCTGTTCTCTCAGACATGGGGTAAGGCCCTGGATTTGGCACCAGTCTCTGAACTGGTCTCTTCCTCCAGCTTCTTTCCCTTCTAGTCTCTCGATTTACCTGTGCCAGATAACTCCTTCTACAAACTCTTTAAACTTTTCATTCTTCTGCTGCCAAATCCTCACTGGCTTCTCCCAAAGGCCTTAGAATAAGAGCTTCCTTAACTTCTTAACCTAGAATTCAGGAACTTCTATGCCTCAACCCTTATCTTTCTTCCTTGATTTCTCTCTTATTCTTTTCCAAAAGAAATTCTTAGATCCTCTGGGGTTGATCTATTACCATTATTATTATTGCATTCTTTAAACAATCCTTGCTTATTAGTCATCAAGCCACAGAGTGTCAGAGGAAGTAACCAGAGTCCAGAAAAGTTAAGGGAATTGCCTGAAGTCAAACAGCCAGTAGAGAAAAAACACAGTCATTCTCCCATTGTTTGCACTTCCTAACCTGGACTGCACTTCTATTGGACTTTATATAACTCTAAGTAACTCATCAATACCTGTGAATGTGAGCTTTAATAAGTTTTCAAAGATTAACAAGGGACGGTGTTTATCTGGAAGTAAATTCCTGCTGCCACCTTGAAGCTCTGGGTATATAACATCTACCCAAGCCCATACCAGTATAGACAGATTCTTAGTTTGGACAGAACTGGAGAGTGGAGAGGTAGGAAGGGATCTAGGTAAATATCCAGGGAAGGAGAGCTCAGTATGTGAACACCCCTCTTCATGGCCCTGGAGTCAGATGGACTCAAGTGAAAATGCTCCTTCTCTCATGTAGATACCAGCCCTTGCAACTTCACAACTCCGAGTGCTCACCCAGCCCCTCTGGTCTGGACTTGAAACTCAGTCCACTTCAAACTCAAGATCATTCCTTTTCACTCTCTACCCAAGGTTCAGTTCAGAAGCTGCCCTCTGCTATATTTCTTCTATGGAGAGTACGGGGAAATGGGTAAAACTGAAGACAACCTGTCACAAAACCAGAATGTTCACTCATTCATTCGTTCATTCACTCATTCAGCAAAATTTTGTTGTGAGCCTACTATGTCCAGGAACTATTCTGATGGCAATCCTCTTCATAATAATTACAGCATATTGAATGCTTACTATATTACAGGCATGGTTTTACATTTCATTAAACTCTCACAGCAACATGAGATAGGTTCTTTTTTAAATTGTCATTTTACATATGAGCAAGCTAAGGTGCAGAGCAGTTATGTAACTAGACCATTAAAGTGACAGTGCTGGAATTTGAACCCAAGTGGTCAACTCCAGAGCTCTGTTTTCTTAACCTTACACTTTGTTGATAAGGCATCCTAACCCAATGTCTACTTATGCTATCCCCATCTCCTTCTTGTTTTTTAAATTTTGCCAGCAATGGCAAGCTGTCTGGCCATGTTGCATTAATGAGGATTTTACTAGGTCAGATGAAGTAACACAGTATAAATAGGAGGGTTTTAAAAATATGTGTATTTGTGTTTGTGATGAAGAAATGACAGGTGTTAAAATCATTTGAGAGCTACTGGAGGTTGAAATGGAGAAGAGAAATAGAAGCTATGTGGTGAATGATGAGAATCAGGTTACAAGAAACAAAATTCAGGGAAAAGAGAAGAAATCACATTGGAGAAATTAGGAGTGACTCATGTTTTCCTCTCAGATATTTCAGGGAGGAACAGGCAAGAAGTCTGAGCTGTCCATAGGCAGGAGATGGGAACAGCAGACCCGAGCTCCTCAGCAGGGCCTGGAGAAACCAGAAAAAAGGACCTCTTTCCTGCGTCACACATGAGTCAAAGACAAAGTGTTCTAACTTCAACAGGAGGCAGAAACAAAACACTGGAAAGTGGAACTAGAAGTTTCTTAAATCCTAATCTAGGCCATGTTGAAATGTTAAACACCTGAGTTTAACAAAGATCTAACAATTACCAGCTAAACACCAGGCACATGACACCATGTGGGATTCTGGGACCGTGGCAATAAGTAAGAATCTGCCCAGCCCTCAAGGCAACTGGAGAGGAAGTGTGAGGGGAGATGGGAGCTGAGGGTGGTGGTCCCAGAGGACCCTGAGAGTCCTGGAGGGGACAGATTACTGCTGACAGAGTTGGGGTAGATGGCAGGGATGGTGTGGGAGGAGAGGGGACATTTGCACTAGTCTTGAAAGATGACTAGGACTCAGAGAAGAGGCTTGGGGGTGTAAAGGGCAATTCCGGGCCATTGAGCAACCGTCAGTTGGCAGGTGACAGTTGGCAATCATGTGCTGTGCAGAAGAGGACTCTTGGTAAGGATCACGTCAGAGAAGTGTACCAAAAGTGAAATAAAATCCCATGATCTCCAGGGAAATTTCTGAGTGGGAGACACGTGTCAGTGTATGAATTCCATGACAATTAGAAGTGAAACCACTGAGAGCATTGCTCACATTTTTCCGTCATCAAGACTTGTGGGGGAGTCTACAGGAAACCAGGGTGTCAAGAATATATGGGGAAGAAGACGGAGAACCTCTAAGATGGACTGCTATCCCAAGCAATTCACCTCAGGCTGTCTCTCAGGTGTCTGGCTCTCTGTTCCCATCACCATCATATTCCAGCCCTTGGTACTTTACAACCCCTCTGACCCTTTCAATGGCTGACACTGTTCTCCTGGCTTTGTTCTCTCAGTTCTTTCAGAACGTGAACACTTATGAAACTACTAAACTCTGCCAAACTCTTGGTATGCGCTGAATGTGGTCTCCCTCAGCACTGCTCTGAGTGTACCATTTTCCTGCTCACTTCCCATTGCCTTTTGATTAAGGCTTAGATTCCACAGCTTGTCATTAAGAGCCCTTGGTTCTCCTCCAGCCATGCTTTTCTTGTACCTTCCAGCCTAGGGTCTTTGAGTCACTTATTTTTTTTTTTCCTGGATTGCTTCTGCCTTGCCTAACTCTGTCTTTGAAGGCACAGCTCAAAGTCAGCTTCTCCATGAACCTTCCTAATACCAGAAATAGGAAGTGGTATCTTCTGCTGAACCTCTGTAGGTCATATAGTGGTTTAAACCACTCATGTAATGCTTTCCACAGTGACTGACATAGTGCTTATTTGTATATACGTCAGGGATCCAGCTACATCTTAAACTATTTACACTTCACAAGAAGCCTATTTACAAATGGACTGAGGACTCTTCTGGGCAAAAATTAACCCTCAGAGGAGCCAGGGGAGCTTGACTTAGTAAGGACTTGGTGGCGAGGGGGGCAGGGTGCTTATGATTCATATCTCTCCTTTGCTAGAGCTTGAGTTCCTTCAGGGCAGATACAACGAATAATTGACCTATTGAAGCATGTGATGTCCAGCATAATGCTTGACAACAAGTGAATATTTAATAACTATTCATGAGATAAAAGAATATTTATTGTTGTCTCCTGAAAGCAAATCTCACTATTTGCCAGGCTTTATTGCTAAAAATATTGCTATAACTCAAAGATTTTCTTTTCACATGTGTGGATCTCTAGTGTGGGGACATCCATATCATGTCAAGACTTTTCCATAGACTGAGTAAATAAAATGTGTTGGACCTACATATAATGCCATATTTTAAATACATAAAGATACCATCGTGGTTGACTTTAAAAATCTACAAATACATCTAAAAAGATACCTCATAGGAATCCAGATATCTTTTCCCATTATATACACCATTAGATAATAAAAGCACAACTTCTACCATGTAGAAGGTCTGATCCTTTTAAAAACAAATGCACACACATTAAAAGAAGTTCTCATTGTGAAGAACCTCTGTTATGTACTGCATATGTATACAGTAGCCCTGCTTAGGGAGACCTCTAGCTTGAGGGGTGGCACCACATCCGGGTAACATTGAGTCTCAACTTAGGGTGTACATACTTTTTTGTTGTTTGTTTATTGCTTTATTTATTCTCCACAACAGCCTTCAAGGGTTGACAAAATAGCAACTGAATTTCTCATAATTGACAGGGGAGAAATATATTGTGAAATATTTGGGAAGAACAGAAATCAAACAAGAAAGGAAATAATCAGTGTAATTTCAGAAAAAAAATGAGAAGAGAATGTAAGAACTATATATGGGACACAGTGAACAGTTAGTTCTATGAAGCACAGAATTGGAATCCTAAAAGGAGAAGAAAGAGAAAAGACTCTGAAGAAAGTTCAAGCAGGGCAAGGGGACAGAAGGTGATGGTGAGGTGAGTGGATATCTTAGCTGGGATGGTGACATTGGAGCTGAGAACTGAATGGCCAGAAGTCAGCAACTGTAAAGACCCTAATATAGAAAGAAGCTAGGTATACTTCACAGATACCAAAAAGAATAGTGTGGCTGAAACATGATAAATAAGAATGAAATCAGAATGAAATGTGGTTGAAGGACAGGCAGGCAGGGCATTTGTGACTTATAAGTGTCCAGAAGAATAAGATTCACCAAACATGCTTTTGCTTTCCCACATTTCCCAGTCCTTTTAATCAACAAAGCACAAAGTGGATTATAAAGTGGGTCCACTGAATACTGCTAGTCAGTGAACTATGGGCAGAAGTGACTTTTATCCAATCTGGGCCAAAACATCAAAAAGTTAGCACAGGAATGTCAAGCTGTTTCTTTCTTCAGGTGACAGAGCCAGGTGGTCAGAGTGAATTGAATCACAGAGTTGCAACATGAAGACAATTACCCTCATGAGTCATGCAGACTGGCAGTAGACTTTAAGAAATAAACCTTAGTGCTATTAAGTCATAATAAGTTCATCCTGTCTAATATCACATGGTAAGAAGTTTGGATTTTACTCTAAGTATAATGGGAAGCCATTTGAAATTTTGAGCAAGAGACATGTTTACATGACCACTATGCTGTGTGTACAACAGATTATGGGGAAGAGAGACAGGAGAAATAAGGGACCAGTTGTAAGTCTATTGAGGTTAATCCAGGTATGAAATAATAGATTGAAATTAGTGGTATCAGTGAAGGGGGTGAATTGAATTCAGGATGTGTTTTGAAAATAGAACTAAGATAAATGGAAAGACTCCAAGGTTTTGGGGATAGGCAACTGAGTGAAAAATAAGACAGAGAATAAGGTAAGGTGGTTGGGGTGGGAACCAAAAGTTATAAAACTTTTTGGGTTTAAATATCTCTTCCAAGAACAGGAAAGAAGAAAGACAGAGTACTTCATAACTCTTTATACAAAGTCATCATAACTCTCATATCAAACCTGGCATGATATTACAAGATACATAGATGTAAAAGTCCTAAAAAACATATATATATTTGCAAATTAAGTTCAGATATAGGCAAAGAGGAAAATACAACATAGTAAAATTGGATTTCCTCCAGAATGTATGGTTGTTTTAATATTCACATATCTATTAATGTAACTTATTAACAGAATAAGGGAAAAAATAATCTCCATAAATGCAGAAAATCATTTAATGAAATTCAATACTCATCCCTGATTTAAAAAAAAAAAAAAACCTCAGCAAATTAGGAAAAGAACTTTAATCTGAGACAGGTATTATAAAAACCTAATAGCACACATTATACTTAATAATGAAACATTGAAAACATTTTCCTTAAAGTCAGGTATGAGAGAAGAATGTCTTCATTATCCCTTCCATTCATCCCTGTACTATAGGTTCTATCCAGCAAAACATGGAATCAAAAGAAAAATAAGGAGAAAAAGGAAGAGTGAGTGGGAACATATAGGTTAGGAAGGAAGAATTAAACCATTAAAGATGATATATGTGAATCTATAGAAAATCCTAAATACTCCCTGAATTAATTATTAGAAATGATAAGTGAATTTTCAAGATCACTGAGTTGAAGTTAAAGATACAAAACATCAATTATATTTCTATATGTTAGTGTTTTCACTCATATGTGGATCTTGCAAAACTTAACAGAAAACCATGGGGAAGGGAAGGGGAAAAATAGTTACAAACAGAGAGGGAGGGAGGCAAACCTCAAGAGACTCTTAAATACAGAGAACAAGCTGCGGATTGATGGGGGACTGGGGGCAAGGGGAAAGTGCGTGATGGGCATTGAAGAGGGCACTTATTGGGATGAGCCCTGGGTGTTGTATGGAAACCAATTTGACAATACATTATAGTTTTAAAAATATGTAAGGAAATTTAATTAACTACGTTTGTTAAAGTCCCTCTAAAAACTATTGTTTCATACTAGGGTCCTAAACATAACAAGAGATTTGTAAGTTGAATTTAAAAGCTTACGGGAAAACTAGGTTTTTAAAAATTTCTACTTCTATAAATTGAACCTAACTGGAAAAACAAACAAGCAAACCATGAAAACTTCTTGGCTAGCTGACTTCAGAGACCCTTTGAACAGTTTAGAGAAACAACAAGGGAAAAAAACTGAGTGATTTATGGAGTGCTTACTAGGTGCCACGCCATGTGGCCATGTCCGAGGGGCTTTACCTAAGTCAGCTCATTCAGTGCTCGCCACAACCCTGTGAGATGGGTTTTGTGAATCCCCACTTTACATAGCAGGTTTAGAGAGCCTATGCGATTTGGCCAAGATTCTGTGGTAGTGAAGTATGGGATCGGTGCTTTCACACTTTCGGGTGCCTTTTCCTGGAATGAAGGCTGGTGAGGGTAAATTTGCACAAGTCGCCCGAGGCCCTGGGTGTTAGCTGCAGCGCAGGTCTTCTGTGTGTCATCCGACCTTGCCGGTGAGCCTTCCCGGGGGTGAGACTCGGTGTGCACTCAAGTGACCTTTCTGTGAAGATTAGTGAGGCCAGAGAAAAAGATAACCTGTTGATCCTCAAAGTTCAGGCGTGTGGGTTGGAGCCAAGGGGGCCTGTCCCCTGGACATAATTTGAGAGTAGCTGTGGAGAGGAGTTCTAGAAGCTGTGGAAAGAAAAAGAGGAAGGATTTCAGCACTGTGGCTCCAGGTGGCTTGCCTAACTCTGCAAGGTTCTTTTCAGTTTATTTTTCTTCTACTAATTCACAACATTTAACTGTCCCCAGTGCCTGACCTGATAGGGTCCGTCATATCTTTGAATCTTTTCATTCTAGAGGATTAGGATGAACCAGCTCTGAAGTTATTTAGCCCAGTCTCTCATTTTATAGGAGAAGAGACCAAGAGATCAATTCCTGGTGCTTCCTATGAAGAAGAACCTATAGAACTTTACTTCCTATCTAGCACTACTGAATGAGTTTCCAAAAAAAAAAAAAAAAAAAATCTGTATGGCAAAATGATAAGTTTTATAAGACCCCTGTCTTTTTTTTTTTTTTTTAAACAAAGAGAGGCCTGTAAAACACAAGTGGAAAAACAGTGGAGTGGGCACGGGTTGAAGGCTGCTGTGATCCAGAAGGCTGGGAGGGAGTTGCTGCCTCTCTAACTTAGCTGACCCAACAAGGGGTCTTGGCAGGTGGCGCAGTGCTACCACCCAGAGACTCCGAACCTGAGGCCTGGGGGCAGCTCCTGCCATGCCACCAATAGGGGCAGATTTTTTGCTCCAGGAGTGTTCCAGTGCTTGTGCAAGAAAAGTGCTGTTTAGCAAAACTCACAGCTCTGAAAGGACCTTACAGCCCCTGCAGAGAGAATTATAGTGCAATGAAAAGAGGGTGAATAGAGTGTGATGGTGATCTTTCTCCCCCTGAGCCAGTAAAGGAAAAGAGGTGAAGGCCTGGCCAGTGATTGATGATTCAGGGGCTGAGGAGCTCATCATGTGGGTCTCCACCTTTTTGCTGGGCCTTTGTCCTCAAGGGCCTCTGCCAGTTGCCACCTTCCCTGGAAAGCCAGACTGGGGGAAATAAGAGGTAAAAACATGTAGCTCTGATAGAGAGAGGAGATTGCTAAACAATTTCATATACAATAGGATATTGAAATACCTTACACATTTAACTAGGGCTTTACAAATCACAAACTACTTTTCTATATGTTATCTCAGTTACTCCTCACAGCAACCTGGCAAGGTAGACAGAGGCTACTACTTATCTACCTATTAGTACGTATTAATTATCCATTAGGCTATTAGTCCTGTTCTGGAAATGAGAAACTGCTCTAAGATCAGGACCAGAGTCAGATCTTAGAATCACAGAACCGTAGTATCACGGAGTTACAGGCACCTTAACAGCAATAGCTTAAGGTATCCTTTTTTCAGAGCCTAAATCACCTTATAAAGTTTCTGAGATTTCTTCTGGTTCCTGCCTAAACTCTTCCAACGATGAGCAACTCATTAACTCTGTGAAGCAACCCATTATTAATACTAAGTAAAACCTTTCCTTCTCCTTATAATATTCAGTTCTTAACTCCTTTCTGTCCTCAAGAATACCAAATTAAGGCAAATTCTTTTTTTTAAGCTTATTTGTTTCTTTTGAGAGAGAAAGAACACGAGTGGGGAAAGGGCAGAGAAAGAGGGAGAGAGAGAATTCCGAGCAGGCTCCACACTGTCAGCATGGAGCCCAATGCAGGGCTCGAACTCATGAACCATGAGATCGTGACCTGAGCCAAAACCGAAATCAGATGCTTAACTGACTGAGCCATTCAGGCACTCCCCAAATTAAGACAAATTCTAATTCCCCTTGTTTTCAAAATCTGAATATATTACTCTTGCTCATCTCTTCCAGATTAAACATCTTCAATTCTTTCAACTGTTACTCATGATGATTCATGATGTAGTTATCTGGCACAGGGCCTGAAATATATAGTAGGTACTCAAAAACTTGTTGAATTGGTTCTTGGCCCAGGGTACTATTATCCTGGTCCTGTGCTCCTTCCCTGACCACAGTTAGCCTCCATTTTGTAATCTGTTTCTCATTTGCCTGTTTATTTTCTACTTTTTTTTTTTTTTAACGTTTATTTAGTTTTGAGACAGAGACAGAGCTTAACGCAGGGAGGAGCAGAGAGAGAGGGAGACATAGAATTGGAAGCAGGCTCCAGGCTCTGAGCTGTCAGCACAGAGCCCACGTGGGGCTCGAACCCATGAACTGTGAGATCATGACCTGAGTCGAAGTCGGACCCTTAACTGACTGAGCCACCCAGGTACTCCTATTTACTTGTTTATTTAAAGAATAGGGAGGAGTGCCTGGGTAGCTCAGTCAGTTAAGCCTCTGACTCTTGATTTCAGTGAAGGCCATGATCTCATGGTTCATGAGATTGAATCCTGTATGTCAGTGCAGAGCCTGCTTGGAATTCTCTCTCTGTCTCTGTCTCTCTGTCTCTCTCTCTCAAAATAAATAAGTAAATGAACATTTAAAAATAAATACAATTTAAATAATTAGGGAGAAAGGTAACAATACATGGTTTCTACTTTCAAACCACAGGGTTTCAGAATAACTTGAAAACATAATCAAAATTGTCCAAATTTCAAACAGCTTTCAGTTAATGATTAATTTGTGCTAACAGACTTGCTATCTGACTTAACTGCTCCCTCCAGAGTTGCATTCATTGAGCTGCTCCTGTAAGTAAGACACCAAATGGAACATTGTGGAGAGTGTCCTCCACAGAATTAAAACTTCTAGCGAAGGCCGGATCAATGTAAGGTCTAACTGTAAGACCCCACATGAATGCATTATGCAGCAGGGCTGTTTTGCCCATTCAAAGAAGTAGCATTCAATTCCAGACACCCCCAGACTATAAGATGTACTGTTTTTCAAAGAGTTCTAATGGAAGCCCTAGCGATTTCTAGCTGGTCTTGATGGGAAGGACAAACACTGGTGTCAGTGTGATGAAGCTGTGTCTTTCTCAATGATGTAGAACTCAGCCAGCTTCACGCCTCTTATGCAAGTGTTATACCAAGATGAACAGCACTGAGCTTACAATTCTGGTAACTGAAGAGCCAGGGAAGAGATGGTGAGTTGTGCCCCACATTATAAAGGAAGCAATAGTAAATTGCTACCTATCACAAGGGACTAGACTAATAGTCCCTAATAAACCCTAGAAGGGATTTGATGGCAATAAGTCAAACCAAGCACCCCAAACCACAATTCCAGAAAAGGATCTCTGGTTTAAAGTATCCCATTATCACGGATTGAACCGAAAGCCATCTGAAATTTGTACAACTTGATCAGGTTTTCAAGTTGTGAAAAGTCTGTGGTTTGGAAGTAAATAATATGTTTTTTTCCCTTTCTATTACTTGAACAAAGATACATTTAAATACCTACTCTCTTTATATTGCCGATACTAATACTTTAGAAATGGAATTATATTAGCAGCTTTCTCATCTTGAGGTTGTGAAAAGTCTCCTTCCCAAAAGACGATTTGAAGAGGACTATTTCATATGACAGTCTTAAGGGACTTAAGAGGAGCTTCGCGATTGAGTGATGGCCTTTCGCATAGAACATCTGCACTATCATCACATAGTAGGTGATAGAGTCTTCACAAGTACAGAATCGGGGGCGGGGGGAGCTTCTTTAAAATTTTTTTAATGTTTATTTATTTTTTAGAGAGACATACAGAGCTCAAGCAGGGGAGGGGCAGAGAGAGAGGGAGACACAGAATCTAAAGCAGGCTCTAGGCTCTGGGCTGTCAGCACAGAGCCCAAGGCGAGCTCGAATCCACAAACCATGTGTTGGACATTTAACCGACTGAGCCACCCAGGCACCTCTTGGCAGGAGGTGCTTCTAATCAAGCGGGACTCACCTTTCAGGAAGGAAGAGGACAGTCCCAAGTCATAAGAGTAAGTGTAGTGAAATATGGTGTAGTGACATATGCCGAAAGACATTGTCATGTCCTGGGGCTTGTGTCCATTACAGAGCTGTTTCTCTTTTCTGTTTCTGAACAACTCATCTTTTGCCTTCTTACGTAAACCCAAGAAGGCCTTTGGGGACCATTTTATCCAACACACTCAAATGAAGAAAGTGAGGCTTGGTGAGGTTGTGTGGTTTGCAAAAAGTAGCAGAGCCAGACATAGAAGTCAGGACACTTCAGGCTCTCAGTTCTGGCTCTGTCTCTTGTTTATCATGTTGCCTCCTAATGTCTGGGAGAACTCATGCATGAAATGTGTAGCTACCTAAAGCTGGGAATTTTCACCCCTTCAGTTTTTTTAATGTTTTATTTTTTCTGAGAGAGAGAGAGAGGAAGCATGAACGGGGGAGGATCAGAGAGAGAGGGAGACATAGAATCGGAAGCAGGCTCCAGGCTCTGAGCTAGCTATCAGCACAGAGCCTGATGCAGAGCGTGAACCCACGAACCGTGATATCATGACCTGAGCCGATGTTGGAGCTTAGCCAACTGAGCCACTCAGGCACCCTTTCACCCCTTCATTTGAATGGGTTTATCTACCCAGGGAAAGGTACTGATCTTGGAAGAGTATGGATTAAAGACCAAGATGAGAGTGCAGGATGGTTTAGGAGGAAGAATAGATAGAGCAAGGCAGGAAAGTGGGGAAGAAAGGAAAAGAAGGTAATAGAGAAAGAAATACATCAACAATAAAAGGGGAGAAATGTAGAGGACAAATATGGAGAGGAGAAATTAACTAAGAGGACCGGTTTTTCTTCTTATGAGCAGCAAACTGAAGGCAATCAAGGACTGAACAAAAGTCAGAAAGAGGGAAGAAAGAAGAACAAATAGAACTAGGAAAAAAGAAGAAAACCAGGAAGAAAACGAGAACAGGAAGAGCTGCTATGAGTTAGGAGTGTAAACAGGTGGGCGTGCTGGTCAAAGAGGGACTCATGGGACATAACCCACATGCATGGATGGGGTTGGACAAGCAGGAAGGGGAATATCAGCACAATGAGAAAGGGGTGATGAGAGTGGTCGCTGTAAATGGAGGAAGTCAACAAGTAATCTTGGGTCCTGGATAGATCCATGGAATTCTCCAGAATCAGCCCAACTATGGTTCTAGGGACACTGGTACTGCAGGAGATGGTAAATTCCATATCTCTAACACCAAAACTCTAGCCTCTTATCATCTGCTTCTCCTACCTCTTTCATCATGTACATAACTTGTTTTATAAAATATACAAACATTCACTCATTCACCATGTGGACCCTGGAAACCTTCCTCACGGAGCTAGTTTCTTGAAAAATTTGCCAGTGCTTCCCAAAGGATATGGGTCTCTTAGGCCCTTGCGTCACACACACTTGGAAATGCCTTCTCAGTTGGGAACAGTGGGATTTTCCTTAGGAGAATCCAGGCCTCCGCCACTGCTGGGTGGAGTCCCAGAGGAAAATGTCACAGCATTGTGAGAGCAACAAGGGGGATTATGCAAATGATTTCCTGGAACTCAACACAACCTTTCTCGTCCCTTCTCCTGAGGTGTGAGGGAAATCCTGCCCTTACTGTTAGTTCCTCCTAGATTTGTGCCCATCCACCTCACACAGGTGTGGTTTGTGGGGAAAGCCAGGCTGCTGTACACCCACAGGATTATAGTAACAGGGCAGCACCCAGCCTCTGCCTAACAAGCAACGCACTCTCCACTGCGCAAGAGGACAGCAAGGTGGAACGCTTTCCTCCTGGGGTCATCAGCCTATGTCACAAGCCTCTTTTCAAATGTGTGATTTTAACAAAGATAGCTGCCTAATCCAAGCTAAATAGCGACTGCTTTCCAGAGCTGCGTCTATGCTAGGAAAAACCGAGAGGAATTAGAACAATAGGAATTAGCGTTTTTTCCCTTTAACATACATGCCGTAAATAAAATCCCCTGTAGCCCTAGCTGTGGGCTTAACTATTCACACCAACTTGCAAACAATTTCGCAACTGTTTGCTGGCTCAAAATGTCAACCAGCCCACTTTCCAAGATGCAATCACACTTAATAAAAAATGAGTTCAAAAAAAAAAAAAATCCCCTCATGCCTTGCATGCACCTGGAGTGAGCTGCTCCCGCAAGGCGGGGTTGACGCCCTGCCGGGGAGCCCTGGGAGAGCACAGGCTCCCTTCAGTCGTTTCGTTGCCCTTACTGGCTGAATTAAGGCCAACTGTTGGCAGGAAGGCAGGAAGCTGCCTTCTGAGTACTTACACTGGATCCTGAGCCGGGTGGTTGTGCCCGTGTTAGCTCTCCCTCACCTCATGTACTCCCCATCACTCCTATAATCCATGAACGACTCTGATCCCGACACCTCCTCAAAATCCTCCAGCACCAGACTGGCGGAGTCCTCACCCAGGATGCCGCTGTCCGGCCTGGACATCCTGGCTCGGGCGGCAGGTGCTGGAGGGCCAGTGGCAGCTGGAAGAGGAGAGCGAGGGGGTGTCAGCTGGGCAGACGTGGGCATGGCTGCCTCACGGACTTCATCACCATCCTTCTCGGACTCCGGCCCTGTTTCTGGGGCAGCAGGACCCAGGACGTGGTACAGGCTGGGGAGACGGATGTCGAAACGCAGCCCAAACTTGGCAAAGAGCTTGTCGTTGAGAGCGTAGAGCTTCTCAGAGATGTCATAGCCCAGCAGAGCTGAGAAGAGGCGGGAAATGTATCGCTCTTTGGTCAAGAGAAGGTGGAGACTTTTCCGGGGCCAGGAAATGTAGCTACATGCAGTCTCAGCAGTCAGAGTGACCTGAGAGGGGTCGGAAGAAGAGAGTGAAGATTTAAATTAGACTGCGTGTCCATGCTTAGCTCAGCGAAACATACAGTTACTTGGCAAAAGGCTGCACTTTGGTTGAAGAAACTGTGAGAGCCCCCCACCATCCCAGCATCCCACGCCCACCGTGGTCTTGCCTGGAGGAGGTCCAGTGAATGACTTTTACTTGTGTGCATTGACACGGAGGGATGTACTAGTCAGGGGCCCTGGGTTCAGCCATTCACCCACCGGACCCTCCCCTCCTGGAGCCTCAGTTTCCACACCCAGTCTCCTCAGCTGTTCATATTCTGTGGTCCCATGGCTGTGAAAGGTTCTGAGTCTGTTGTGATCTCAAAAGAGAGATGGGGCCTCCCATTGCTCTGAAGAAAGGCTGGCATGCTGATGACAGTTTGTTTTAAGAATAAAGAAGGATAATATATTGCAGTAGGGATTAAGGAAGAGTTGGAACACATTGCAGTTAGAGAAGGGCTTCTCATTAGGTCTGCCAAGCTGCGTCGGTGGCAGAGCACTGGCCTGGAATTCAGGCCCAGGAAGCTGCTCTTGTCATGGCTCTGACAAGCAACGCAAGAGATCCGATGACTAAATTCAGAAAAAGGGCACAGAGGAAGATCAGCTCTTAAGAGCACAGAGTCAAAGGGCACCTCACTCTCCATTTATTTAGCCATCTTGGAAGTTCTGAGCACTTACTATGGGCCCATGATGCAAAGCTAAATTACACTTGCATGGTAGGTAATGTGTGCCTGGCACGTAGCTGGGGCTTGATGAATCCTTGTTTAAACAATAAGTGCTAAAGCTGGGGTTCGACTAGAAATGTGCCTAGGAGGGTAAAGGAATAGGGTGTAGAATCACACAATTCATTATTATCGGATTGGCTGTGATACTTTAAAAGTGAGAAGGCCAGCCGGGCTCATGATGAAGAATTGTGAGTGGAGACCGTGGAGATAATGGTGATGATGATAGCAGCAAACATTTACCAAGAGGTGGCTGTGCTCCAGGCATTGTGTTAAAGTCTTCATGTGGATCTTCTAATTGAAGGTAGGGTTGACTTCCAAACACCCTTTATTAGAGGTTTTCTATAATTATTTTAATTCCTACATTGTGGACCAGAGCTCCCGCTACCCTTCTCTCTTCCCCCCCTCTTGTAGTAGACCTCTTCTGCTTTCTTCACTTACTTCCTCACCTCTGCTTCTCCCCCCTAATCATCAGTACTGAAGTCAGGCCCCTAAATTGCCTTGTCAAGGCCAGGAGCTGACTTCAAGTTCCAGTTTTACCCTTGACCAGCGGTGTGACATCAGACAAATTACTTAGTCTCTCCAAGCATGGTGCCTCATGAGAAAAAAATTCTGAAAGTAGTACAATCTGCTCATTCCTAACAGTTCAGTAAGGAGTCATCACTATCTGCCAGGGGCCCATACTTTATAGGTGTACTTACTAACAATTCCCTACAAGAAAACAGAGTACTGACCCTCAAGCAGGTGTGAAGAAGAGCCACTCTGGACATAAGCAGTGTCCTTTACGCCAAACATATGGACAACGGGAATGCTTATAAATGGACATGATTTTACTTCTTCCATCTTAAAATAAATCAAAATAAAATCCTTTTTTCCCCCTAGCCTCTCTTCTTTGGCTAGCAATGACCTCATTAATCTACTTTCCTTCTCAGCAGAACTCCAGAAAAATGGTTGCCTGTGCTTGCTGTCTCCAGCTCCTCTCCTCTCACTCCATCTGAAACCAGTAAGGCTTTGCCCCTCACAGTCCACACACACTGTTCTTGGTAACAGTGGCCTCTAAGCTGCAGCGTGACATCAGTTTTCCTGACCAACCCTGGTGATGGTCCCTTCTCTTTAAGGTGCTTTCTCTACTTGGCCCGCGGGGTGTCACGCTCTCCTGGCACAATCTCCTGGTTGCTCCTTTGAGGCTTCCTTTTTCTCTCCAACTTCTGAACACTAGAGTATCCCAGCGTTGGTCCATTCTTAAGCCTTTTCTCTGTTGAAACTCATTCACTTAGTGATCTCGTCTAATCGAATGACTTGAAAGATCATCTGTCTGCCAAAACTCCCCAACTTGTGTCTCAGGCTCAGATCTCATTCTTTAACTCTAGACTCAAATATTCAACTGCCTACAGGGCATCTCTATTTAAATGTCCACTGATGACACAAATCTAACATAACCAAAACTGAACTTCCTCTTTTCCTCCAAAACCAATTCTACTTGCAGCCTGCCTTATTTCAGTTGATAGCAGCTCCATCTTTCCAATTACTCAGACCAAAAGCCTTAGAGTCTTCCTTGATCCTCTTTCACACACACACACACACACACACACACACACACACACTACCTCCAATGCATTAGGAAATCCTTTTGGCTCTGTTCAAAAAACTTATGCTCTGGCCCCACATGATATGGTTCCTTATACCCTCTTTGATCCTCTCCTGCTATTCTCTCCCCTTCCTCTCTTTCTTCCAGCCACCACTGCCTCCTTTCTTTAGCTCAAACATGCTAGTCCCTCCCACCACAGGGCCTTTGCACTGGTTCTTCCCTCTGTCTACTACGCTCTGCTCTCAGCTTCCCAGAGCTCACACTGTCACCTTCCTCAGGTCTTTGTTTAAATGTCACCTTCTCAACAACTATTTCTATGACCACCCTATGTAAAATTGCTTCTATATCTCCCTTCTACCACTTTAGTTTTTCACTATCTTTCAACATATTGCATAATTACCCATTATATCTGTGGCTTATTTTTAATTTTTATCTCCCCTACTAGAATGCAAATTGCATGAAAGCAGGGAACTTCCTTAGTACTGTTCACTGATACATCGCAAGCACCTTTAACAGTGCCCAGTATATAATAAATGTTCAATATCCATTACTGAAGTGAATGAATGAATCAGGTAAAGACTAAAAATCTTATATGCTGCAGAATAACCAAATGCAACTTTCTCATGTCCTGTATGAAATCCTTCCTCAGGGGTCTTCAGGAAACGTGTTTATTGCCTGGTTCACCCTTGCAGATACATATGTCTGTGATAAAGCTTTAACAACCTTTTTCTTTAGTTCTCACTTCAGAGGCTGGTTAAATGGATCAAATGAAATAACATATGCAAAGAGGACTTACATCTAGTAAGACACAATGTAAACTGGAGACATAATGATGATTTCTGTGTGATACCTCCTATGCTATGTCCTTGGTGACTAGTGAGAGGGTCGCAGTGCTAAACAGTCAATAAATTCTTATTTAATTGGATTGCTGAGAGGTGTGATGGGACATTGATTCATTTGTGGTAAACACAATGAGAATTACGATTCAGACAGTCACTGTGGACTGCCCTATTAGTCCACAAAGACTATAATTGCAAAAGGCAAGGACAGGATGAACTATAACTCAGGACAACACCTGACATTTACAAAGAGGAAATGAGACTTTACACAGCCAATAGCAAATGTGTGGATCTTATTGCTCCCAAAGGAGGTGCACACTAAAAATATAAATGGGAGGAATATAACGGTAGCTACATTCCAGGCTGAGAGGCCATCTGGGGTTACAGCCCCTCCTTTCAAGCATAGCTTAGGGGAGGACACCCAGCTTATCCACCACCTGTTCTTCAGTGTCAATGTCAGAAACAGAGCCCGGTCTGGCTGGCTCAGGACCGGTTCTTAGGGCCCTGGAGGAGTTCTCACAGGAAGGAGATTGCTGGGCTGGTTGGAGAGGGTAGGGGTATGTGTGGTGGAAAAAGAACATGATCAGTGGGGGTCAATGGCTGGTGGCCTGGCAGTGGGATGGGGATTGTCTCTAAGGATCTATCCTCACAGAGTCAGAAGTCAGGGTGGGGCACCTGGGTGGCTCAGTCGGTTGAGTGTCCGACTTCAGCTCAGGTCATGATTTCACGGTTCATGGGTTCGAGCCCTGCATCGGGCTCTGTGCTGACAGCCAGCTCAGAGCCCTGAGGCTGTTTCGGATTCTGTATCTCCCTCTCTCTCTGACCCTCCCTGCTCATGCTGTCCCCCCCCCTCTCTCTCTCTCAGAAATAAATTAAAAAAAATTTTAAAAAAAAAAAAAAAGAAGTCAGGGTGGGGCAGAAGCAGGCCCAGCCAGGTGGCCACTGCCTTGTAGGTGTCTGTTCTGGGGTTAGCTTATATGCTAGCTTGGGGGGACTCTCCAATAGAAGTGGTAGAAGTAACATGGAACCCAGTACTAGCAAACTATCTGGACAAGGGAGTCCCTATAATGGGGTGTGTGTGTGTGTGTGTGTGTGTGTGTGTGTGTGTGTGTATGTGTGTGTGTTCCACTCCATTAGTGACCTGCTCATTTTTAAAAAGAAAAGAAACATTGGGTGGGGGAATGGGCTAAATGGGTGATGGGCATTAAGGAGGGCACTTGTTGGGATGAGCATTGGGTGTTATATGTATGTGATGAATCACTAAATTTTACTCTTGAAATCCTTATTACACTATATGTTAACTAACTTGGATTTAAATAAAATTTTTAAAGAAGGACTATATGATCATATGTTGGTGAGGACGTGGGGAAAAATGTACCCTCATCCAGTATTGGTGGGAATGCAAACTGGTGGAGCCAATGCATTGGTGGAGCACAACAGTTTGGAGGTTCCTCAAAAAGTTAAAAACAGAACTACCATAGGATCCAGTAATCACACTATAGGTATTTACCCAAAGAATGCAAAAACACTAATTCAAAGGGATACACATATGCTGATGTTTATAGCAGCATCATATACAATAGTCAAGACATGGAAGCAGCCCAAGTGTCCACTGATTGATGGATGAATGGATAAAGAAGGTGTGGTATATAAGTACAATTGAATATTATTCAGCCACAAAAAGAATGAAATCTTGCTGTTTGCAACAACATGAATGGATCTAGAGGGTATTATGCTCAGTGAAATAAGCCAATCAGAGAAAGACAAATATCACATGATTTCACTCATGCTGAATTTAAGAAACAAAACAATCAAAGGCAAGAAGAGAGAGAGAGAGCACGAGAGAAGACAAGAAACAGACTCTTAACTGTAGAGAGCTAACTGATGGTTACAGAGAGGATGTGGGGGGTGGGGGGAGGGATGAGTGCAATGATGAAAAAAAAAAGAAGCATTTGTAAAGGAAACAAATCTTCTCTTCATTTTTCTTCTCCTATCTCTGCTAATACAACCATAGCTTGCTTATGCTGTAATTGCCCTTGAGGTTGTTTTCATGTAATTTGAGATTTTGGGAGGAATAAAAGTGTGAGGGGAAAAAAGAACAGAAATAGTAGAACAAGGCAGCTTGACTTTGCCACTTTGGAATGAAGACTTTGGGCAAATTGTTTGATGTTTTAGAGCCTCAATTTCTTCATGTTAAGTAGGGTAATAATAATATCCAACTCAGACGGTTGTTTTGAGAATCAGTAAGGCAATCTAATATATGGCGCCTCCCACATACCAGCCATTCAATAAGTGAGAGCTACAAAGAAGGGAACTAAAGTCTGAAGGGTTGGCAGCCCTCACCCTGGAGCATGTCTGTGGACGCCTCATACTGTTCTGAGACACCAACTGCCCACTGCCAAGCCAGTTCAGCAAATCTTTCTTGAACATTTACTGTGTTCAAGGTACTGTCCTTTGGAGCCTGAGAATAGAGAGAAGGGGAAGCCCAGATTTCTACCTCAAAGACTTAGGAAAGGAAAGACAGAAAGGAAGCCAGATCATTAGGACATGAAGCAATATATGTACCAGTTAGCAGAAGTAAAAAGAACAGAAAGCCACACAGACAGGAACAATAAGCTTTGGGGATAGGAGCTGATGAAGTTAGTCTGGACAGGCTTTAGAGGAAGTAAGATGCCATCACCTCATTTAGATGGGGGAAATGCATTTCAGGCAGAAGGTACAGAAGGGGTCAAATATGGCTGTTGCAAAACAATTGGATGCATTTAGGGAAGTACTAGTCATTCAGTGTGGCTGGTATGAGCAAAAAGTGTGAAGGAGAGAGGGGCTGGAGATGTGACTGGATATCACAAAAGGTTATAGGGCGTGTGGGATTTTATTTTGTGGTCACTGGGGTCTTCTGGATTAGTTTTAGGCAGAGGAGTGACATGGCTCACCTATCAGGGGTTAGGACTTCCCTGCCCCATACCACCCCACCTCTGCCAGCAGCCCACATGCTCTTTCCACAAAAAGAGAGCGCTCCCATGTCTAACATCACATTGGCAGTGGTTTAGAGAACAGATGTAAGTGGGGAAAGATGGAGGGGGGCATAGGGTGGGGTGGTGTTCCCACAGGCTCCCTATTACCTGGAACACTCCCTCCTCAGAGGGCTGCAGCGATTCCCACTCAGGAGAGTCCATGAACTGGTAAGGAAAGATGTAGTGCAGAAATTGCCCATCCTGGCTCACACGAACCCTGGCAAATGGAGAGAAGAGACCATGTGGGAAAAGGAAAGTGACTACCCAAATCTTCTTCAGTCTACATTACATATTTAAAAATGGAAAATAATTAGAATCCAATATGAGCTTTTTCCTCTTTCCCCCTGAAAACTCAGAGTTTCAGCTTCAACCTCTCTCCAATATGAGTTATATCAGGAAAGGAGGTGTCTCTATTAAACAAAGGGAGAAGATAAAAAGATCTTTGAGGTACTCATCCATTGGAAAGGAGCTACTGTTTCACTTTTTTTCCCTAGAGCTTTGTTGGTTAAATAAATATGCATGGAATACCTCCTGTGTTCCTAGAGGTCTGGAAATGCAGAGAAGGGTATGAACTAATCCTTGCCTTTAAGAATTTCACAATTTAGTGGAAATCACAGATGCATAAATAACTGGCTGTAAGTCAATGTGTGTTATTGAGGAAAGGAGAAGAGAAGAAGGAGAGAAATTAGTTCTCTTCAAGAGGCAGACTTCTCAAAGAGGACATTTGAGCTGAGTTTTGAAAAATGAATCGGATGTTGAGAAGCAGATCAGGATGGGCATAGATGGAGAACTGGGGAATCCAGTTCCCCAGTTTTCCAATATCTGCTTTTCCCCTTCCTCCACAGTGCTAGAGTTTTAGCTGGGCTTGTGGCTACTCAGCTACACTGCATTTCCCTACCTCGAGTGCAGCTAAGTACAAGCATGGGATTCAATTCTGGCCAAATGGAATATTAGCACTCCAAATCTTGCCCCTAATGAATGCCTAGATACATATGTCTACATATAAGTTACCAAAGACCATCACCAATTAATAGGCTATTGACTTTTATCTGACAACGTAAAGATGGAAGACAAAAGGGAATATAGCTCTCACGCCAAGCCAAGGATGTGATGTTAGTCCATAGTCTCCAAAGGCAGAAACACATTTACTCCTACAAAACCAGTAATATATAGAGATAGCCAGACAGAACTTCCCTGAGTAATAATTGGATTGAAGAGAAAATGAAGTGCCATGCTCTCCTACCTCAGGGTCTCCACGGATTCTGTACCTTCCAACTGGACCTCTTCCTAATCTCTACCTTCTCCATAGATCTCAGCTTAAACAGTCCTTCTTCCAGGAAGTTTCATCTGACCTCCCCCAGAAAAATTAGATCCACCAGGTACCTGCTCTCAGTGCACTTTGCATTTTTCCTTGGAAATATTATGTCTGTTATTCACCACTATGTTAAACATTAATTATTGATTTTCTTGATAGACAGCTCCATGAGACAAGAACACTATATTTCATATTTTAACACTGGATCCTTAGCCCCTAGCACTCTTCAGAAATAATTTGGAAGGGGAAAAGTAAGAAGTAAAGGTAGGAACGGAGGGAGAAAGGAGAGAAGGAAGGAACAATTGAACAGATGAACTCACTTGTGTCACCATAAAAAGAGGACCAACATTTCATGGAAAATATTCTCAAATACAGGAAGAAAGACAACAGAAGAGAATGAGCCTACTGCTGCATACACCAGATCTTCCCACCAGCTCCTCAGGGCAAGGGCTCTGGCCACTCAAGCCAGTTACTAGGAGTGCCATCGTTTAGACTATAGCATCTAATAAGCCTGCGTGTCTCCCTGAAGCCATTTCAGCCTTCTGATAAGATTACTATCTTATGTTTTCTACACATTCTCCTGGTCTCAAAAGAGCAGGGGGGGAAACTGAGGACAAAGCTTTTGAAATACTTTGCTTGCTTTCCATCAAGGCAGCCCAAGTATACCACGAGTAGTAATTTACTGTTTGATGCTCCGCCCTGCACCTAAGTCCCACTAGGGTAATATTTCAAAGATTCCACAAATGCCTACCGAATATACAGCATAGAAACCCATGGTATTTCTTCTTAAGATATCAGCCATTGGCCAATACACATGTACAGTGTATGATCCTATACAGTGTATGTACAGCGTACTGATCCTAAGACCATGTTTGCTGGGGCGTTTGGGTGGCTCAGCTGGTTGTTTGACTCTTGATTTTGGCTCAGGTCTCGATCTCACAGTTCATGAGATGGAGCCCCACATTGGGCTCTGCACTGGCAGCACAGAGCCTGCTTGGAATTCTCTCTCTCCCTCCCTCTCTCTGCCCCTCCCTCACTTGCTTGCAGGCTCTCTCTCTCAAAATAAATAAATAAACTTTTAAAAAACAGACCATTTCGACTAATTGCTGACTATCAACCTTCCTAAAAGGAGTCAGCCAGGTATCTCCACCAAATCCTCAATGAGACATGTGTGGGCATCGCTACTCTTCCCTCACTGTGTGGTTTTCAGATTTATAGTCATCACTGGTCTGTAAAAGAATCTCTGTAGAACAAATGGGAATGGAAAAGTGGACAAGGAACATTCCCTCTCCTCATCTGGTTGTATATCAAATGGCTTAACCACAGAGTCTATATATGGTATCCTCAGCACAACTGGGGCTCTTATCTTGATGCCCTGGCAAGGAACAGGTACTGTTCCCTGTACATATAGTCAGCACATAGGAAATACTGAATACATATGGAAGGAACAAATCTACCTTATTGAAATGTTCAATTTTCCAAAGCTTATAGAGAGATTGCAGTAGCTTAAGCATGATTCACCTGTGTGGGGGGGGGGGGAAGGGGGATCATTTCAGACCCAGGCTCAAGAAACACTCACCCCACACCTCCCAGCACCAAGTGCACACAAAGTCCTTCCTGCCAACCAAGAAGATGCCTCATAATCTTGTTTCCTTTTGGAAAATGCTGAGAAAGAGGAACCAAACCCATGCTCAGAAAAATCTGTTTTGGTTTGTTTGACTTGCTATAAACTTCCCTCAATGGAAGGAGCCTCAGAATAGAAAGGGACACACTAGGAAATGAGAAGCATGGCAGAGGGAGGAAATGCTGAGCAGCGACAGAGTAGCTTACCGGCCGGAGAGTAGCAGGGACAGGCGTTTGATGGGTGTCTCGCCCTCCACAGCGTAAGTCTGCTCCGTGGCCAGAGTGAAGACCTGCTCCTCACAGCAGTGAACAATCTCCTTGTACACCTGCAGAGGCACCTGCAGGGGTAGGCACAGCGTCTTATAGAGGAGCTCGAACTCCTCGGGGAGGGAGTTTTTGCGCAGGCGGTAGACCAGGTGTGCCAGCTGGAGCAGGCAGGCCGTTGCCAGCAGGAAGCTCCAGAGGACGATGTCCAGGCCGCAGGCATCGAACCAGCCCCACATCACGCAGCACACGTAGCCCGTGGCCAGGAAGCCAAAGAGGTAAAAGCATCCATACACCCCGCTGCCCCCCATGAAGCCCAGGAGCAAGAAGCAGTTGGCCAGATGGTAGACAGCCCCTTCCAGATCCTGCTTCCAGCCACTGCACCCCAGGTCCTGCCAGAGAAGCTGGCTCACTGTGCTGCCGTTAGCACTCATCTTCGGGGCGTCTCAAAGCCTTGCTGGGCTCCAAGACCGTCCCCACATAGGGAGTTCAAAAAATGAATTAATCTGTCCACCCAGGAGTCTTCTCACGTCCGGCTTCTCGCCATCAACTCTGCCTTTCCTGAGAGGACTGCTTCCAGGAGCTTTGGGAATAAATGGCAGAACATAGTCTGCTTCATGGAGAATTTTACAACTTGTTTTCCCTCTCCCTTTCCTTCAGCAAGGCTCTGACCTCTGCAGAGCTCTGGCGAGGTTCCTGGGCTCTAGGTTTCTTAGACCAGCTTTCACATTTGGCTCTTAGCAGAAAATCTCAATTGTCCCGAGGCAAAGATAGCACAATGGGGTCGAAAACTTCAGCGGTGAGGGATAGAGTGGCCACATCCTGCTCTCTGTGGTCCCCAATCAGAATGAGGAGAGCCCAGCACGGGAGGCACACTTGTGTTCCATTTGGAATGCGTCTCTCTTGGCACCGGAAGAAAGGGTGACCCCAGATGGATACCATGTTTGGAATTGGAATCCAAGAGGTACTGGCAGTGAGAAAAAACAGGCCAGGCACACAGGCTGGCTGGCAGAGCACTTAACATATCTCCCCAGAGGACAAGACCTCTGGGCAAGTGAGGCAGTCAGGGGAGAACAAAGGAAAAGTGAGCACAGAATCTACCACAGCACTGCAGGCAGGCCGCAGGCCGGGTACTGCTCAGACCTCCTGTGGGGACAGCTAGGGGCTCTCCTGAGGTAGGAGGACACAACCAAATAGGAAAGTAGGGGACTATTAGAAGAAAAAATCCTAACAGTGAGGACTGGAAAGCCCCTCAGAAGCCTTTATTAAGTCACATTATAAACATCACTAGGCATTTATTTGACATCCATTAAGTAAAAATGGCTATGCAATGCAGCTCTTTGACTTTCTCCTGCATATATCTGGATCTAGGAATAGTTCATACAATGTTAATACAGTGCTCAGACCATCACCCTATACTTCATTTGCAAATGATAATAACTACCACCCATTAAATGCCTCCCAAGTGCTGGACCTCAATTAGGTACTTTACACAGATATTATTTAGTTATCATACAACCCCTCCAAACAAATATTATCTTCCTTCTAGATCTGAAAGAAACTGAGGCTCACCTAGGGAACAAGTTCCTATAGGCAGTAAGTGGCCCAGCCAGGATGTGACCCCAAGTCAGACTGACTGCTGTGTGCCAAGTATGTTGCACAGTCAGTAGAAATAGACTAGATCCATAACTCCCAACCCCACACGCACCACCCCACCCCCCCGGAAGTATGATGACATCCAAGGAACTTCTGGATGAACCTGGTGTCTATTTTGGGTCACCAAAAAATAAATCTGGAGTATGCAAACATTAAGACATGTCCCTCTGGCTTCCAAATGACTCCTTGATTTTTTTCCCCTTGCTGCTACTTAGTATTTATTATCATTCTATTGCCCTTGAGACAGTTTGGGGGGGGGGTAGTAGTACCCAGTAACTTTCCAGAACTATTTGAGTGCTCAGTCCCTAGGGGCTTTTATTATACTGCTGATAACCTAACTAAAATTAGTGAGAAATAAGAAATTGTCAAATATGCTGAGGAGTGGAAGTTTTTAGCTCAACAAATATTTTACTAGGTGCCTATTATAAGCCAATCAGTCAGAGAATAAGATTCCTAAGAGTTTTCACTCTATCAAGAGAAAGATACTTCAAAATACAATGGCATGTGTAGCAACATGGATGGACCTTGAGGGTGTTATGCTGAGTGAAATAAGTCAGGCAGAGAAGGACAAATATCATATGTTTGCACGTATAGGAGGATTAGGAGGAACTTAACTGAGGAACAAGGGGGAGAAGAAGGGGGTAAATGGTGGGGGAAAGGGAGAGAGGCAAAGCATGAGAGAATCTTGAATGCTGACAAAAACTGAGAACTGATGGATGGGGGGGGGGGAATGGGCATGGAGGAGGGCACTCATGGGATGAGCACTGGGTGTTATGTGGAAACTAATTTGACAATAAACTATTTGTAAAAAACAAAACAAAATACAATGGCAATTCAGTGTGTGAAGCGCAATAATTGAGTTAAAGGTTTTTTTAAATGTTTATTTTTTTTAATGTTTTATTTATTTCTAGGAGAGAGAGAGAGAGACAGTGTGAGCAGGGGAGGGTCAGGGAGAGAGGGAGTCACAGACTGAAACAGGCTCCAGGCTCTGAGCTGGCAGTCAGCACAGAGCCCGACGAGGGGCTCGAACCCACGAACCGCGAGATCATGACCTAAGCGAAAGTCGGACGCTTAACCTACTAAGCCACCCAGGCGCCCCTAAATGTTTTTTTTTTTTTTTTTTTTTTTTGAGAGAGAGAGACAGAGAGACAGAGCAGGGAAGGGACATAGAGAGAGAGGGAGACACCAAATCCAGGGCAGTCTCCAGGCTCTGAGCTGTGAGCACAGAGCCCTACGCGAGGCTCGAACTCATGAACCAGGAGATCATGACCTAAGCCAAAGTTGGTAGCTTAACCAGCTGAGCCACCCAGGCGCCCCACTGAGTTAAGTTTAAACAGAGGTGGCTGCCTAGAAGGAAAGATGGGGTACAAGAGGGAAGACATACGAGGTAACACTGGATTTGAGGCACAGGGGTTGAATTAACCAGCGAGGTAGAGGGAGAAGATGTTTCTAGCGGTGAGAACAGCAGAAGCATAGCCACCGACTTGTGAAAATGCCTGGCTTGTTGAAGGAAGCCTGTTTTTTTCTTTTTTCTTTTTTCAATTAAAATCAATTGACCAACAAATGTGTATCTTACTCCCTTCTTTCTAAAGTTGAGAGGTGGGTGGAATCAGTGGTAAAGGAAAAGAGCTGGAGAGTGCCTGGAGAAGGAAAGACCCTGCCCTGAGTCTTCCTCTCAGCAATGAGTTGGATGTCATTTGAGCAGTGGAGTGTGGGGATTTCCATATGCTGCTTTTATGTCACCTGCCTGCCTCCCAACCAAGCCACTGACTTTAGCAAGCAGCAGCTGCTTACCCCTCCACCTTAGTCATGCACCCGGAACTGCCAGGGTAGCTGTCCCTGCCAGCTATGAGCCAGGAAATCAGAGGCAGGAAAGGAGAAACAACCAGGGCTCTGCCCGAGATAGAATTTCAAAGCAGGACTGGTGGGCTGGCTCTGACCCTTTAAAGAGACAGGCAGACCCACTGACTGTTATTCTCAGCCTGCCTTTTTTGTCAATCCACATAGTGCTCATCTGAGCAGAGGATGCTAACATCTCTCAAGTCATTTGTTTCCTCATGTCATGCCATGATACCTTTCTTTTTTAAATGGAAGAAACAAACTCAGAGAGATTAAGGAAGGTCACAGAGCTAGCATGTGAATTAAAGGGTAGGTCATTTAAGTTGTATGTTCTCCGTGTTGTCCCATCTTGCCAGGTACGTTTGGGAATTTATATACTATGGGGATTTGAGTATGCTGCTGGTGGTGTGGCATCATGGTACCTAAACCGTCATGACAGTAACATTGTTGCCTGAAGGATGGAACCTATCAAGGGAATACAACAATGCAAAGTTGTATCTTCTTTGTTTTTAAATCCAGATTTGATTGGAGAGGGAAAAATCTTGTGTCAGATCGTATGTTCTTATAAGGAAATCCACCAACATGCAGGTAGAAGTACAGTAGAAAATATTGGGGAAAAATAAAAGGAAACAAACAGAAGTCACATCATTTATGGGATTGAGTCAATTCCATAAGCATTTATTTAGGGCAAAGTATGTACAGCAAGCACAGGGGATATAAAGTTGAGCAAGACAATTGTCACCTTCAGGGAACATTTGGTCTAATGAGGAAGACTGACCCAGAAATAACTGCAATCCAATAAAATAAGCATATTTGGGGCTCAAAGGAAACACTGATCGGGGAGAAAGGATTCAGAAAAAAAAAGCACAGGGAAGGTGACATTTAAGCTGGTCTAAAAAGATGAGTAGGTGTTCCCCAACTAGGGGAGGGCATTCCAGGAAGGGAGAACAGAATGTGAAGTCAAGTCCAGAAGTAAAACAAAAATACACGGCATATTCTGGTAACAGAGAACAGCCTGCTTTAGGTGAATCCAAAGGAGCAGCAGGACACGACGAGGGAGAGGCAGGCTGCAGCCAGATGATGAAGTCAGCTGGCTAATCTGCCCCTCCCAGTGTGGCGGTGAACCATGGCCGGTCTGTGAATGGTTACTGGTCCGTAATGAGATTAAGGACAGAAACTGAGAGAATTTAGACATTTTTGTAACAATTTGACAGAGCAAATTATGGCTTTTAAATTCAACAAAAACGTTGGGTTTGCATACAATATGGGTTTTTAAAGTGTATTCCCACCCACCTTCATCTCCTTAGTATTGGCTGTTAATTGGAAAAAATTAAACCACATACAGTTTGAAAAACACTGAGCTTGAAATTAACACTTTCCTAACATATAGTAAAACTGAACAGAGCCATGATGTAGGCTTTAGATGCACACTACCAGGTTGCCCTTGGGCAGACACCACTGATTGTCTACCCTATAGCCATTCCCCATTTTTCCTTAGTTTATGGAACTGTGATCTTGCTTGGGCAATATGTTAAGGAAGGTGGGCTTCTCCCCTAGTTGCCAGGGCTTGAAATAAGACTGGTCAAAGCCAAGTATGATATCTCATTCCCCTTGATGGCAACTGGTTTATGAATAGGCATGTGACAAATGAGATATAAAAGGAAGAGCATGTGGGAGTTTCTGGGAAAAAGTAGACTTCCTAACAGAGAGTAAGAAGGCCTGCTACCTTTTTTCCTGGCTTGAATATACTTGTGTAGTGATGTAATGCTTGGAGCTACCATGAGATATGATAGCCACGAGATACGATGCACTTAAGGATGAGGATAAAGAGCTAGAAAATAGAGTAAGCCAGAGTTCTCAAAAGTATTACTGAGCCACTATCTCAAATCTGGAACTTTCAACCTCCAGACTTCATGACAGGAGGCAAACTGCACTTATTGGCTTAAGCACTTAGTTAGGCATTCTGGTACCTGCAGTTGAATGCTTCTAGATTCAGATCTCCCTTAAGATCTCCATAAGGACTACTCTTCAGGAAAGTTCTCTAAACATCTGATTGTTTTATTCTATGAAAACTGAACATTACACTACTTATTGTGTTCTACTAATACTTTTCTCTCAAAGGTTTGAGTAAACTATGAGAGGAAATGCTCCTTCAAACTCAATTTGACCATTCAGAATGACTTGGTTGTTAAGCAAACACGATGGTTTAGTGGAAAATTGGCTGCCTACTTGAAATCCACTTAACTCTTCTTCCTTGTTACAGAATTCCAGTTTTGTGCTGATATCTAATTGTTACATATGAATCCAAGGGTTGAAGGGGGCAAGGATCCTGTTTAAGTCAATCGACATAAGGCAACCTGTTGGCAACTATTATCACTTTATAAGAACACGCATAACCTAATTTGGCTCAGACTTAAAAAAATAATAATAAAGATTTCATGCCTTGGGAATGGCTTCTCTCTTCTGCTGGACTTGAATAAGAAAGCACATGGTTTCATCAGTCCTGGAAACTTGAGATGAAAATAACTTGAGTCTTGAATGGTGTCATTGAACCTATGATTATCATTGCATCTAGAGCTTGCCCTAACTCTCGATTTCCAGTCATATGAGTTGTCCTTGATAAGGATTTTCTATTACTTGATTTCAAAATCACCCTAACAGACACAGATGGAACTACCAACTAGCAGTTTTTGATAGCCAAAGAAGGAAACCCTGGGTAGTCACACATGCATTCTGTTTAGGAAAGTGTCTTGGAATATTCAGCATTGTACTGAGTAATTCAACTTTGTTTGTAGTGTATACATATATCTACTAGATTATAAACTCAGTAAGAGTGGGGACCATGTCTTACTAATCTTTGTTCACTATTTAGCACATAGTTAGCATATATTATGTCCTCAATAAATGTTGAGTCAAATAGCCTCTCATCTCCTTGAGGACAAGATGTATGTCTGATTCACACATGAATATTCAACACCTAGGGCAGTTCCCTATATATAATACAACTTCACTAAATATGTACTGAATGAATAAATGAATTTATAACTATGAATATGATGTTTATATTAGATAGTTGGCACAGGAAAGAATGATGGGCTCGAACTCTACTCACCAAGACTCACATCTCAGGTGACCAGCTATTTGACCATAACAATTTCCTTAAACTGAGTACCTCTCTCACTTGTAAAATGGGGATTATGGTTTTTCCAATAGCCTTACATCAGACCAATGAAAAGTATAGTTATCCTAAGGTAGGCCCTGCTTAGGGTCATAGTCCTGTTCTCATCAATCTTCCAGTCAAATGTTTTAAGGTTAGACAAAAATAAAAGATTAGAAAGAATGGTGTGACTGTGTCTGTATTGAGTTTGGAAATTACTGTGAATAGCAGGGGCTTAGCAAAGATGTATGTCAGAATGTGGTGGTCACCTACTAGGAAGTGAAGTGCTTCATTTTTCAATGGTAACATCTCTCACTTTTGTTAGTACCAAAATGCTGTGCATAATCTTTGGGAAGGCTTAAGCACTAGGCAAGGATGGGCAGAGGGTCTTGTGAGATTTACTCCTAACTGTGGCAGATGTCAAGAAGTGCTTTAGTTCCTTTACATCTCATGTGAACATATCAAACCAGGAAAGGTTGAAAAAACTAGCGTTGCTAAGAACTTAGGGAAATGGGCACCCTCAGATACAAAGGTGCAAATGAGTAACCCCTTTCTAGAGATAAGGCAGGCAGTACTCATCCAAAACCTTGAAAACACGTATAGCTTCTGGTCCATTCTTAGCCTAGTGATTAGATAAGGATTTGTAAAGGATTTTCTATGGAAGCTTCCAATGCATGTTATTATGGAACAGCCAAAAATAGTAAAAGTGTATACATGCAGAAAGAGATGAAAGGCAAGTTCACCTAAAAATAGTCCTATTGTAGACCAGTGGGATTTCAGGTGATTTCTTCCTTTCTTCCATATGTTTCCATAAAACCAACCAACAAAACAAAGAAAATCAGAAATAATTTAGGCATCAGGTTTATGTCCTGTTCAAGACTGATGCTCAATTCCATGAATGCTATCAGATATCTAGCAAGCATTGTACAGAACATCTGTCTAATAAATGAATGTACAAATAATAGGGAATTGGCAAATTATACTAAACTCAGAATGGATTCTTACATAACCAATACAAATCATATTGTAGGATAATATTCTCAGCTGGTAAAATTATCAAGGAGAAAGATAAACTAATATTATGATATCATTAAAAGTAAATAGCATAGAAAAATGACCTCTTTTTTTTTTTTTTAATGTATAAATGCCTAAGAAAAGCCTGGAACAGCATACAGCAAAAATTAACACTGGGTGGTAAGTTTGTATTTTTTCCCTTTTTGTAGTTCAGGACACATTATTCAAGCAGATTCTGGATGACCATCTGGCAAGGACTGGTGCTGGGTAGGAAGTTGATTTTTATCTTAGGAGTCCAAGATTCTATTCTTCACCTAGAAGAATACTCTGAAAGCTATAAGGTACTTACTAAAAGTATTATATCCAAATAAATATTCAGCTGAAAATATGAGTACAGAATCAAAGAATTAGAAAATGTTAATAACACTAAATGCTGCTGTGTCAAATGCTTCACATACACCATTTTAATTAGTATTCACAATCTTTGTACATTAAGTATTACTACTATGCTGTGTTTTAAGTTTACTTATTTTGAGAGCAAAAGCACATGAGCAGGGGAGGGGAAAAGAGCAGAGAGAGAATCCCAAGCAGCCTCTGCGATATCAGTGCAGAGCCCAACACAGGGTTCAGTTTTACAAACCATGAGATCATGACCTGAGCTGAAACCAAGAGTCAGATGCTTAACTGACTGAGCCACCCAGGTGCCCCTCTTTTTTTCTTTCAGATGAGAGAAAGAGACCCAAAGAGATTGTGACCTGCTTGAGATGACATAGCCAGCTGCTGAACCTGTCTGTCATACTTCATAGCTATGCTCTTAATTAACTAGAAGGAATTCTAAAGTATACCTAATGCAGCTCCTTTCTAGAAGAGGCAATTTTCCCATCATAGAATGACATATGAACACTACATATTCTCTTTTAGGTTCCTCAGTATCTTTTGTTGTTGAAATATGAAACTCAACTTACTAATAGGCAGAATATGACCAATTTCTTCATTAGCCCACAAGCAGCTACCAGGACCACAAGGTTGCTATGGTAAGCAAACCACACTCTATGTTCTATCCTAGGCATCACTACAGCAGAACACGGAGCTATTTCATTGGTGACTTCTTTGTATTAGTCCAGCCTCTGGCCTGGACCAGCTTCTAATCAGTAAGAGATAGCGGTGTGGCCAGTAGACATTAAACTATGATCCTAGTCTACCTTAAAATGCAACTAGACATCTACAGATGAATTATACCAAACAGCCGAGATCTTTCAAGCCAAGGCACTCTAATGTGGTCCAAAACCTAAGCAAATAACTTTCCCAAAAGAGAAAACTAGTAAAGAATAACAATAATTATCTAAAATACTGATTCAAGGCTTGTCCAGTTCTTGCCTTTAAGTTAAAAATAAAAAACAAAATGTTGAGGGGCACCTAGGTGGCTCAGTTGGTTAAGTGTCTGACTTCAGCTCAGGTCATGGTCTCATGGTTTGTGGGTTTGAGCCTTGCATCGGGCTCTGTGCTGACAGCTCAGAGCCTGGAGCCTGCTTTGAATTCTGTGACTCTCTTTCGCTCTGCCCCTCCCCTGCTCACGTGCTCTGTCTCGCTCTCTCTAAAAAATAAACATTAAACAAACTTTTTTTTAATGTTGAATGAGATGATATGACTACCAGACTCATTCTGAATTGGTAAAGGGTTATTTCCTTACTTCTATGAACTTCATTTTGGAAGTTTCACTGAATGGGATCAGGATTTGCTTTCTTGTTACAAAAAAATCTAGAGTTCCCAGAATGACATAAGAATAGAAGAAATTAATATTAAAGGATTTTTTCCCTACTATATCCTTTAAGAAAAATAAATTCCATGTGAGAATGCGAGGAACACAAAAAGAAACACACTTGATGATTTCTGACCAGAGATATATTCTTTTTTCAAAAATAAATTATAAATACTTTTTCCATTTGTCAAAGTTCCACAAAGAATTCCCAAAATTACTGAGTCTTCTTCATTCTTCAGGAATTATTCATTCACAGAGTAAACCACCTACAAAAAAAAATTATATTAGAAAATTTGATTTTACACATCATGCCAGACCTGTGGAATTAGGGACTTAAGACCATTAGAAATGAATGCCTCAGCCAAGTACTATTGACTAATTGCCACAATAATTTTAAACCAGTCATGAAATAAAAGACCCACAGTTTTAAATTCTAGTTTTGGGGGCGCCTAGGTAGTTCAGTTGGTTAAGCGTCTGACTTCAGCTCAGGTCATGATCTCATGGTTTGTGCGTTCTAGCCCTGCGTTGGGCTCTGTGCTGACAGCTCAGAGCCTGGAGCCTGTTTCAGATTCTGTGTCTCCCCCTCTCTCTGACCCTCCCCTGCTCACGCTCTCTCTCCCTCTCTCTCTCTCTCAGAAATAAACATTAAAAAAATTTTTTTTAAATAAATTCTAGTTTTGTCTAACTAAAAAACCTCACTGAAACTGTTCAACCAGTATATTTTTAATCTTTAGAAGTCTTTGTTAAAATAAAAAGTATATATATTTATTTATTTATTCAAAAATATCTTCCCAAAAATGTCAGGGCAGTTTATTTTTACAGATATTCAAGAGAAGAGGCTTGCAAACCTTTCCTTGCTGATTCAAGTATGTTTGGCACAGATCCACGAAGTGGAAGGCAAAAGGTCAGCTCTGTATACAAGGTGCTTCCTGTGGAAAGTTACTCACTTTATCCCCAGGGCAAAATAAGGGTAATGCTTTTGAATCCATTTAGAAATCAAAAAGAGAGAGTAGGAGAGGATAGGGTTGCTGATCTAAGTCAATCAGTACCAGGCTTCTCTCCAAACAGTTCTCACCCACCCTCACTCCCAGTCCCTATCCCAGAAGGGAGAGAACAATGCTTCAAAAGGTAAGTAAGTGATCTGGGCTAGCCAAATCTTCAAGTCCAATGACCGTGCTTCCTTCATCTAGCTATTAGTCCCTGCATGTGGTTTAGAAAAGATAAGCCTGATCAACAATACAAACATCTAAACTCTGTTTTCTAACAGGCTAAACAGATGAATACACTTAAGGAAAGGTTTGAGAGGAAAGATAACCAAAAATAAAGCCACTCAACATTGTAAAGACAGCAGTCCACAGCACTGTTACCCTTTTTGCCACTAACTATATTCCAGGAGGAGCTACTCCTGAAAGCCTCTGGTTATAAACGTTTGGTTATATATCTGGGTGTAAAGTCCTTGACAGAAGAGACCCGGTCTTTCTTATGCTGGCATCTTCTAGGGTATTAAACAATAAGTAGCTATTGAATAAATGTTTAAATAGCAAGAAAGGATACTTCTGCTGGATTTTCTTGGGATATTTTCATACATAATCATTTGTATGTGTGTATGTGAAATCAGCATATTTTAAGCATACTTTAACCAACTATTAAGTTTTATTAAATAGTAAATACTGAGTATCTTCACTGCCTGGTGCTAGTCCTTTCATTTCTTTCAAGGATTTCAGCCCCAAACTGGGTTCTCAAGGTTCCTTCTGACTCCTAAAGGCAGAAAGACACTAGCTGTTAATGTTCCTCTTTTAACATGTCTTTTTAAAAAAAATTTTTTTAACAGGGGCGCCTGGGTGGCTTAGTCGGTTAAGCATCCGACTTTCGCTTAGGTCATGATCTCGTGTTTCGTGGGTTCGAGCCCCGCGTCGGGCTCTGTGCTGACAGCCAGCTCAGAGCCTGGAGCCTGTTTCAGAGTCTGTATCTCCCTCTCTCTCTGACCCTCCCCTGCTCATGCTCTCTCTTTCTCCTACAAATAAATATATAAAAAAAAAATTAAATTAAAAAAATTTTTTTTAAACATTTATTCATCTTTGAAAGACAGCGAGAGACAGAGCATGAGTGGTGGAGGAGCAGAGAGGGAGGCACAGAACCTGAAGCAGGCTCCAGGCTCTGAGCTGTCAGCACAGAGCCCAATATGGGGCTCGAACTCACTGACCATGAGATCATGACCTGAGCTGAATTTGGATGCTTAATCAACTGAGCCACCCAGGCACCCCCTCTTTCAACATTTCTAAGTAGGTTTTAGGTTCCTTTAGTTTCTCTTTCGGTAAAAGAAATAGTCATAAGATAGAAGAAAGTGTCTAGAATCACCACCATCACACACCTATTTTTCCTTGGACACAGTTTTCAAGTCTCTGCCTCTGCTACTATTAAATCTTTAGTTTATACTTAGCAATATCCCTGCTACTTCTTCAGCTTAAGCCAATGGTTCCTTAAAAAGGGTGCACCTAAAAGTTATCTAGGAGTTTCTGAGTCAACAGGAGCAGATCAGGGCACAGGGCTTGTGAATTTTGGAAAAACAGTTCTCAGGTGATTATAAGGTGCACCTCTGGCTGAATGTAGCCTACATCTATATTAAATCCCAGTCTACTAAATTCAAGGTACAATGAAGACCGGTCTTATTTAGGATATAACATTAAGATCTACAAAGGTTGTTGAAGTAAGGAACGATCATGATCATTACTGGGAAGATCTAGGTTTGCAAAACTATTTTTCCTTTGAAGCTATAAGAAAAATGTGGTCTAATAGTCTAAGAGATACCAATTTAGTTCGGTTTATCTTATAACAATGTAGACAGTAGTGTTGGATTTTACAGCCAATGAACTGATTACTGACTTATATATACCTACACATTTCAGCAATAGGTCTTTCTAATTTGCATTCATAATAAAGTTTTAGGATTGAAAATCAAAACTATGTGCAGTCCTAAAAATGAGTAGGCTGGCAACCCAGATCTCATTAAGTGCAAGGAATGAAGTGTAAAGCGTTCGTGCTTTGGAGAACATAAAAGACCTAGACTCTAGTTTTAATTCTACCAGCTATCTTTTCTTAATTTGGCTACGTCTTTTTTTCACTTCATTGTCTGTCCATTTCCCAGTGGGGGTTGGGGAAATACGATACCTGGGACTAAAGCAGATCCAAACACCTGTTCCTCTTTCAAAAGTAATAGTATGCTGAAAATGAAAACCTCACATCTGAATTCTAAGAAAGACCCCACATGGATTCAGATTGTTCTTGACGTAACTGGGATTCAAAAATACATAATCAGGTCATACATCCAACAGACCTCAATTGGGTATCTGCTATCCACAACTCCCAACATATGGGCTATTCCATTCCGGCTTCCATTTGATAGTTTACAAATTCTATTCGTACACCTGTCATTTAATTATCACAATGACTCTCTGAAGTAAACCAAGGTTCAGAAAATTAAGGACTTGCCCAAGACCACACAATCAGTCAAACACCAGGCTTTCTAATTCCAAAGCTCTTGCATTTTCTTTTACACACAAATGAAGTGCATAGGAATCACTCTCACTTTGTCTCAATAAAAAACAAAAAAAAAAACCCCTATGATATCCTCTAGTCCTGATGAATTTGTGCTAATTATGACAATAGCTGTAGCACCTCTGTGGTCGACATGAAGTCCAAGAGATGCTTCTGATGCTCCTAGAATTAGCATTTTTAAAAAATCACCCTTTTTATTAAGATAGGCTTGGCACTAGCCAACACTTTATACAACTGCCTAGGAAAAGAATAAGAATATGAACAAGGAAACTGTGTACAAATGTTGAGATTCTAGGTCTTTAAAAATAATCAATATGTATAATTATACTTTTAAAGAACACCCCTCACCCCACATACACCTAAACTTACTTATTTCACAAAATGATTCACTATGGGATATCTTTAAATAACCCTGTAATCTAAAAACCACTTAAGTACGTCATGTACACACAGAGTAGATATACCATACTATATATAAAATCACAAAATATGTTATAGATCTTTTTATAAATTAAAAAAGTGAAATCCACAGAGGATTAATGTATTGATGAATGTTAAATGTAGCTGAAGTAAAATACATGCTAAGCAGGCATCAGAAGAATCAAAATTAAGCCTCAGGACTTTCGGCCTAGAGTATTTTCTACTACATAGTGATAGTTCTTATCAGCTTGAAACAGGTTCCTTATCTATCCTTTTTTATAGCTCAATGAGGAAGACTAGCTATGTATGAAATTCTAAAGAGGCAGGAGAGAGGTGAAAGGGACAGAAACCAGGGCCTCTATTACCAGTTATATTGGTACATGACTTTGGCATTATCTCTCAGCTATTATTAAGTTAAAAGTGGCAGTGTGATATAGATGTTGGGCAGTGGGAAGGGTGGGCAAAAGGCAGAAGGAATCTGCATGGAGCCAGAGGTATCCAGATCGGTCCTGCTAACTTACCTTGGAAGTCATTCCGTACCTAGAGGCCTTAGTTCCTCATTTATATATTCATTTAATTAACAGTCCTCTGTTGAGCACCTACTATGTGACAGGCATTCTTATAGGTCCTGGGAATATGACAGTAAGTAAAGCAGAAAATTCTGGTGTTTTTTTTTTCCTATTAGAAAACCAGTATGTTTTCAAAATTTTATCTATTTTTTAATTTAAATTTTAGTTAACATACAGTACAATATTGGTTTCAGGAGCAGAATTCAGTGATTCATTACTTACATACAACACCCAGTGCTCATTACAACAAATGCCCTTCTTAGTACCCATGTTTTAAAAAAAAATGTTTATTTATTTTAAGAGAGAGAAAGAGAGTGAGCAAGCAGGGGAACGGTGAAGAGAGAGGGAGAGAGAGAATCCCAAGTATGCTCTGAGTTGTCCCCCATAGAGCATGATTCAGGGTTCCATCTCACAAACTGGGACATCATGACCTAAGCCAAACTCAAGAGTCAGATGCTCAACTGACTTGAGCCACCCAGGCACCCCAAACAGAAAATTCTTACTTTCTCAGAGCTCACATTGTAGTTGCAGTAAAACAATGGAGAAATAAATACCTAATATGCCAGCAGTGATGTTGAGAGTAGCCACTAGCCCTATGTGACTATTAAAATTAAATAAAACTAAAAATTCAGTTCTTCAGTTTTACTACTACATTTCAAGGGCTCAGTAGCCACATATGGCTAGTGGCTACCACAGTGGAGAGTGAAGGTACAGAATATTTTCATTATCACAGAAAGTTCTACTGGATCGTGCTGGGACAGAGTGATGGGGAAGGGATGCTATCTCAGATGGAATGCTAAGTAAAAGCATCTCTCATGAGGAGACTATGGAACAGAGACCTGAATGAAGTGAAAGAATGGGTTAAGTTGCTATCTGAAGAAAGATTTCCAAACAAAAGATCATTTATTTGTAGTATAATTGTATACACATAACTTAAGGTCTCTTTCAGCATTAAAATTTAGATTTACAGTTCTTTAAAAAAAAAAAAAAGTCTGAGGTTTTAGTAGTATTAGAAGCATGGTAATACAAAAGAAATAGCAATAATTGTATTTTTCTTTTGCAGAAGGCAATGATTCCATGTACTGCCTACTCCCTATTTAAAAGCTCTTACTAAAGACCCACATCAGAAACAAGGAATAAAGAATATTTTCCTTTTAGTTCTTTTAAGTCAGACAACTGAATGTTTTGAACTTCCTAAACCATTATTCCTTCCAACTCTAAAGGCTTTTATCAAGCCCCTTTTTGAAAGATACATTCTCCCCTCCCTAAATCCACTGAATGATTCTGATTCTCAATTTATTAGCAACATTTACTCCCTACATTAGAAACTGAAAATTAATTTTTAAGTGATACTTAAGCATCTTAGATTAACCAGGTGAATTACTTTTTGTATAGAATATTCTCTGGTGACTGCTAAATCTATAAAGCACAAATTTGAAAACATAAGCCTGTGTATTATCTTCCCAATCAGAAAGTATCATGCTCACCATTTCATATCTTAAATCCCAGGGCTCTCATGCATTCTTTGTGGGCCTCAATTAGGTGTCCACAGTGCTCTTCCCCTTTCTCAATGATGCTATAAAACAAAATGTACTTGTTATCTAACAAAGTAGGCATCAGCATATTAATAGTAAGTATGCATGACAGTAGGGGGTGTGTGTGTTGAGGCAGAACCTGGATCCCATGGAATGTGGAATGTAGCTGGAGTTAAATAATTATGTGTATCAAATATTGCGCTAGTTAATATCCAAGGAACAATACAATTCTCTAATGAAATTAATCATCTGAATACAATACTTATGTTAAACATTTTTTTAACATTTATTCTTTTTTGAGAGACAGAGTGTGAGTGGGGGAGGGGCAGAGAGAGGAGAAAGAATCAGCAGGCTCCAGGCTCTGAGTTGTCAGCACAGAGCCGCATCCATGTGATCTGCATCCATGCGATCATGATCAAGGCAAAGCTTAACCGAATGAGGCACTCAGGTGCCCCTGAATACAATACTTATGTTAAATGAAGGACAGAGAGAGGAACTGAATATTTTGCCTATCACAGAGGAATTAAATTTTTCATTCTGCTCTACAAATAGATAAATAAATCTCCTTCTAATCATAATACACCTAACGATATAAACAGCAAGATCTGGCAGTCAACAGCAGCCTGATGAGCCTCCCTCACGATGATCAAAGAACTTTTTACACAAAGTAAAAACTAGGACCACACATCTTTTATTTCTAAGGCCTGAAAATTTACTTTTAGCAAAGATCAAGTTAAGCCAAATTTAATTACAAGGCTAACTCCTGACTATAGATATTTTGGCATAGTAGTCTGAGATAATTAATGTAAAAGCAATTTGAAGGATAGGTTCTCCTTCTTTAAAGATCTAAATAAATCCTACACATCCTTCAATAGCTCAATGAATAGTTCATTCATTGCAAGTGAATGAATGTTTGGTGAAGATAATAGCTAGTATTCCTTGATCATCTTTTGAATACTCTGTTAGGCTTGTATCATTAAACCTTACAGGAATCCTAGAGGTAGACACTTTAATTAGGCCCATTTTACAGACATAGGAGGCAGGTGTGTTAAATAATTTACTCAAGGTCACAAAACTGATGGACCAGATTCAAACCTTGACTCTGGATTCCAGGTTCTTAGTCATGACACCATTACTGTCTTTAGATTCAATAAGCATTTACTGTTAACTACGAAAGCAATTTCAGTATCAGATTGTATTTTTTCAATTCTCCCTTCACAGTATTATTTGCAAAGTACTGACTATTAATAAAAAGCACTGTGTTCCTACAACTCTTGACCCCATTATGCCACTTGTGATTATATTTGAGGACAAAAGGGTTGGAGAGAGAGGTGTACAATTCACATTTTCTGAGCATTTCCCCCAATGAGATTTGTTCCACAACAGTGGCTGTATAGAATGAAAACAAAACCTTTTGCGGGTTGACAGAAATTCAGATGTACTATTCTGAACATGGTCACCTATGTCATAGACCGTCTGATTTTTAATCCACCTCGCGGAAGGGGGGAGGGGCGGGCGGGGGCGAGAAGTAAGGGGAGCTTTTCAGTATTTGAGTAATGTACCGTGTCCTACTATGCCAAAATTTTACCAGAAAACTTTTACATTTTTTTCTTGCCAAATCTTCTACCATAGCCCATACATACCACGTGGTAATAGCAATCATTAGTATCTCCATTAACTTTAAGCTTCTTTAAATCAAGTAGCATCTTTATCTGTCTTTAGTGACCTAAGGCAGTGCTTGACACATAACAGATGCTCAAAAACCCTACGAGTACGTGTACGAAGCGAGCCCGGTTCAATCGGACCTCTATCCTAACCCCTCATCCATCTTTCGGGGCTGGGCTACGGAGTCGGTCAACAGACAGGAGACCCAAAGGGTCCAGGGCCCTCTACCTCTCAAAACGGCAGTACCAATGAACGCCCAAGGCCGGGCAGGGCACGGAGGTACCGGAAGGCAGCACACAGGCCTGCCCGCCGCCCCTTCCCCGCTTGCGCACTGACCAAGCATCGCGCGCCTTCTTGGTCTCCGGACAGGCGCAGCAGGGCTTCAGCGGCTTCTTCTCCTGTGACTCAGACGGGGCAGGGCTTGCAGCCGCCAGACCAGGCATCTTTCAAGCCTAAACCAGCAACTAGCACAGGCACCGTAATCTCTACCGGGTTCGGCGAATGCCGATTTGCCTTCAGCCACTTCCGGCAGTGGCTCGCCAAGGGACAGGAAGTCCTGCCTCTTTCAGACGGAGGAGGAGTCGGGGAGGGGGGAGAGGGAGGAGAAAAAGATTAAAAATGGCGCGTGCGCAGAGGGCCTAAATGAAGGGCGCTTCTTTCGCGCAGGCGCAGGGGCGGGATGAAAGGGCAAACAGAGTTCGTCAATCAACTGGGGGAAGATTGGAAAACGAGGCCAGTAGTGAGATAACTCATATCTTTTAACCTCTCAATGCACCAGTGGGAAACCGAAGCCCAAGAAGGTGAAATGACTTGGCCACCTTAAACAAGAGAAACACTAGTGAAAGCTAGTTACCCTTGAGTAACAGATTAGTTCTGCATATTTCATGCTCGAGTATTATTTGCCTTCCCCTCCCTCCCCGCCCCCACCGCTATCTCTGATTTTTTATTTTTCTGGTTTAGTTAAAAATGATTAGCAGAGAGCTTTGAACAATCCAGTCCACTAGTTTGGGGGGAAAATTCTCATATACCTATCCAATACACTATTTTATAGCTCCCTTTCTGATTTTATTTCAATAGGAATTGTTCAATCATAGGGCAAATATACCAGTTAATAAAATTGAAAAATGGCTTTTCCTTGGCATTTCTTGAATTCAATTAGGTATATGAGTAAACTGGCGCCTACTATTTGCAGTTGTGGGGATTTCTTTCACGCAGAGAATTGTTGGGGAGAAGGAATGAACTTATTTTTTATCTTATTTTTTAAAATTTATTTATTTTGAGAGCACAAGTGGGTGGAGGGGCAGAGAGAGAGGACAGAGAATTCCGAGCAAGCCCTGCGATGTCAGCACAGAGCTGGAGGTGGCCTCTATCACACCAACTGCTGAGATCATGACTTGAGCTGAAATTAAGAGTCAGTTACACAACTGAATGAGCCACCTAGGCACCCCTGAACTTATTTTTTAAAGCAGGAGTTTAGTTCATAGTTAAACTAGTTCAAACAGCTTCCTTGTATATTTTGGGTAATCAAACTTTCAGTGTCACCTAACCAAGGTTTGTTTCTGTATTTCAGAGATTTTGCTCAGGGAATCCATATGTATGTCTATGAACTGGTACTACTATATACTGTTTTGTTTTTGGTGTTTTTTTTTTTTTTTTTGAGAGAGAGAGAGAGAGCGAGCATGCACGTGCGGTAGGAGCAGAGAGAGAAGGAGAGAATCCCAAGCAGACTCTACACTTAGCGCAGAAAACTAAGGCAGGGCTCAAACCAATGAACTGCAAGATCATGACCTGAGCTGTAATCAAGAATTGTATGCTTAACCATGTGAGCCACCTGGGGCGGGGGCTGTGAACTGGTGCTATATAGTAGTAATTTCTCTGTGTGTATTTTCCAAGTTATAAAACATCCCCATTCTGTCATCCAAAAACTTAATAAGCATGATTTTTACTTCATTATGGATTGATATGTTTAATAAATGCAACATGTTGTCCTTATATTCTCCTAAACTACTATTGTCAGTTCTTTAAACTAGATGTTTGCTACTGTTATTTAGTATCTTACTAGTGAAACAGTGCTTCTTGGACTAGCAACATCAACATCCCTTGGGAAGGTAATGTACAATAAACATGGCTGAACGAACTGAAGAAAAAGTGTGGGGCTCTGGATGCCTTAAAGGTCTACATGGGAAAGGTCAAACTAAGGAATCAATGAAAGATAGTGACAGCAGAGGGGCTTATCTCTTTTTATGAAATAATCGTCCCAACTTTAAGGGTGCCTGGCTGACTTAGTTGGTGGAGTGTTTGACTCTTGATCTTGGGATTATGAGTTTGAGCCCCACATTGGATGTAAAGATCACGTAAAAATAAAATCTTTAAAAAAATCATCCCAACCCTAATAGCATGTCTCTGTTACTTAAGACTCCAAAATACATTAATATAAAGTTGGTAGAGGTTATCTTTATACTGAGGGGTGGTATGCATTTGATGACACTTCAAAAGCACAAATTTTGTCAACACAAATTGAACAAACTTTTAGAATCTCTAAAAGTAAAAAGGAGAGTTTTATTTGAGCCCTAGTTAGGATAGCTGCTCAGGAAACACGTTCTTCATAGGAAACAAAGTACTCTGGAGAATGAACAATTTTTACGATGTAAAAATTGATACTTCTTTCAATCCATAACAATGTAAAGGGTAGATACTTCTTTACATCTTGTAAAAGCTCAAAAGGTGATAGATTAGCATATAGGCAGGAATCATGAATTTTATCATAAAGGAATGCAGAAAATAGGAACATTGATATCTCAAGAACAAAGATGGGTTTTCCTTTAGGCTACTCATTCACAAAGCAGATGTACAATGCATGTATGGCAGGCTATATAAATCAGGCTTTTGGTTTGGACAAAGTTTATATACCATCATGCTAACTTAGAAAGAAATCTAAAATGACTTTCCTTGTCTGTCAGTTCTTTAGAGAGTTTTTCTCGCATCATAAGTGAAAATCTTTATCTTTAAAAAAGATTTTTATTTTTTTAAAGTTTATTTATTTATTTTGAGAGACACAGAGACAGTGCAAGTGGGGAGTGGCAGAGAGAGGGGGGAAAGAGAATGCTAAGCAGGATCTGCACTGTCAGCACATAACCCACACAGGACTCAATCTCATGAACCATGAGATCATTATCTGAGCTGAAACCAAAATTTGTATGCTTAACTGACTGAGCCACCCAGCTTCCCCCAACCCAGATTTTTTAAAAAGTGCTCACTTAGAATACATGAGCAGTTAGAATAACAGCATAATCTTCAGCTGCAGTGTCTTCCATATCTGATGAATTTGTGAACCACTGTTTAATGTTCACAGCCGTTGAGCTCATTATTTACATTATAGATGAGAACACTGAGATATGGGAAAGATTTGTTCAAGGTCACCTAACATGTAAGTGGCAGGCCTAAGACTCAGCATCTTCTCCCTCTAAGATCTGTGAGCTTTCTGCTATCCCACTTAATTTGTCAAATGTATGGTGAACATTTTTTTTTAATGTTTATTTTGAGTGAGAGAGAAAATGGGAGAGGGGCAGAGAGAGTGGAAGAGAGAGAATCCTAAGCAGGCTCTATATTGTCAGTACAGATCCCAATGTAGGGCTCGAACTCAAGAACCACGAGATTACGTGAGCTGAAGTCCGATGCTTAACCGATTGAGCCACCCAGATGCCCAATATTTCTTATTTTTAAATCAATCATTGATCTACGTTTAATGTGCTGCTGAACTTTTGTGCCTAGAAAATTAACAAGGAAGAAAAGAGAAGGAAATATCTAAGAGAAGTTAGGGAGTTGAAGAGGATTGAGGTAAAGTGTAGGCAAATTATAGATCAAAATAATGAAAAAGCTTCTGCAATTAAGAAAAGATTTTTCTTGACCACCTTCCTTGCTCGTTTCAGTGAAGAAAGGGTACTGCAGGGACAACACTCTCTCCAGGGTAAGCTAGTATTGGCAGGCCTCAGGCAAAGCCACTGGGTGACAGCCCCTTCTTACCCTGCCCTCACTTTAATGAGCTGTGTTCAAGATATTAACAATCTCTTAGTTTCCTCCATGAGCACTGTGACTCTTAAAACCTTCCAACAACTGCTTCTTCAGGATGGAATATTCTCCTGCCCTTGAAAAAAAGGACCAAAAGGTATTCCTTTCCAAGGTAAAATATTTAGTTGTTTATGTCCGGCTACTTGCCTCTCCTTTCAGAATGGTACAGCTACCCCACACATGTAGGTTACTTTTTCTTCTGCCTTTTAATTTATGAAGAGGTAAGCTTTAAGTTTAATGATTGGTTTTATATTAACATCATTCTTTACTTTTCTTACTCAGTCTAAATGTCTTTAGACTTGTGGGATTGTTAGAATAGGCAATTAGCTAGGTTCTAACAGGGCACCTGGAGGCCAGCACGGAGGAAGTCATGGCCAGCTGTTGGGAAAGTCAGAGGCCTGTCCTGGCAGCACCCCGCAAGAAGCCGGATCTAACAAGACTGGCCCAAGGTGGTGGATGTGTTTCGGGAAACCCCTGACCAAATTAGGAACAAAAACATGAAACACTGTTTCCCATCCCAAGTAATAAATATCTGACTACTAGTTAACAAAGGTTAATAAACAGACACTCAAACCCACAGGGCACTCATCGCTCTCGCTTTCTTTCTTCCTCTCGCATCTCCAAAGTGTACTTTTTGCTTTAATAAACTTTCCTGCTTCTGTTACTCATCCACTATGCTGTGTGCATGTCCTTGAATTCATTCTCATCACAGGACCAAGAAACTTCGGCAACTCCTTCAGGTCTGGCTGGGTCAGACCCAGGGCGCTGGGTCCGGGAGTCTACCCAGCAACAGGATAGATAGCCTTAGTAGTATTAAAGGAAACGTAGGTGTATAAAACAATGACATTTAATGTTTCCCATTCTCCCCCGAGAAAAATCTCAAAAACTCACTTCCTCCAAGAAAAACACAATTTTAGAGAGCTGTAATTAGAGATTAAATTGAGAGTAGGTAGCATGTGGAAACTAAAATAAGATAAAAACAGAGAGGGAGGCAAACCATAAGAGACTTAAATACAGAGAACAAACTGAGGGTTGCTGGAGGGGAGGTGGGTGGAGGGATGGGTTAAATGGGTGAGGGTCACTAAGGAGGGCACTTTTTGGGATGGGCACTGGGTGTCTTATGTGAGAGATGAATCACGGATGAATCTTGAAGCCAAGACTAAAGACTACACTATATGTTAACTAACTTGGATTTAAATTGGAAAAAAAAAAAAGATTAGATTTAACCATCTGTTTTACAGAGGCAACTCAGAGGCTGGTTTGATTAGTACCTTTCATATCACATTCTCGCTTCCCAGTTTTGATTATAATCAGCAATACTTTACTATTTTAAGCCCCTGGGGCTCTTTGCCAGTGCTGTTGTAATTGCTCTATTAGTAGGCAGAAAGAGTTGAAATGGTGACTGTAATGGACTTTTTTATAGTACAGTGAGTATGTTATTGTGAAGTACTGAATGGAAACATCACCTATGAATGGCACCAAGCAGTCATTCCGTGGATGATAGCTCTAGTAATGTAACAAGCAACAACTAAGGAAATACTTTCTAAAATACCTCCATGATGAAAGTACTTTTCACACCTAACTAATTCCAGGTGTGGAGACTTCACCAAGCAAGGGTGGATAGTTGATGTTGGTAGAGGAGTGACACCATATGCCGAGAGAGAAGAATTACAAGGCCTGAGTTCTCACTTCCCTAGTTAATAAGTTCAGAGGTGATTTTGTATAGTATTTACATTTCTTCCTCTGGGAAGCAGGGGGAGGGGAGATTTCCAAATTTCACAGCTAAATATGAGCTTATACATCATGCTCTATAGCTTTTCAAGAACTCTGAAGGGTTTGAAATTTTACCCTATTTTCCTACCACAGTCCCACGAATGCTAATAGAAGCCAGCCAACTGCTAGGTTGGAGATTAAGGATAATTTACTTCTTAACAGCCGTAGCAGCAATGTATCAGCATTTCTGTGCCAGTTCTCTGAGCCCCAGTTGCCACAAAGTGATGTAAATAAGGCCAGATGACATCTGCATACACACTGGGTTGCATTACAGGAAAAAAATAATGAGATTAGGAAACCCCAGTCTTTAATAATGGGCAGTTAGAATGTCTGCCCTTTGCTCAAACGGAGATCATCTGAATTCTAAAGCTGTTAGCAAACCCACCTTTTGCTCCAGAAGTGGACACTATCCCTATTGTCCAAGGTTGTTTCCTACACAAAGGAACAGGGCAGACAGCATCCCCCTTACAAGACAAGCAGAAACACAGCCAACTTTCTCCCAACATGGATTTTTTTTATTAACTTACACTTCTCTGCATTATCAAAGTTACCACGAGATGCAGAATGTAATTTCATAAAGATTCCACATTAGTTAATTCTTGCTGTGTGGCAATATTAGCAAAAATCTAGTGGTAATAAACATTTTATCTCAGGTTTTTATAGTTAGGAATCTAGGCACGGCTTAAGTAGCTCCTCTGATCAGGGTCTCACAAGACTACAGTCAAGACCTTGGATGAAATTGTGGTCTTATCTGAGGTTCTAATGGGGAAGGATTTTTTTAAGTATGTATGTATGTAATTGTTTTTAAATGTATGTATTTAGAGAGTGTGAGCAGAGGAGGGGCAGAGAGAGAGGGGGAGAGAGAGGATCCCAAGCAGGCTTTGCACTGTCAATGCAGAGCCTGATTCTGGGCTTGAACTCATGATCCATGAGATCATGACCTGAGCCGAAATCAAGAGATGGATGTTCAACCAACTGAGCCACCCAGATTCCCTGGGAAAGATATGCTCTTAATTTCACTTAAATTGTTGGCATAATTCTATTTCTTGCAGTTGTAGGATTGAAGGATTTGGTTTCTTGCTGGCTGTGGGTTGGAGGCTGCCCTCAGCTCCAGAAGGCTCAGTTTCTTTCTATATGGAGTCCCCAAATGGCTACTTGCTTCCTCCCAGCAAGGGAGAGAGTGAGCAACTCTTCTAAAATAGCCAGTACAGATTATATAAGATAATCACATAGTCACATAGTCACACATCTCATCACATTTGACATATTTCTTGGTTAATGTCTTCCAATGTATTTATGGAGGGGGCAGGTTGTTGGCTACCTAAGATTAATTTATGTGATTCAGTAAGGAAAGTCTTTCTGAGGGAACATTTTAGCTGAGAACTCAAATGATGAGGAGTCAGCAGGGGGAAGATGGAGGGCCAGGGTTGAGGAGCATTCTGGGAAGAATGGACGGAAAGTAGAAATATAGTAATGACAGAAAAATATTATCATGCCGTTACAACATTGTATTTTATTTGTTTCTGTGTCTGTTTTCTCCATCACCTAATGAGCTGTACAAAGTATCTCAGAATCTTTAATATCTACTTTATAGTAGACAGTAAACTGTGTTTTTTTAAAATTTATTTTATTTTATTTTTTTTGATGTTTTTATTTTTATTTTTAGGGGAGAGAGAGACAGCGTGAGCTGGGGAGGGTCAGAGAGAGAGGGAGTCACAGGCTGAAACAGGCTCCAGGCTCTGAGCTGGCAGTCAGCACAGAGCCCGACGCGGGGCTCGAACCCACGAACTGCAAGATCATGACCCAAGCGAAAGTCGGACGCTTAACCGACTAAGCCACCCAGGCGCCCCTAAAATTTATTTTTGAGAGAGAGACAGAGAGAGAAAGAGAAACCAGCAATAGGGGGGCAGAAAAAGAAGAAGACACAGACTCTGAAGGAGGCTCCAGGCTTTAAGCTGTCAGCACCCAGCCTGATGCCGGGCTCAAATCCAGGAACTATATCATGACCTGAGCTGAAGTCAACTGCTGAGCCACCTAGGTACCCCAACAGTAATTTTGTTTAATAAATGGATGGATTTATTCATTAGGAATCCTTTTATTAAGCTTTTATTTACCAGGTGCTTCAGAGATACAAAATGACCATGTGAAGGCCTGTAGCCACAATGAACTCACAGGTGTGTGCAGGAGACTTGCAAACAATTACTAATGCCATGATACTGGTGTTACTATAGCACTTGAAGAAAGGATGAAGACTCACTCTATTTGGGGGATTTGGGGAAACTACATAAATATAGTAAGGTTAACACTGAGTCTTCACAGAGACCTAAATTAGTTGGAGTGCCTAAATAGGAAAAAGCATTTTAGGCAAAGGAATCAGTTTGAGCAAAGACTTGGGAGTGACAAAGTATATGGCTAGTTGGCAAAAACCCCAAGATGTTTAGGAGTAAACAAAACCAGGAGTATGTGCAGAAAGAGGGATAGCAGGCCAGAAGGTTTATAAGTGTCTATGGATCACATCAAAAGGACAAAGAAGTCAACTCTAAAGTGTGCCACTAGCCTAACAGGATAATTTGAGCATCATAAATAATAATGGATTAAAACACATAAATAAAAATAATGGATGTAAAATGTATGCAATGCTAATGATACTAAACAAAACCTTACTGGTTAACATTGGAGGTTGCTAGGGGACCAACTAATTTCTCTGACATTTTATAATTAAAGTGAAAAACCCCAGCATTTATCAAGCCTTTCTTCTAGGATCCCTGTATTTCATGATAACCAATGAGTGGTGAGAGAAAGTTTATAGAAGAATCCCAGGTAATAAAGAAAATCATTGAAAAGTATAAGAAATCTATTGTTCTAGGATAAGACTTAAGAGACATACCAAAATGCAACGTAAAAACTTAAATAAAAATCTTTTAATCGGATAAAAAACCTAACTATTAAATGACATTTTGGATTCAGCCAGGTTAATTTGAATATGTATCTAGTATTAGATGATACAAAGGAATTACTAATTTTGTTACTGGTGATAATGGTGGTGAAATTAAGAAAATCCATGCCAGTTTGAGATGCAGATTAAGGGTAAAAAGTCTGGGATTTGTTTCAAAATAGTTAAACACAGAGCAGGCAAGGGGATAAAACTAGATGTTGGCAAAATGTTAATTGTTGACTCTTGGCGATGGTGCATGAGGGTTATAAAAGTGGATTTACTTTTGCCTATTTAAAATTTTTCCTTAATAGTTTCAAAAGCAGAACAAGCGCCGCGGGAAGGGGATGTCCGAAATGAAAAACCCTAACTATTCTAGAAGGTTGAGATTTCCCAGGGATTTCCGAAAGAGTTAAGAATTGTAATTGTCAGATCGCTGCTGGATTTGAAGAGCAGCCTCCGGCCGGCCTCCGGGTGAGGACACAAGGCTGGCGGATAAGGGCTCACGGTAGTCTTGGGAGTGCAGTGGGAAGTGAGGACGCTCTTCCCCAGCCGCCGCCCTTCCTCCTCAAGACAGCCCTTTCTTTTCCATCTTCCTTTTCTCTCCGCCTCACACAACCTCAAGCTCCTCCGCCCTCCCCTCCCATTTGCCCCCTTGTTCCCTTCCGGCGCCTCGCCCCACCCCTCCCTTTCCTTCACCTTACTGGTTCTTTCCCACACAAACCCCGCCCCTTCCGTTTGAAGCCCCGCCCCATGCATTCTCACGGACCTTCCTGTCCTGCTCCTCGCACCGCCCCTTCTCTCAGAGCTCTGGCTGAGGTTTCCATAGTTACCGTGCACACAACAGCTAGGCTTTTCTAGGAGGTACCCAGCTGACCGGAGGGAAGAGTCGACACCATGAGCCACGCAGTGACTATCGAAGAGCCCCAGGTCAACCCGCTGGTGTCTCAAACCCGGTGCGGGGTGAAGTCGGGGGCCTGGGGCAAAGTCTCCTCCAGTCGACCGTATGATTTTCTGTACGGTAAGGGCGGCACCGGACCTCCTTCCAGAGTTGTCGACTGTGGCCTAGGTGTGCCTCGGGTCGGTGGGACCTGGCTGTGGGGCGAGGTGAACGGAAGACGAGCCTCGGGACGATCCCCTGACTGCGGTTAGCTTTTGTTGGGGGAGAGCGGCGCGGAGCTCCCCAGGTGGCGGTGCTCTTCCGCCCGCGTCGGAAGCCGCAGGTGCGCTCTGCGTCTTCCAACACCGCGCGCAATCGCCTTACTGTTCGCCACCACCTTTTCCAGATACTTTGCACAACTTTAAGCAATCTTTCTGAAACCTGTACTGGGTATTTTGTTATCCAGAAATGTATGCAACGATTTGCAGACTTGGAGATTCACTCAACATTTCTTCATTCCAACTGTATGAAGTGCCAGACAAAAATGACCTTCCCTCTCCCATTTTCTGGGCAACTCCAAATTTGGCTTTACAGATAAAGAAGTACCAGTTTATCTCACCTTTGTTTTTAGTTTCGCTCTCTCTTTTTAAACTTGTTATTAATCACAGCATTGCTTATAAACTAGGTCCACTGGGTTCTTTTGGGTCAATATAGCCCTAGTTTATTTTATTTATTTATTTTTTTATGTCTTTATTTTATCTTGAGAGACAAAAGCAGAGAGTGAGCAGGGGAGGGGCATAGAGAGAGGGAGACCCAGACCCTGAAGCGAGCTCCAGGCTCTGAGCTGTCAGCACAGAGCCTGACACGGGGCTCGAACCCACGGACTGTGAGATCACGACCTGAGCCGAAGTCAGACACTTAACTGACTGAGCCACCCAGGCGCCCCAGCCCTAGTTTATTTTAATGCCCAGCTTGTCCGATTATGTTCTGTCTCTTCTACTGGGCCCGAAGCTCCTTGAGTTCTTTAAGTTCTTGTTTTATATATTTTTTGCAGCCTTCTCAGCACCTATTCCAGTGTTGGTACATATGCCAGGTGCTTCATAAATGTTTACTGAATTTACCATTACAAGAATTTTGAGTCAGTTAAACATGATTTTTTCCCATTTTGCCCTTAGCAGTCCCATGCTCTTCACCTGAACCTTACATTGCTTTTAACCATGTGTTATCTCCTCTGGGATTCCCGGGATCCTCTTTCATTGGCAATCAATAGGTTGCCCATTTCCTGGTATAGGGACTTTATAATGGTTTTTTATGTATTCTGGCCAGTGGTTTTCTTTATTCACTCTTGGTTTCATCTTGTGAAATAAATCCAGTAAACTCCAGTAAACACATCACCGTATTTGTTTCAAAGGTAATTTGGGAATGGGATATACTTCTTTAGTTAAGACAAGCAAATTTTTTTTCTTTTTCTTTTGCAGAGGGATTACTAAATGTTTCCATGTCCCTTGCAAGGAACAGAAACCCACTCAAAACAGGCCAAATAAAGTTTGGATTGTTCCAATTAAATGGCAGTCTCACAGCTATTAATAGACAGGAACCATAATATAGCTAGGACAAAGTAGAACCAAGACAAAGAAGGTCAGGACAAAGGTGTAGTGTCCCTTCTGCTTGATTTCTTGGACCTGTGTTTTTGTTTCTTTAACCATGTTTAGTTGTCAGATTTAGCAAGTAAAAATACAGGATGTGCAGTTAAATTTGAATTTGAGATAAGTAACTAATATTTTAGTCCCATGCAATATTTGGGATCTATTTATATAAAAAGCTATTCATTGCTTATATGAAATTTAAATTTAACTGAGCATGCTGTATTTTATCTGGCAACTCTAACCCTGCTTTTTCCCCGTGCGTATGTTTCCTTCTTCGATCTGACAGAAAACCAATTGTTAATGGATTTTTCTTACTATGACAGGGACTGGGGTGGCAGTCTACATGGCCTCTTATCCTAAAGCTCACCACCAGTTGTGAGTCCTTGTGTATCTTAGCTGAAAATTGGAGAAATAAGATACGTTGTTGACCAGCCAATGAGTTGACTGGCTTGGGTCAGATTTCCACCTTGACAAGTAGAACGGTGGTGGGTAGGTGTGGTGATCAGTGATACACACATGAACACCTTCCCAAGTTTTTTCCTCATGCACCCACACCCCGCAAACCCAATGGCCTTTTCACCATAGTTAATTGTCTGCGAGGCTTTTGCTTCTCCACGAAGTTTTGAGTGTCTTCACTAAATGTAATTTTTACTCCTCTGATCACTCTAGCTGTTAATATTAATCATATACCTTAAATTTGTATAGTACTTTAAAGTTAACATTTTTTTAGTAGGTCTTCCTTCATGTATATACCATTTGGCAATTTACTCAATTTCTTTTTGTAAATCCTTTGTGTCTCTCAAGTGTCTCTCGAAGTGACCACCATATGTTATGACTTTCTTGAATCTACATTTATTGATGGATTAGTAGCTACACTACTGCCCTGATAATTAAAGCCTTTTAAATATATATTTATTTTTTCTAGCTTCCAAAAATGTTTTGGAATGCTTTCTAGGTTTATCATAAACTCTTTCCTCATTTCTCCCAGAATATGCAACTTGTTACACTTTTTCCTAAAAGTAATCATTATGTCTTGAGGTTTGAAATACTTCCTCTCTCTTATGATTACTTCGTGTGACAACTTCCTAGGCTTGTTAGAATGGTTTCTACAAGATGGGTAAATTGGCTGAGGGGCTTTCTCATGATTTCCATGAGAAACTTTTCCCTATAAAATTCATGGGCTTTCAATAATATAAGGCCTGGGAGCCAGAAGAATTGGAGTTCACATTCTAACCGTCCTTCAGTAAGTGGTTAACTTCTTGAAGCCTCAGTTTCCTCACCTATAAAATGGAGGCCTAGTGCCTACCTCATTGGGTTTTTGTGAGGATTAAATGGAATATTGCACATAAAGCACTTAACACCTGTGTAGAAATAGGTAAGTGATGCTTGGTGAGTGCCATTACCTCGGCATCTCAGGGGTCTTTATTGCCTTTGAACAATGATTATGATCACAGTTGTAGGATATGTTACAGAATGTGTAGTCATAAATCATACAGTATTGTGTCATTATAGATGGCAAGAATGTTTCTATAGATCATGTCTTCATACTCCTTATAGGAATAAGAGGAGAATGGTTTATACTTTATTATTCAGAGTCAGGGGACATGCAGGCTAAATTCACTTAAGATGAACAACACAGTTGGAACCATAGACCCAGTGACATCTTTTAAATCACCTAAGAGTATGAATAGAAGTTTACCTTCGTCCAATACTATTCTCAATATATCAGACATGTTGAAGCTATAGCCTTCTTTCCTTTAAACAGGCGCATTCATCTTGCCTTCAAATTCACTAATCTCTTATTTGAGGCCATAAAATCTGGCCTTGTCATTCCTAATCAGCCCATTCCTAATTCTCATCTTGAATCATAGAGGTGGATTTGAGTGGTACAGCTAAAGAAGATAATGTCTACAGGTGATGATTCCCAAGTTTGTATCACTGGTCCAGACTTTTCTCCCAAACTCTAGATTTGTATATGAAATTGCCTACTTTGTATCTCCGCTTGGACATAATAAATACCTAAGGCATGCTTTCCTAATGTTCTCCCTACACACTTGCTCCACCACAGGTTTTCCTTTGTCAGTTGATACCAAACCCATACTTTAGCTGCTGAGTCCAAAAATCTGGGAGCCATCATGTTTCCCCTCTCTCACTCACACCATTCCAACACGTTAAGGAGTCCTTTCTGCTCCACCTTAAAAATATATCTAGAATCCTGCCCTATGTCATCACTTCTGTTGCCACCACCATGGTTCAAACCAACATCATCTATTTTCTGGGCTTATTACATGAGCCTCCTGATAGATCACCCTGCCTCTTTCGTTGCCTCCATGAAGTCGTTTCTTCATGGACAGCCACAATGAACATTTTAAAATGTAAGTCAGATTTTATCACTTCTTGGCTCCAAATCTTGCAGCGGTTCTCCACTTCACTCAGATTAAAGCCAACTTCTTTTCAGTGGCCCACAAAGTGCCATATGATCTAGGTCCTAGCAATTTCCCTGACCTTTTATTTACTATTTTTTTCCCCTCTCACTCTGTTTCAATCATGTTGGTCTCTTTGCCGTTCTTCAAACATGTTGGGCATGCTGCTGTCCCAGGGCATTTGCTCTAGCTGTTTCCTTTGCTTCACGTACTCTTCCTTCAGATAACTGTATAGTTAACTCCCTATTTGCAAGCTTCCTTAAATGTTAACCTTCTCAGTGAGGCCTGCCTTAACTTCCATGTGTAAAATTGCAACCTAATACCCATTTACCTGCTCTTTCCCCACTTTTTTTTTTAGTAACACTTAATACCCTCTAACTCGAGCATTATATAATATGCTAATTTGTTATGTTGTTATTTATTGTCTCTCTCACTCATGAAGTCAGGGATCTTTATCTTTTTGTTGATGTGTTCCAAGCACCTTGAACATAGTAGCCCGTTGTTCTTGAATGAAAGAGAGTTTGAGCCTCTTGTAGCTTTTCAACCTTGGAGGGAATATTAAATGTCTGTATCCAGTATATCGTTTTTGTTGGGTAACTGAGGAATTATTAGACTCTAGGAACTGACATTATCTAAGTTAAATTTAAATTATATTACTTATAAATCACAATACCAATTATTAATTTCTGTGAAGAAATATGCTACCAAGTCATCTAGACTAGTTGGTCAGGGTAATTGTTTCTCAAGAGATGTATACTTGGGAAATCAAATCTATTTCTGAAGGTCGTTTATGAATTTAATGTCTTATTGTTTAATTTTAAGGGATGGTACAATCAGTCTTGAATATTCTTCATCACTTTAAAGATATGTCTAACAAGCACATACTTACAATAACGGCAATCTTTTGTTGAACTTTGGAGAAAAAATTTAGTCCCATCGTCAATATACTTACAGATTCAAGGAGTGAATTATAGCTGATTTTATTTATCTCTTATTAGAGAATGACATTTTCTTATTATATTTATCAATTCTGAGGTGCCATGTTATGAAGAGTTTGTATCTTTCTTTTGTCCTGAATAGATGAATTAGTGCCCAGATGTGGTTTTTTTTTTTTTTTTCCACTCTCAAATGGATGTAGTGGGTGTATACGTGGTCTTTCATCTTAGAGTATTTACTGAGCTACCCAGACCCAGAAACTGGTTTGTTCATTGGAGAGAATACAGCATATTTAGGCTTTGGTGCTTGAGAACATATTAGGCCTTCTTTTTGCCTTCCAGTTTTATAAACTGACTTTGGAATACATTGAAAGAGATGTATCTAATAGACTCTCACTGGTGGTAGAATAAGTAACAGGGCTATGAGTTGCTGCAGAGTTAGGCAGTATCTAATTTTTATAATTTGTTTCCCAATTAAACATTGTTTTGCTATTATTCTCACCCCAGGAGTAGGTATGTTCTGTTTTTTATACTACCTTATGTTTATTTTGCAGATCCGTTATTTATTATCTCAAGTGAGAAAGACCACACACAGGCAAATATCCAAGCTAACCTGATTCGAAACAGACTGGTAGGTCTAATTCATTCGCTAAGGCAGCCTGATGAACTTGAACCATCTAGTTTTGCTAACTGCACTGATTAGATTGACTAATCATCAGATTTCCAGTGGATTTTATATTCTGCAGAAATTATTTTGCCATGATTACTAGGGACAAGAGATCTTGATACTTGTGGCTCAGTCTGAAGATTAATTAACTAATAGGAAATAAAAGATTCATTATAACCTAATTTATTTCAGTGCAAAAAGTTACATATTCCTTTTTTTTTTTTAAATATTTTTATTTATTTCTAGGAGAGAGAGAGAGAGAGACAGCGTGAGCAGGGGAAGGTCAGAGAGAGAGGGAGACACAGACCCTGAAATAGGCTCCAGGCTCTGAGCTGGCAGTCAGCACAGAGCCCGACGCGGGGCCCGAACCCACAAACCGCGAGATCATGACCTAAGTGAAAGTTGGATGCTTAACTGACTAAGCCACCCAGGTGCCCCGAAAAGTTACATATTCCTGTGTTAAAAGAATTCAAGTAGTTCAAAAGCATACATAGTATGAAGTAAATTCTGACCCCCAGACCCCTTCTCATAGTCATCTGTTATCAGTTTCTTGTGTATCTTTCTAGAGATAGTCTGTGCATATACAATATCCCTTCTTTCTATGCCACAGTCACTGTTTTGTACCTTTTTAAAAATTTTACAGTAATAAATAAAATGCTTTAGGAAATCTGATGGTAAAATTTTGTCATTTTCTTCCCTACCTCCTTGTCTTAATATTAGAGAAAAGTTCCCAGGTTTAGAAACATGTTCAGTAACCTGATCCACTATCCAAGATATTCTCTGTGTTGGAGCAAGGCAGACCCTATCCCACGATTCATCTGTCAGGAATGGAAGGGACATAAGGAGAAACCCAGAGAAGCCCTCTGGCACCTTGCCATGTAAGTGTCAGGTAGTTTCAGCTACTGTTCATGTTTTTAATGAATGTATTTTCTTCTTGAAATTTTTTCTTCTTCATTTTTTGAAAGTACAATTGCAGGGGTGCCTGGGTGGCTCAGTCGGTTGAGCGTCCGACTTTGGCTCAGGTCATGATCTCCTGGTTCGTGGGTTTGAGCCCTGTGTCGGGCTCTGTGCTGACAGCTAGTTCAGAGCCTGGGGCCTGCTTCAGATTCTGTATTTCCCTCTCTCTCTAACACTCCCCTGTTCATGCTGTCTCTCTCTCTCTCTCTCTCTCTCTCAGAAATAAATAAAACATAAACAAAATTAAAAAAAAAGAAAGTACAATTACAATGTTATATCTAGGTCAATTGACCCCAAATTCTCTCTCTTAACCCCTCTATCCAGTGGAGGGCCTGGGTGGCTTACTCAGTTAAGCGTTCAACGTAGGCTCAGGTCATGACCTTGCAGTTCGTGGCTTTGAGCCCCACGTCAGGCTCTGTGCTGGTAGGTTGGAGCCTGGCGTCTGCTTTGGATTCTGTGTCTCCCTCTCTCTGCCCCTCACCCACTCACTCTGTGTCTGTCTGTCTCTCAAAAATAAACAAACATTAAAATAATACTGTTGACCCCTCTATCCAAAATGAGCCTGATTCAGGAGCAATGGTTATAGGTTTATACGTTAGTAGATATTCTCAGAACCTTGGAGTGAACATATATATATATATATAAAATAACACTTTGCCACCAAAGGTAGAGGTGACTGAATTTGTTTTCTTTGATCCATTTTAGAAATTGCAACTATACCTTTCTGCTAGTATCTAAATATGTTTTTTTGGAGACTTGCAGTCAAAGCACCTTTAGAGATGTCTCTTGAATTCTTTATTCTTTTAATTATTTATGAGTCATACCTAGTAAATTTAAAAAAGCTGTTTCCAGTGTGGACATAAAAATTGTCTCTTAAAACTGTTTTCATATTAATTAAAAGTATGTATTTTTGTATGTGGGATATCCTAAATCTACTCTTTTCTTACTCTTCCTTCCTCTTGTTAGTTCCTGGTATCCTGGCTCAAGGAAAGTAATTACAGCAAAAACTTGCTTTGAAGCATAATTCATTCTGAAAACATGCTTGTATTCCAAAGCACTTGTATATCAAAGTGAATTTCCCTATAAGAAATAATGGACACTCAGATGATTCATTCCACAATCCAAAAATTCATATAAAAATAATTGCTATACAGTAATATAAAATCATAAAGAATATACAAAATATAAAGAAAAGTGAACAAATTAACCTGTGCTTAATTTTGAAAACCTTGATGGCTGGTGTGAGGGAGATAGAAGAGAAGAGGGTTATTGTGTAGAATGACTTTCACTGTCACTAATGGAATCACTGCTATCTCTTGGCTCAGTGGAATCTTTTTCTGCTTGGGGGCCATTGTATACACTCATGTGGATATTGACTACAGTAAAGTATTAATAAACTCTTTGTCATTTACTATATTTAATGTAACTGGCAATAAGGCAGCAAAGGAGAGGGTCCTATATCTGCAGGCAGCCTGACCTAGAATGAAGCAAAGCATTCCTAGTCTTACTCTTGTATGGAGAAGCAAAGGACTATCCATAGGTGCTTTGAATTTTTTTTAATGTTTATGTTATTTATTTATTTATTTTTCTTAGTTTATTGTCAAGTTGGTTTCCATATAACACCCAGTGCTCATCACAACAAATGCTCTCCCTCATGCCCATCACCCCCTTCCCTTCCCCCCACTCTCATCAGCCCTCAGTTTGTTCTCAGAATTCAAGAGTTTGTCTCCCTCCCTCTCCCCAACTGTTTTTCCCCTTCTTCTACCCCATGGTCCTCCGTTAACTTCCTCCTAATCCACCTATACATACAACCATATGGTATCTGTCCTTCTCTGCCTGACTTATTCTCTGCCTGATGGACCCTCAAGGTCCATCCATGTTGCTACACATGGCCAGATTTCATTCTTTCTCATTGCCATGTAGTATTCCATGGTATAAATATACCACATCTTCTTGATCCATTCATCAGTTGATGGACACTTAGGTTCTTTCCATGTTTGACTATTGAGAGTGCTGCTGTGAACATTGGGGTGCATGTACCCCTATGCATCAGCACTCTTGTATCCCTTGGGTCAGTTCCTAGCAGTACTATTGCTGGGTCATAGGAGAGTTCTGTTAAGTTTTTGAGGAACCTCCATACTGTTTTCCAGAGGGGTTGCACCAGCTTACGTTCCCACCAACAGCGTAGGAGGATGCCCATTTCTCCACATCCTCGCCAGCATCTACAGTCTCCTGATTTGTTCATTTTAGCCACTTTGACTGGTGTGAGGTGGTATCTCAGTGTGGTTTTGATTTGTATTTCCCTGATGAGGAGGGATGCTGAGCATCATTTCGTGTGTCTGTTGGCCATCTGGATGTCCTGTTTGGAGAAGTGTCTGTTCATGTCTTCTGCCCATTTCTTCACTAGATTATTTGTTTTTTGGGTGTGGAGTTTGATGAGTTCCTTATATATATTGGACACGAGCCCTTTATCTGATATGTCATTTGCAACTATCTTTTCCCATTCAGTCAGTTGCCTATTAGTTTTATGGATTATTTCCTTTGCCATGCAGAAGCTTTCTATTTTGATGAGGTCCCAGTAGTTCATTTTTACTCTTGATTGCCTTGCCTTTGGGGATGTGTCAAGTAAGAAATTGCTGCGGTGGAGGTCAAGGAGGTTGTTTCCTACTTTCTCCTCTAGGGTTTTGATGGTTTCCTGTCTCACATTCAGGTCCTTCATCCATTTTGAGTTTATTTTTGTGTATGGTATGAGAAAATGATCTAGTTTCATTCTTCTGCATGTTGCTGTTCAGTTCTCTCAGCACCATCTGTTAAAGAGGCGGTCTTTCTTCCATTGGATACTGTTTCCTGCTTTGTCAAAGATTAATTGGCCATACACTTGTGGGTCCAATTCTGAGTTCTCTATTCTATTCTATTGGTCTATGTGTCTGTTTTTGTGCCAATACCATACTGTCTTGATGACTACAGCTTTGTAGTAGAGGCTAAAGTCTGGGATGGTGATGCCTCCTGTTTTGATTTTTGTCTTCAATATTACTTTGGCTATTTAGGGTCTTAGTGGTTCCATGGAAATTTTAGGATAGTTTGTTCTAGTTTTGAGAAGAATGCTGGTGCAATTTTGATTGGGATTGCATTGAATGTGTAGATTGCTTTGGGTAGTAATGACATTTTAACAATATTTATTCTTCTGACCCATGAACATGGAATGTTTTTCCAGTTCTTTGTTTCTTCTTCAACTTCCTTCATAAGTTTTCTATAGTTTTCGTCATATAGATCTCCTATATCTTTGATTAGGTTTATTCCTAGGTATTTTATGGCTTTTTGTGCAATTGTGAATGGGATCAGTTTCTTGATTTCTCTTTCGGTTGCTTCATTATTGGTGTATAAAAGTGCAACCGATTTCTGTACATTGATTTTATATCGTGCAACATTGCTCAATACATGGATCAGTTCTAGTAGGCTTCTGGTGGAGTCTGTTGGATTTTCTATGTAGAGTATCATGTCATCTGCAAAAAGTGAAAGTTTGACTGTTTTACCAATTCTGATGCCTTTTATTTCCTTTTGCTGTCTGATTGCTGATGCTAGGACTTCAGCACTATGTTAAACAACAGTGGTGAGAGTGGACATCCCTGTCGTGTTCCTGATCTCGGGGGAAAGCTCTCAGTTTTTCCCCATTGAGGATGATGTTAGCTGAGGGCTTCTCATAGATGCCTTTTATGATGTTTAGGTAAGTTCCTTTATGGAGAGTGTTTATTAAGAAGCATTTCTGTATGTTGTCAAATGCTTTTCCTGCATCTATTGACAGGATCATATGGTTTTTATCTTTTCTTTTGTTGATGTGATGTATCACATTGATTGATTTGTGAATATCGAACCAGCCCTATAACCCAGGAATGAATCCCACCTGAACATGGTGGGTAATTCTTTTTATGTGCTGTTGGATTTGATTTGCAAGTATCTTGTTGAGGATTTTTTGCATCCATATTCATCAAGGATATTGGCCTGTAGTTCTCTTTTATGGCTGGGTCTCTGTCTGGCTTGGATATCAAAGTGATGCTGGCTTCGTAGAATAAGACCAGAAGTTTTCCTTCGATGTCTATATTTTGGAATAACTTGAGAAGAATCAGTATTAACTCTGTTTTAAATGTCTGGTAGAATTTCCCAGGGAAGCCATCTGGCCCAGGGCTCTTATTTGTTGGGAGATTTTTGATAACCGATTCATTTTCCTCACTAGTTACGGGTTTGTTCAGATTTTTTATCCCTTCCCATGTGAATTTTGGTAGTGTGTGTGTGTTAAGGAATTTGTCCATTTCTTCTAAGTTGTCCAGTTTGTTGGCATATAATTATTCATAGTATTCCCTGATAATTGCTTGTATTTCTGTGGGGTTGGTTGTAATAAGTCCCATTTTCATTCATGATTTTGTCTATTTGAGTGCTCTCTCTTTTCTTTTTGAGAAGCCTGACTAGAGGATGGTCAATATTGTTTATTTTTTTTAAAAAACCAACTCTTGGTTTTATTGATCTGTTCAACTGGTTTTTTTTGGTTTCTATATTGTTTATTTCTGCCCTGATTTTTATTATTTCTCTTCTCCTACTGGGTTTGGGGGGCTCCTGTTGCTCTCCCTCTAGTTCCTTTAGATGTGCTGTTAGATTTTGTACTTGAGCTTTTTCTAATTTCTTGAAATAGGCCTGGAGTGCAATGTACTTTCTTCTTAGGACTGCCTTTGCCGCATCCCATAGAGTTTGGATTGTTGTAATTTCATTTTCATTTGTTTCCATGTATATTTTAATTTCCTCTCTAATTGCCTGATTGGCCTATTCCTTCTTTATTTTTTTAATTTTTTTTTTAATGTTTTATTTATTTCCAGGAGAGAGAGAGAGACAGCGTGAGCAGGGGAGGGTCAGAGAGAGAGGGAGTCACAGACTGAAACAGGCTCCAGGCTCTGAGCTGGCAGTCAGCACAGAGCCCGACGCGGGGCTCGAACCCACGAACGGCGAGATCATGACCCAAGCGAAAGTCAGACGCTTAACCGACTAAGCCACCCAGGCGCCCCGGCCTATTCATTCTTTAATAGGGTGTTCTTTAACCTCCATGCTTTTGGAGGTTTTCCAGACTTCTTCCTGTGGTTGATTTCAAGTTTCATAGCATTGTGATCTGAAAGTGTGTATGGTATGATCTCAATTTTTTATATTTATTGAGGGCTACTTTATGTCCCAGTATGTTATCTATTTGGAGAATGTGCCATGTGTACTTGAGAAGAAAGTGAATTCCATGGCCTCAGGATGTAGAGTTCTAAATATAGCTGTCAAATCCATCTGGTCCAATGTGTCGTTCAAGTTCATTGTTTCTTTTGTGATTTTCTGTGTCGCTGATCTATCCATTGCTGTAAGTGGAGTATTAAAGTCCCCTGCTATTACCACATTCTTATCCATAAGATTGTTTCTATTTGTGATTGTTTTATGTATTTAGGTGCTCCCATATTCAGTGTGTAGACATTTATAATTGTTAGCTCTTCCTGATGGATAGACCCTCTAGTTATTATATAATGCTCTTCTTCATCTCTTGTTACCATCTTTACTTTAAAGTCCAGTTTGTCTGATATAAGTATAACTACTCCAGCTTTCTTTTGACTTCCAGTAGCATGATATATATTTCTCTGTCCACTTACTTTCAATCTGAAGGTGTCCTCCAGTCTAAAATAAGTTTCTTGTAGACAGCAAATAGATGGATCTTTTTTTAGTATCCATTCTGCTACCCCATGTCTTTTGATTGAAGCATATAGTCCATTTACATTCAGTGTTCTTATTGAAAACTATGGGTTTATAGTCATTGTGTCCTTTGTAGGATTCATGCTTGTGGTGGTGTCTCTGGTATCTTGTGTTACTTGCAACATTACCCTCATAGAGTCCCCCTCATGATTTCTTGTAGGGCTGGTTTAGTGGTGATGAATTCTTTCAATTTTTTTTTATTTGGTAAGACTTTTATTTCTCCTTCTATTCTTAATGATTGGCTTGCTGGATAGTTGATTTTTGGCTGCATATTTTTTTTCTTCATCACATTGAAGATTTCCTGCCATTCCTTTCTGGCCTGCCAAGTTTTAGTAGATAGATCTGTCACCACTCTGATAGGTTTCCTTTTGTATATTAGGGCCCTTTTCTCCCTAGGTGCTTTCAGAATTCTCTCTTTGTCCATATTTTGCTAGTTTCACTATGATATGTTGTGCAGAAGATCGATTCAAATTACATCTGAGGGGTGCTCTCTGTGCCTCTTGGATTTCAACGTCTGTTTCCTTCCCCAGATTGTGGAAGTTCTCGGCTCTAATTTGTTCAAGGACTCCTTCAATGCCTTTCTCTCCTTCTTCTCCTGGAATTCCTATGATACAGATATTGTTCTGTTTGATTTTATCGCTGAGCTCTCGAATTCTCCTTTCATGTTCCTAGATCAGTTTATCTCTCTTTTTTCAGCTTCCTCGTTTTCTATAATTGTGTCTTCTAAATCACTTATTCTCCTTTCTGCTTCTTCAATCCATGCCTTGGACGTCTCCATTTTATTATCCATCTCATTTATAGCATTTTTTAATTCATCACAACTATTTTTAAGCTCCAGAGTCTTTGTAGCAATAGTTTCTCTGATGTCTTCCATGTCTTTTTCAAGTTCAACGATTAATTTTATGAGTATTGTTCTAAATTCTTGTTCAGTTATGTTGCTTATATCTGTGTTGAGCAGTTCTTTAGCTTTCATTTCTTCCTGGAATTTCTTTGGAGGAAGAGTTCTACTGTTTTGTCATTTTGGTTAGCTTTCTATCTTTTGTTAATTTTAAAAGCTTGTTATGCACTCTGTCCCTGTGGGTGCTGCTGTATTAAAGTGGGCTCTTTGACTGTCCAGGGCCCGTCTGTTCAGGAAGTGTTCTTTGAATGGTGTCTCTTGGTCTCTCTTGTTGAGACTTTGGTTATTTTATTTCCCTACTTGTAGTGGTATTTGGGACTCTCCACAATGTGTACTTTGGCTTGTTTCTTGAGGTAGCCGCACTTATGAGGTTGCCTTCCCAGTGTATTCTGTCTATTTCTCTTCCCAAACCCCTGTGGCTCAGTGTTCCTTGACTTTAAGCCTTCACTGTGAGAGATGGGTGCAAGCGAAACTCATGGAGCTCCCTTCTTCTCCGCCATCTTGCCTCCCCCCCATGTTTATTTTAGAGAGGGTAAGACAGAGCCTGAGTGGGGTAGAGGCAGAGAGAGGGATACACAAAATCTGAAGCAGGCCTCAGGCTCTGAGCTGTAGGCACAGAGCCCAACACTGGGCTTGAGCTCATGAACTGTGAGATCATGACCTGAGCTGAAGTTGGATGCTTAACCAACTTGAGTTCTGCAGGCACCCCTATCCATAGGTATTTTGAAGTGACAATAAATACTAGTGCAAGTTTTAGGCACCTTCCAACATTCTGAAGAATAACTGATTTCTGTCAAACACCGTGGTCTGAGACTGAGCATCTGAGCATGAAAGACGATCATCCACAACCCCGCAGTGAAAGAGAGAGAGAGAGAGAGAGAGAGAGAGAGTGAGAGAGAGAGAAGACTCATTGGCTCAGTTGTGATCATGTGATGTTTGGCATCAGGTACTACTTGTATTGTAAGACATCACTCGTTAATCAAGTAAAATTTGTTAGAAATGTTTGCTTGTCTTACGGAACACTCACAGAACAAGTTACTCACAATCCAAGGTTTTACTCTAGTCTAAGATGTAGGTCAGTCAGATACATGTTAGAGAAGACTTTACTCTCAGTCTCAGATACCCTGTGTATCTCCTACTTTACAGATATAAAAATATTAAATAGAAATATTTAGAAATGACATGTAAGTTTTTATTAATGTTTTCATTCTTCATTTTAGAACAGATACATCTTTTCAAATGGCCAAAGATGTTTATACAGATCCTGAAATAACCGGAAAGAATCGCTACAAATACTTTGGAAGGTAAATGTAATTACTAATGAAAATGACCTCTGATATCTTCAGAGAATAATATCTTTATAATAATGATAGCAGCTATCACTCTTAATGCATGCAGTGTGCCAAGCACCATTTTAAGTGCTTGATATATACAATCAGTTTTTACAACAGAAGTACAGGATAAGATATATTATCCCCATTTATCAGTAAGGAAGCTGAGACCAGAAGAGGAGAAGTAAATTGCTTGAAGTCTGTTAAGTTAGTAAATGAGGGATCTGGGATATCCGGCTAAATCTGCCTGACTTCAGAGGTACTCGCTGTAAATAGGAACGTATATTTGAGAACAAAATGAAGTCATCAAGTCAAGTGAGATGCAGCAGGACACCATGACAGTCGTAGTACATAAGCAGTTGTTACAAGTGGACATGTAGGTGACATTTGCTGTCTTTGTGTGATTGTTGCCAAAACCAACATGGTCGAAAGTTTCACTTTGTTTCATTTGTGATTAATACTCCTGTGATAATCATATAGTCAAATTAAAATGAGGATCTCCCTGTAGGTTTTGTGTGGTTAGAAAAATAATCTTGATATCATATATACATAAGCTTCCTTGAGAAAGCAAATTTGTAATCTTCCTTATGGAAGTTTTTGATGCTGACTTTTTAAAGAGAAATGTTAAATTTTTAACATGGTATACGCATTTTCTAGACTTTCTGGGAGTAATTTTTAAAACTAAATCATTGGGATTTTCAGAAGGTCTCAAGAAAATGGGAGCTAACGACCAGCTGAAGCCCAGGCATAGGGCACCGCTTCTGGAAGTGTGGCTTGTTTACCATCTGCAGAGAAAACATTGGAATGTTTATTAAAAATGCAGATTCATTAGCTCTACTTTAAATGTACAGAGTCTCCTGGGCTAGACCTGGTAATTTGCATTTTAAACAGTAATTTCCCCATTGCCCAGTGATTTTTGTGTTTACCCAGGTTTGCAGATTACAGAAATATGGGATATTTAAGCTCACTGATTTTAAGGGACTAATATGAGAGTTGGAATAAGGCACAGAGAGTATACAATGCAAAAGTCCCACATGTTTGTGTTCTTCTGTCTCCTGTCAGGCCTTTCCTTCCACGTCATCAACAGTTGCCTCTCAGTGTCATTTTTGCAGCAACTCAGTAAGTAATCATTCTTTTAAAACTTTTCTTTTTTTAGTTTTTTCCCATGTTTGTTTCCAGAAGATAGTTCTATAGATCAATATTTTTCAAATTCTGGATCACAAATTATTTGAAAGTCATGAAATATTTTAGTGGGTGATGAACAGCATTTTAGAAAACAAAATTAATGGAAAATAGCCAAAAGCATCAGATATATTGAGGGCAAATTGCTTTTTTGCTTATAACTTTTGTTTTGGATAGATACGTATATTTGTATGTCATAACCATTACATACAAATATATGTATGTATTTCTTCTTATGAGTTATGGTAAAAATAAAGGTTGAGAAATGCTTTAAATATCCTTTTTGCTTCCCTGAAACATACACTTATTTGGCAACAGTTCTTCAACATTTTATCAAGAAAGTGAATCAGTTATGAAATAGTTTTTTGAATACTGGAATTTCATAATTTAATAATCATCTAAGTTATATAAGTTAATTTAATGTGCAAAAATCAATAAAGCATGGTTTCTGCCCCAAAGAGGATTGGACCAACATGAGAGAGAAGTAAAGGATAAGGGCCGAACCTGGGATTAATGTCCAGATCCCCAGTCTTTTGTTTTAGGGCTATATCGTTTTGGTATACTGTTTCCTGTATCAGTATAATTTAATGTTTGTATAAGAGGAAAAAATGAAATGATCAGGAAAAGACACTGTTTTTAAGGTCTCAGGTTTCTGAATAGAAATTTAGATAGGGGTTGGCTTTCAAACAAGTGTTTAAAGGATACGGTTACCCTTTATTATATAACATTTTATGAAAAGAATATGTTATCAAGTGTCTGTAATCCTCAAGATAACTATCAGTTATGATCCCCATTCTCTTCTGATTTTTTAAAGACTGTTCGTTGATACCTAAGGCTCTTACATAGATGGAGAATAGATTTCTTGCTCTCCCCCTTGACAGAGCAACTTTGTGTTGTGTCATTTTACCCAAGGACGGCTGCAGTCTTGTTTTTAGTGAAATGTTTTGTATGAGAAAAGGGGGACATATGAGACCAGTAGGTCCCTAAAGATACCTTTGATAATTTTTTAAATGCAGGCTCACTGGATCATCTACTTTGGAGTTCATAATTACATCAAGTCTAAAAGCTGTTCATTTAATTATTGGGAGTTCTGAGGTCTACAGTGATGAATACTGGGCCTCTTCACTTTTCTAAATTAACTGACAGGGATTCTCTATAACAATTAACCCATGACAGTTGATATCTTAGATACTCTCTGTCCTTCTTAGAAGCTTTTAAAGAATCAGTCAGTATTCCTGAATGAAGTTAACTCTGGAATTCTGGCCAGGTTGAATTTCTGAGCAGTGAGGATTCTGAGCACCTTCTGTTAGCAGGGATGGGCTTGTCTGGGGACCAGTTGGCCTTCTCCCTCCATACCCTTTTCATGTTTAGCTGTTGGAGTCTTTACTTTGGATTGTATGTAAGTTGGTGAAGAGGATAAAAAGTTAATATTTTTTAAAGGTTTAGTGAGTTCCCCATGTATGGAGCTTGGCAGTTTCCCTCTCTCCTAATAAGTGAAAAGTTGAACAAACTGAAGAAGCAACAACTCTTCTTGTATCTATAAGAAAGAGGAGGATGCAGGGCAAACTTCTGCCCTAAGTTAGAGAGTCAAACAGGTTAGGAATGGCTTCCTAGAATCCTAGAGATTCATGAGTGGAAACCACTCCAGAAACCAAGCCCAGGTAGGAAAACCTGAACAGTAATTAATGAATTGCTGGAGGCACTGAGAACTAAAATACCAGGGAGATCTAGTCATCAGGGCTCCCAAAATTTTGTGAGATTTACCTCCAGGAGCTCAACTAGATTCTCACAGTAAATATTGGGAAAAAATCCCCTCATACTTTTGCAGGGGCAGTAGAAAAGGAACCATTTTGAAATATGCCAGAGCACTCTGCTCTTGTTAACGAGGTTAGCTATTAGGGGAAACTAGTTAACCAGCCTAACCTTCTGGGTATTATTAGAGCCTAACTGACCTGGGGGAAGGGAGATATGCAACGCTAGCCCTCTCAAGCCATCCTGCCCCACCTAAGGGGGAAGAAAAAACTGAGAAACATTTATGAAATTCACATTTACATGGATAGGCTCACCAAAAGACTGAAACATAATCATCAAACAACTGAACACTTCTCTTCCTCTCCTCCCCACTTTACTACCGTATTACTAAAGGCCTATTTACAGTAGTTCTTCTTAACTAGTACATTATATGTAACAGTCAAGAAACAAAAGGCATACTGAATGTCAAAAAAACAGTTTGAAGGGACACCATAAGTAGAGATGTTGGAATAACCAGATCAGGAATTTAAAACAACTGTGATTAACATGCTAAGGGCTCTAATGGATAAAGTAGATAGCATATAAGATCAGATAAACAGTGTAAGCAGAGAATAGGAAATCTTAAGAAAGAACTTAAAAAAAAAAAGAAAGAAATGCTAGAAATCAAAAACACTATAAAAGAAGAATGCCCTTAATGGGTGCATTAGTAGACTGGACACAGCTTAGGAAAGAATTTCTGAGCTTCAAGATATAACCATAGAAACCTCTAAGATGGAAAAGCACAGAGAACAAAGACACAAAGACTGAAAAAAGGAACAGAATATCTAAGAACTGTAGATAACTACAAAGATACAGTGTATGTGCAATGGGAATACCAGAAGAGAGAAAGGAACAGAAGATAATATTTGAAACAATAATGACTGAGACAGTAATGACTGTTTCCACAAATTAATGTGAGATACCAACCTACAAAGTACACAAGCTCAGAGAACACTAAGGGTAAATGCCAAAAGAAGTTCACTGAGATATATATCTAAACAATTCAAAGATAAAATTTGACAGAATCTAGAAGACAAAAATACCTACAGAGGAATAAATATAAGAATTACATCTGACTTCTCAGAAATCATACAAGCAAGAAGAGAGAAGTGAAAAATTTAAAGTGCTCTGAGAGAAAAAAAATCAACCTAGAATTCTGTATCCTGTGAAATTACTTTTGAAAGTGAAGAAGAAATACTTTCTCAGACAAACAAAAGTTGAGGTAATTTTTTGCCATTAGACCTGCCATGCAAGAAATGTTAAAAGAAGTTCTTTAGAGAGAAGGAAAATAATAGAAGTCAGAAACTTGGATCTGCATAAAGAAAAGAAAATGGAATAAATTAAGGTAAAATGAAAAGTCTTTTTTTTTTAATCTAACAAATGACAGTTCAAAATAATAGCAATAATGTTTTTGGAAACCTATATACAGTTTATAGGTGCCCCCCCCCCACAGTTGACCTTTGAAAATGTGGGGATTAGGCGTATGTACCCACACACATTAGAAAATCCATGTGTAACCTGTGATTCCCCCCAAAACTGAACCACTTGTAGCCTGCTGTTGACTAGAAGTCTTATCAATAATATAAATAGGATATGTGCAATGGGAATACCAGAAGAAGAGAGAAGGGAACAGAAGATAATATTAACACATAAGTATTTTATACATTATATTTATTATGTACTATAGCCTTAAAGTAAGCTAGAGAAAGATATTAAAATCATAAGAGAAAATATATTTAGAGTACTATACTGTATTGAAAAAAATCCATGTATAGGTGGATCCATGCATTTCAAACCTGTGTTGTTCAAGCATCAATTGTGTGTGTGTGTATGTATATTTACGTTTATATATATATATGCTTGTGTATGCTTATATATAAGTAAAATGAGTGACAGCAATGATAAAGAGATGGAAGGGAAGAATTAAGATTATTTTGTTATTATAAAGTATGTACACTACCCATGAAGCAATAGAGTGTTATTTGAAAGTGGACTTGGATTAGTTTTAAGTGTATATTGCAAACACTGGGACAATCACTAAAAAAAGTAAAAAAGGAGGTATAACTGATATGTTAATAAAAAAGATAAAATCATATAAAATATTTGATTAAAACCCCCAAAAGCAGAAAAATGGTAGAAGACAAAATGGGAACAAAGAACAAGGGCAACAAATAGAAAATGATAAAAAATATACTAGATATTAATCCAACTATATCAGTAATCACTTTTGAGCATCAACGGTCTAAGTATACCAATTAAAAGACAGATATTGTCAGGATGGATCAAAAAACAAGAACCAACTATATGTTGTCAACAAGAAAGCCACTTAAATTTTTTTCAGTTTAAAAATTTTTCAGTTTTAAAATTTTAATCCAGTATAGTTAACAAACAGTGTTATATCAGTTTCAGTTGTACAATATAGTGATTCAACAGTTTTACACATTACTCAGTGCTTATCTTAAATGTTCTCTTTAATCCACATCATCTATTTCACCCATCCCCTATGGTAACTTCCAGTTTGTTCTGAATAGTTATGAGTCAGTTTCTTGGTCTGTCTCTTTCTCTTTTTAAAGAAACCCACTTTAAATATAAAGACACACTCCACTGACTGAGCCAACCAGGCATTCCTTAATGTATCTTTTTTTTTTTTTTTTTTTAATGTAAGCTTTATGCCCAGTGTGGGCCTTGAACTCACATTCCCAAGATGAGTGTTCTACTGACTGAGCCAGTCAGGCACCCCAAGACACATATAGATTAAAAGAAAATGGGGAGAGTAAAAGACATTATGCCAGCACGAAGTAAAAGCAAGCTTCAGTAGCTATAATAATCTCAGAGCAGAATTCAAAGCCAGGAAAATTATCAGGGATAAAGAGAGGTATTACATAATGATAAAAGACTCACTTCTCTAAGAATGCATAGCATTCTTTCATGTGTAGGCACCTAGCAACAGAATGTCAAACTACATTAGGCAAAAGCTAATAGAATTACAAGGAGAAACGGATGAATCCATTATCATAGTTGGAAACTTTTATTTATTTAAAAAAATTTTAATGTTTATTTTTGAGAGAGAGATAGAGAGAGTGTGTGTGTGTGTGGGCATGAGTTGGGGAAGGGCAGAGAGAGGGAGACACAGAATCTGAAGCAGGCTCCAGGCTCTGAGCTGTCAGCACAGAGCCCAGCATGGGTCTCGAACCCATGAACCAACCATGAGATCATGACCTGAGCTGAAGTTGGACACTCAACTGACTGAGCCACCCAGGTGCCCCATAGTTGGAAACTTTAACACTCTTCCAGCAGAAATGAGCACATCTAGAAGGCAAAAAATCAGTAAGGTCCCAGATGGTGCTCAACAGCACCATCAATCAACTGCATATAATTGATATCTACAGACTATTTCATCCAACAACTTCAGAATACATATTCTTAAGCTCACATGGAGCGTTCACCATGAGAAACCACATTCTGGGCCATAAAACACACTTTAACAAATGTAAAAGAATAGAAATCATACAATATCTGCTCTCAGACCACAATGGAACTAAACTACTAATTAATAACAGAAAGATAACTGAGAGGTCCTGAATATGTAGACATTAAATAATACATTTCTAAATAACACATGGGAGAAAGAAGAAATCTTAAGAGAAATTAAAAACTATTTTGAACTTTATGAAAATAAGAATACAACTTATCAAAATGTGTGGGATGCAGTGAAAGCAGTGCTGACTGGAAAATTTATATCATTGAATTCACATATTAGAAAGGAAGAAAGATCTAAAATCGGTCATCTAAGCTTTCACCCTTGGAAACTAGAAAAAGAAGAGAAAATTAAACCCAAAGCAAGCAAAAGAAAACAAATAAGAATTAGAGCATAAATCAATGGAATTGATCAAAGAAATCAATAGAAAAAAGTCAGTGAAACCAAAAGAAGTTGGTTCTTTGACAAGATACTAGAATTTATACCTCTAGCCAAGATAACTAAGAAAAACAATTAGACACAAATTACTAATATCAGAAATGAAAGAGAGAACACCACTACAGATCCTATTGACATTAAAAAGATAATTGAGAACATACTATGCATATTTTCAGATCATGATGCTATGAAACTTGAAATCAACCACAAGAAAAAAATTTGGAAAGTCCCCAAATACATGGAGGTTAAAGAACATCCTACTAAAGAATGAATGGGTTATCCAGGAAATTAAGGAAAAAAATTTAAAAATATATGGAAGTGAATGAAAATGAAACACAATAGTCCAAACCCTTTGGAATGTAGCAAAGGCAGTCCTAAGAGGAAAATAATTGCAATTCAGGCCTATATCAAGAAGCAAGGAAGGAGGCTCTAAATAACCTACCCTTAGCTAGAAAAGCAGAAGCAAATAGAGCCCAACACCAGCAGAAGAAGGGAAATAATAAAGATTAGAGCAGAAATAAATGATATAGAATCCACAAAATCTGTGGAAAGATCAGTGAATCTAAGAGCTAACTTTTGGAAAGAATAAACAAAATTGATAACCCCCTAGCCAGACTTTTCAAAAAGAAGAGAAAGGACCCAAGTAGATAAAATTATGAATGAAAGAGAAGAGATCACAACCAACACCACAGAAATACAGTTGCTAAAGAATACTATGAAAAATTATATGCTAGCCAACCAGACAATCTAGAAGAAATGAACAAGTTCATAGACATTCACACGCTACCAAAACTCTAACAGGAAGAGCTAGAAAATTTGAACAGATCCATAACTAGTGAAGAAATTGTATCAGTTATCAAAAATCTCCCAAAAATGAGAGTCCTGGGCCAGATGGCTTCCCAGGGGAATTCTACCAGACATTTAAAGCAGAACTAACACATATTCTTCTCAAAATTTTCCAAAAAACAGAAAAGGAAGGAAAGCTTCCAAACTTATTTTATGAAACCAGCATTACTGTGATTTCAAAACCAGACAAAGACCTCCACTAAAAAGGAGAATTACAGGCCAATATCGATACCTGATGAACCTGGATGCAAAAATACTCAACAAGATACTAGCCATCAAATTCAACAGTATAAGAATTATTCCCAATGATCAAATGGGATTCATTCCTGGGCTGTAGGGCTGGTTTAATGTTCACAGATCAATTTATGTGATACACCACATTGATAGAAGAAAGGATAAGAACCATATGATCCTGTCAATAGATGCTGAAAAAGCATTAGACAAATATAGCATCTTCTCTTAATAAAAATCTTCAAGAAAGTTGGGATAGTAGGAACATACCTTAATGTCATAGAAACCATATACGAAAGGCCCACAACTAATATCATCCTCAATGAGGAAAACTGAGGGCTTCCCCCCTGAAATTAGGAACATGACAGAGATGTCCACTCTCACTACTGTTGTTCAGCATAGTGTTTGAAGTCCTAGCCTCAGTAAACAGACAATACAAAATAAAAGACAACTGAATTGGTAAAGAAGTCAAACTTGCACTCTTCACAGATAACATGACACTCTACATAGAAAACCTGACTTGAACAAAAAACTGTTAGAGCTGATATATGAATTCAGCAAAGTCACAGGGTATAAAATCAGTGTACAGATATCAGTTGCATTTCTATACACCAATAATGAAGTAACAGAAAGATATCAAGGAATTGATCCCATTTATAATTGCACCAAGAACCGTAAAATACCTAGGAATAAACCTAACCAAAGAGGTAAAAGATCTGTAGGATGAAAACTATAGAAAGCTTATAAAGAAATTGAAGAAAACATACGGAAATGGAAAAACACCCCATGCTCATGGATTGGAAGAACAGATATGTTTAAAATGTCGATATTACCCAAAGCAATCTACACATTCAATGCAATCCCTATTGAAATTGCACTAGCACTTGGGGCGCCTGGGTGGCTTAGTCGGTTAAGCGTCCGACTTTCGCTTAGGTCATGATCTCGCGGTTCGTGTTCGAGCCCCGCGTCGGGCTCTGTGCTGACTGCCAGCTCAGAGCCTGGAGCCTATTTCAGTCTGTGACTCCCTCTCTCTCTGACCCTCCCCTACTCACGCTGTCTCTCTCTCTCTCTCTCTCCTGGAAATAAATAAAACATTTAAAAAAAAAAAAAGAAATTGCACTAGCACTCTTCACAGAGCTAGAACGAACAATCCTAAAATTTGTATAGAACCACAGAAGACCCCGAATAGCCAAAGTAATGTTGAAAAAGATAACCAAAGCTGGAGGCATTACAACCCTGGACTTCGGCCTGTATTACAATGCTGTAATCATCAAGACAGTATAGCATTGGTACAAAAACAGGCATATAGACCAAAGGAATAGAATAGGGAAACCAGAAATGGACCCACAAATATATGGCCAACTAATATTCAACAAAGCAGGATGGAGTATCCAGTAGAAAAAAGACAGTCTCATTTGCTCAGCAAATGGTGCTGGGAAATCTGGAGAGCAGCATGCAGAAGATGAAACTGGACCGCTTTCATACACCATACACAAAAATAAATTCAAAATGGATAAAAGACCTAAATGTGAGATAGGAAACCATCAAAACCCTAGAGGAGAAAACAGACAGTAGTCTCTTTGACATTGGTCATAGCAACTTCTTACTAGGCAAGGGAAACAAAAGCAAAAATAAACTAATGAGACTTCATCAAGATGAAAAGCTTTTGCATAGTAATGGAAACTATAAAACTAAAAGGCAACTGATGAAAGGGTAGAAGATACTTGCAAATGACATATCGGATAAAGGGTTAGTATCCAAAATCTAAAAAGAATATAACAAACTCAACACCCAAAAAACAAATAATCCAGTGAAGAAATGGTCAGAAGACATGAATAGACACTTTCCTAAAGAAGACATCGAGATAGCAAACACACATGAAAAGATGCTCAACATTACTCATCATCATAAGGGAAACGCAGATCAAAACCACAATGAGATACCACCTCACACCGGTCACAATGGCTAAAATTAACAACTCAGGAAACAACAGATGCTGCTGAGGATATGGAGAAAAGGTAACCCTCTTCCACTGTCAGTGGGAATGATATTCTACATGGAAAAACTGACTTGACCAAAAAACTGCTAGAGCTGATACATGAACCAGTGGTGCAGCCACTCTGGAAAATCGTGTGGAGGCTCCTCAAAAAATTAAGAAGAGAGCTACCCTATGACCCAGCAATTGCACCATTAGGAGTTTATCCAGAGGATACAAAAATGATGATTCAAAGGGGCACATGCACCCCAATGTTTATAGCAGTGCTGTCAATAATAGCCAAGTTATGGAAAGAGCCCAAATATCCATCAACTGATGAATGGATTAAGAAGATGTGTGTATGTGTGTGTGTGTGTGTACACATACATACACACAATGGAATACTTTTTGGTGATGAAAAAGAATAAAATCTTGCCATTTGCAACAATGTGGATGGAGCTGGACGGTATTATGCTAAGCAAAATAAACCAGTCAGAGGAAGATGGATAGCATATTGTTTCACTCATATGTGGAATTTGAGAAGCTTAAATGAACACAGAGGAAAGGAAGGAAAAATAAGATAAAAAGAGAGAGGGAGGCAAACCATAGAGAGTCTTAAATACAGAGAACAAACTGAGGGTTGGTGGTGGGGGGTGTTAAATGGGTGATGGGCATTAAGGAGGGCACTTTTTGGGATGAGCACTGAGTGTAATATGTAAGAGATGAATCACTGCATTCTACTCCTGAAGCCACTACACAGTATGTTAACTAAACTGAGAATAAGAAAATAAAATAAAAAATTTAAAAAGAAAGTAAAGATGATTACTATGAAAAAAGATAATAAAGGAATAACCTGAATAACTCTATACTTGCAAATTTGATAACCTAGATTAAAAGCTAATCACTTGAAAAACAATTTGTCAAAACTCCCACAAGAGGAAGTCAGCAGTGTAAATAGACCTGTATCAGAGAAATTGAATCAATTGGGTATGGCAATGACTTTTTAGCTATTACACCAAAGGTACAGTCTTTTTAAGAAATGATGGAGGGGTGCCCAGGTGTGTCAGTCAGTTAAGCATTCGACTTTGGCTCAGGCCATGATCTCATGGTTCATGAGTCTTTGCTGTCAGTGCAGAGCGTGCTTTGGATCCTCTGTCTCCCTCTTTCTCTCTCTGGACCTTCCTCACTTGCATGCACATTCTCTCTCTTTCAAAAATAAATATTAAAATTAGAAAAAAGAGAAACGATGGATAATCTGGACTTCATTAATTAAAAAAACTTCAGGTATTTTGAGGTAAAATGGCAGGTTAGTAGGAGGACCCTCGGCTTGCCTCTTCCTTGAACATAGATAAATATCAGATCATTCTGTACACCCAAGAAATCGATCTGAGAACTGACAGAATAAACTTCACAACTAGAGGGAGAGAAGAGATCACATTATGGAAGGTAGCAGGTGTAGAGATGTGATTTGGGAAGAAAAGGATTGTGGTGGGGAGGGAGCCCTCATCATGGAGAGAGGTGAGAGAACGAGAAAGTAAGTATTGCATAATGTAATTCCACAAGGAAAACATTTCCACAAAGCCATTGCCTGGGGAAATGAAAAGAGTTGATTATCGTGGTTTTTACAACCAGTAGAGTTCAAAGACTGAAGTTTTAGAGTTCCATGCCATGGCTGATATGGAGTCTGGCAGGTGATGCAGTGCTCCTGAGGAGAAGGAGGGAAGAGAGCCTAGGAGTAGACTGTGCGATATGAGGATTCCCCCAGACACATTTGGAGAGATGGTTCCCCCTTCTTGGAATATGTCTGGGAGAAGTGTCATTGCCTCTCTGGGGACAAAGGAACCAGCAGGTGCCATTATGCTTCCCTACCTGTAAGCATAGATGTAGGGACACCTGCTGTGGGCAGCTAACCTGAACACTGGATTTTTGCTGCACTTTATTCCAAACTCCAAGCTCTTGTGTGCAGCAGCCCTTCTAGGACAAACCTGTACCAGCCCCAGCATGGCAAGACCCACCCCTAGAGCACCATCATGGATCTGTGCCATGTCAGGCCCCTAAAGTTTGGAGTTTTAAAACTCAGTTGGCCTGCCTGGGATAAAACCCAGGTACACTGCACTGCTGGGTGGGCAGATGACCTGGACAGACAGGGTGAGGGCAGGGATCTGAGGGACACCTAAGACACATGAAGGGAGATTGTTCACTCTTCTTTGATGGCTTCCCAGACAACAGTGGGTGTGAACTCCCCGGTACAGGATGAGAGAGAGGGCTGGTGACATTTTCCTCCCTGCTCCTCAGTATAAACTAACTTCAATAAGCAACACAGCACCAACAGTGGTGGCCTAAAACACTTAGACCAAGCCCTTCCCCACTGCACTATGCAGGTGCTTCTTTCCTAGGGTGAATGTTTTTGAGAATCAGAGCAGGAGGACCCTCCCCTTGAAGACCAGCACAAACTCCTCACATGCACCAAATCTACTGACCATAGAGTGCTGCAAAGCTTCACTTCTAGTGGAAATAATATCAGGTCTCTCTTAATAAGCAGACCAGAGCACACCTAGTCAAACTTGCCATACTCTGGCCAAAGTCCAAATACTTCCCACTACAGGCAAGGAGAAACTCTGTAGAGGACTGACCTGAGAGAAAGAGCAGCCAAAACACAGAAGCAGACAGCACACAGTATACACCAGAGACACTTGCTAAAGTGCCAGGCCCTGGAGAGTATATTACCTCTTCATAAAGCCATTACTCTCAGGAGCAGGGAATATAACAGGCTTTCCTAACATACAGAAGAAGCAGAGACTTAGGAAAAAAATGCCAAAATGGAGGAATTCATCCCAAAAGAAACATTGAAACATAAGATAAAAGACCTAAAAATTAGGTCAAGATAAAAAATGCTGTAACCAAGATGCAAAACTGACTTGATGTATTAACAACAAGGATGAATGAAGCAGAGGAATGAATCAGTGATATAGATGATAACATTATGGAAAATAATGAAGCTGAAAAGAAGAGGGAAAGAAAAGTATTGGATCATGATTGTAGACTTAGGGAACTCAACAGCTCCATAAAGCATAATAACATCCATATCATAGGAGTCCTAGAAGAAGAAGAGAGGGAAAAAGGAGCAGAACGTTTATTTGAGGAAATTATAGCTGAAAACATCCCTCATCTAAGGGATGGAAACTGACCTCAAATCCAGAAACCACAGAGAACTCCCATCAAAATCAAGAAAAGCAGGCCAACACCAAGATATATCATAGTAAAATTTGCAAAATACAGAGATGAGGGGGAAAAAACTAGGGTACTTGGAGACAGTATAATATATTATTCATCACTAAAAAGAAATGAGCTATTAAATCATGAAAAGACATGGAGGAATCTTAAATACATATGACTGGTGAAAGAAGCTAATCGAGAAAGGCTACATACTATATGATTCCAACTGTATGACATTCTGGAAAAGGTAAAACTATGGAGGTTATAAAAGGATCATTTATTGTCAGGGGGATAAGGGGTATGGATGAATAGAAGGAACACAGAGGATTTTTAGAGTGGTAAAAATGCTCTGTATGATACTATAATGGTGGATAAATGTTATATATGTATACATACATACGTAAGGATTTGTCCAACTCATGGAATGTGTAACAGCAAGAATGAACTCTAACGTACACTATAGGATGACTATGATGTGTAAATTTAGGTTCATCAGTTTTGGTGTTTTTTTGTTTGTTTGTTTTTTTACTGTTTATTCATTTTTGAGAGCGAGAGAGAGCACACACGCACAAGTGGGGGAGGGGCAGAGAGAGAGGGAGAAGAATCCAAGGCAGCAGGCTGACCTGCCAGCACAGAGCCTGATGCAGGGCCCAAATTCATGAACCACAAGATCATGACCTGAGCCAAAGTCAGATGCTTAACTGACTGAATCACCCAGGTGCCCCTCATTAGGTCTTATCATAATCATAGCATATTTGATCAGATGACTCAAATGTATAATTTTTAATTTGGAAAACAATTTATTCTCTTGATTCAAACTAATGGTGTTATATAATAATATCATAAGATCTGGGATGATATAAAGCAGATTTGAAGTTATTTCCTCAGTAAGAATTTTTATAGTAGAATAACTTCTGCTGAAAGCATAAGAAATTATAAATACCTAAATTATCTGCATATTTTAGAAATTCATAGCAGCTGCTAAAAAATGATTTCCATACCATTAGAATTTAACATTAATAACAATTTAAAGTACTACTACAAAAAAATAATAAAGTGCTATTTCATTACAGGTTGAACCTCCAAATAGGTACTTCTTTCTAGCTCATTTGAAATGCATTTTTCGGAGCACCTGGGTGGCTCAGTCAGTTAAGCGTCCAACTTCAGCTCAGGTCATGATCTCATGGTTTGTGGGCTCAAGCCCTGCATCAGGCTCTGTGCTGACAGTTAGCTCAGAGCTTGGAGCCTGTTTCAGATTCTGTACCTCCCTCTCTCTCTCTGACCCTTCTCTGCTCACGCTGTCTCTGTCTTTCTTTCTCTCAGAAATAAATAAAACATTAAAAAAGTTTTAAAACATATTGAAATCCATTTTTCTTAGAGCTAAATTCTGTAGGTTTTGCTTATATGTAAACATCTCACATTAACTTTTGACTATTTTTTAAAATGGAAATCTTTTTTTTTTGCCATTATAGTTTTTTGTTTATGTAATTTAACCAATTCTTTCCCAACTAGAAAACATATTCTTTTAAATGGAAATGGCTATGTTGTTTTTCACTTATTTTAATAGTAATACATGTCCGAGTTAAAAAAAATTAGAAAACTAAAAACATGAAAAAAACTCTGTAATCCTACTATCCAGAAATAATTGTTAATTTATTGTATAACCATCTAGGCATTTTCTATGCACAAAACACAGGTTTTAAATAAAAATAATGTGCTCCTTTTGTACATACTGCTTCATAATGTTCTTTTTTTCTACTTTACATTGAATCATGGACATTTTTGTATAAATACTGATTTCATTGTTACTTTTAATTGCATAAGTTTCATTATAAGCATGCCATCATTTTTGATGTAGTTTTTCTATTTATGGTGATCATTTAAGTTTTATTTTTCTTGAAAAAGAGCCACATGAATAGATTGGGAAAGATTTCCATGAAGTATGGTTTAGTCAAAAAAGCAACATGCAGTATTGCATGTTAGCAAAACAATAAAATAACACTCTGTATGTGTTTGTGTGAATGTAGAAAAATAAGAGTGGATAAAAATACAGCAAGATTCAAGAATAATTCAAGGATATATTCTAGATCTAGGATATACAGAGAGGGTACTGCTGTGGGTGTTAGACAAGGGAGGAAAAGATATTAGGGGAAGTAAAGAAAAAAAGCAATGTTTAGCACTAAGACATTAACACATATGTGCTATCATATATTTTGTTAATAAAAATTATGTATAAAGTAGGCATATGTTTAAGTGACTCAATCTAAAAATTTTTTCTTTACTTAAAAATAGCCAGATCAGGTCATGATCTCATGGTTCCTGAGATTGAGCCCTGCATCAATTGAGCCCTGCTGACAGCACAGAGCCTGCTTGGGATTCTCTCTCGGTCCCTCCTCTACCAGCTTATGTGCTCATCCTCCCCCTCTCCCTCTCCCTCTCCCTCTCCCTCTCTCTCCCTCCCTCCCTCTCTCTCTCTCTACCTCTATCTGCCTCACTCTGTCTCAAAATAAATAAGTAAACTAAAAAATAAATTAAAAGGCCAGAATAAAAAAATGAGATGAAAATAATGGATCCAAGGTTGATGCCTAATAACCTCAGATGTAACCATTTTTTAAATTGGCCATTAAAAAAGTTTGTAAATTTTGACTCTTACATATCAGACTTTATGAACATATTTGCATATATCTCTGTATACTTTTCCAGTTATTTTCTAGAATAAATTCTTTTTTTTTTTTTTTTTTTTTTTTTTTTNTAGTTTATTGTCAAATTAGTTTCTACATAACACTCAGTGCTCATCCCCAAAGTGCCCTCCTCCATGCCCATCCCCCCTCCCCCCCACATCCATCAGTCCTCAGTTTTTGTCAGCATAGAATAAATTCTTAGGAGTACAGTTCCTGGGACAAAAGTTTTTTTTTCTCCATTTATTTATTTATTTTGAAAGAGACAGAAGGAGAGTCAGGGTCAGAGAGAGAGGGAGAAAGAATCCCAAGCTCAAACTCATATGGGGCTCAAACTCATAAACCACAAGATTATGACCTGAACCAAAACTAAGAGTCAGATGCTTAACCGACTGAGCCACCCACATGCCCCCAAAAGGGTATTTTTAAAGGTTAGATAAGATAACCTTTAAGATAAAGGTTAGACTGATAAGTTACCTTTTAGTTAGGTTGTATCTGTTTGTATTTCAATCAATAGTTTATGAGAATGCCTGTTTCTTCACAACTTCGTCAATGCTAGGTATTTTCAATCTTTCTAATTTTTGAATATATGATGTAATAAAATAGCATCTTGCTATTTTATTTTTCTTTGACTACTAGTTATGTTTATTAATTTTTCATATGTCAGAAGTTTTACTTTTTGTTTTGCAGATTGTTCTTTACCCATTTTCCTTTTGGTTTTTAACTGTCTTATTGACTTACAAGGACTTTTTGTATAGAGAGGCTATTTAGCTTTTATCATATATGTTGTAAAACATATTTCTAAGTGTGCCATTCATATTTTAAATTTGTTTATGACATTTTGAGGTGAAGAAGTTTCGACTTAACTTTAATTCTATTGATCACTTCCTTTTATAGTCTCTGGGTTTTGAGTCATGCTGAAAAAGACTTTAACTCAAAAATGTTATATTTACATGTTTCCTATTAGTACTTTTATAGTCTCATTTTTACATTAAATGCTTTAAAATATATTGAATTAATTTTTGCCCAAGGAATGAAGTAACTTTTCCATAATTAACCAAGTGATCCCAGCATTAATTATTGACTTGTCCATCTTGAAAGAGCCTTGCCTTTTTAAAAACTGAGAAACCATCTCTTCTTTTTTCTCTGCTCCTGTATTTCTAGAGGGAAACCGCTAAAATTGGTGTGTAACTAAAAGCAGGGAAGAAAGAAACTAGGAAGTAGCAATTCTAAACATGTTCAGAAGTAACTGTATGACAAGTTAGAATCTACCTTTTATAGCTCTATGTTCAACCCTGTGAATAGACCTGGGCTTTAAAATTTTTTTTAATGTTTATTTATTTTTGAGAGAAAGAGAGAGAGCAAGAGCAAGAGTGAGCACGCGAATGAACCAGGGAGGGGCAGAGAGGGGGAGACACAATCCAAAGCAGGCCTTAGGCTCTGAGCTGTCATCACAGAGCCCGACGTGGGGCTCCAACCCACAAACGGTGAGATCATGACCTGAGCTGAAGTCTGATGCTCAACTGACTGAGCCACTTAGGCATCCCTAGACCTGAGCTTTTATATCCCTTCAGTTTCTTGGCACAGGTGAGAATAGCAAGGCAGTTCTCTTAAGTCCTGGTTGAAGTGGTCACAGTCCTGGTTACACTGGGTACATGAATTTGTGCATGTTTAAAGGGGCAATGGGCTTAGTGAGGCTAAGGATTGACTATGTAGTATTATAAGTGATTGGATCAGGTTTTAATTTTTAAAATAATTTTCCCTCTTAGGACAGAGCCATATACTTTTCTTCCTACTCCTGCTAAGTACCCATCTATCCCTTCAAAGTATACTGTGGGCACTCAGACCGATTATCGGGATGCTGAAGTTCAAACAGATCCATATTCTCCAGAATATGTAGTATGTCAGGATTCAATCCCTGAGCTCTTGACCCTGGCTACTCTTACTTGGGGTGAGTTGGTAATTGTCTTGAATATTTGTAGATGCCTGTTCTAATAACCATGCATGCTATTGAGTTGCTAGAAATGATGTACTTAGAAGCAACTGTAGTATTAAGTGTTGCTATTTTAAATGTCTTGCTCAACAGAGCTAATTCATGGACTTTTTCTGATACTTAGTTCAAAGAGAGGTATACTCTTTTCATTGTAAGAAGGCTTATTGTGCTTTATTCCTGCAGACTGAAGTTTTATTTTGACTTAATTTTTGTGGTTGCTTTGCTGACTACTCACCTCCCTGTTCTGTTTTTTTTCTAGTGAATCAATTCCTTTTCATTGAGCAATCCTTACTCCTTCTTTACACATAAGCCTTCTTTGAGTGTATAATGCTGAATGCATATTCCAACATCTATAACAGTATTATCTTTGCTAAAATATCTTGCAATTTACCAAAGCTCTCTTACATATTCTTTTGGATAATTTGGATGATTTATTTTTTAATTAAAAAAATTTTATTGTTTATTTATTTTTGAGAGAGAGAGAGAGACAGAGTGTGAGCAGGGGAGGGCCAGAGAGGAGGAGACACAGAGTCTGAAGCAGGTTCTAGGCTCTGAGCTGTCACACAAAGCCCAATACGGGGCTCAAACTCAGACTGCGAGGTTGAGACCTGAGCTGAAGTCGGATGCTTAACCAACTAAGGCATCCAGGTTCCCTAGATGATTTCTTTTGATATTACCTCTGAAATGCTAATATAGTTTAGGCTCAGAAATTCACTCTTAGATGGCATTAAAATCTGACCTAGGCCTATATTATGTGAACTTAGAAAAATTAATAAGAAAAGGGGCTTTTAGAAATGACTGAACATTAGCTTGTTGAACTCACTTGATTGTATCTGGGAAACTGAGGACCAGAGAGGCCACCTCCTCCCAGGTTATGGAGATAGTTGGTACGCTATAATGATTTTTATTAAAATGAGATTAATTTTGTTTCCCAGGTGTGATGATTTGCTGTGATCAAATCTGTGTCATAGGCAATGAAGACTTTCATATCTGAGCTCTAGTTTTGATTCTTGTTTCCTGCCTCACCTTATGATTTCAGATGAAGCATTTTTGACATCCATACTTTATAGCAGAGGCTCTACTTTCAGGCCTAGATGGCAGATTAAAAATAAGCTGAAACCTTTCCCTTCTGCTCTGAGCACCTAAAATATGCCCCCCCCCACACACACTAATAAACACATAACCACACTTTTTTTTTTTTTTTAAAGTAAAAATTTCCATACTTCAGAAGTGGAGACTATGTCCTAAAAGAAAAAAGTAGCTGAGAATCTATGATGGTGAGCAGGGACTGGGATAGTGGGGAGCTAGATCCAAGTTACCTGTCTGGACTAGAGGAAGCAAGCCTTTTCTCTTGACCACAGGTGGTACTGAAGCCCAGTGCCTTCCAATACAGAGGCTGAAGTGTCAATAAAAACTGCTGTGAGTCAGGCCTACTTCCTCATTTGTGAGGCCCTGAATAGGAGTTTAAATGGAGGCCCACATGCCATATGTATAGATGTTTAAATATTATAAATCAAGTTAATATCTATTAAGTAAAATATGTTCTGTATTTTTCACAAATATATCTTTATAACAAGTTGAAAGGACAAGTTTAAAATTCTAGGATTCCTTGGGATTCTGTGGTGGAAGGTAAGTAGCAAGGGGAAAGGCTGCCTGTGGCTTGCCTTTTTCTCTGGCTCTGTTCTACATCCCGAGGGGCCTGTCATGTGTGCATGTGATTTACCTTACCTTGTTTTTCCAATCTCAGTGTACACATCCCTGCCACTTGGCCACCCCTTGGGCTTAAGAGTGAACAAACAGCAGCATATAGTCTGCTCTCAGAAGTCTGAATCCTGGGAGGAGGTCCATATAGAATTTGGAAGCAAGCATGGGCCATTTGTTCAAGAAATTCCAGGGTCAATAAGAGTAGAGTAGCTCCAGGTGGGCATAGTCTGTTGAACTGTGATGAAGGGTAGGGCTCTAAAGAAGGAGACTGGGGAGCTGTCTCTCTTGCCAGGTCAAAGAGTGCTACTGCCCGGAGTACTCATGAGAGAAATCTACAGATGATCTCAATCCAAGAATCACAAAGCACCTAAGGAACACAGACACCTGGAGTGATAAATAAATAAATAAATAAATAAATAAATAAAGGAAGAATTATTTCCTGAGCAAACAGAGTAAATGGAACAGTCTGAAAAGGACTTAGGAAGTACTTTTTATATCCTCAAAGAGATAAAGGGGGAGAAATATGAAACAAGAGTATAAGCTCTTTTTTCATAAGCTATGAAAAAAATCAGTTGGAATCACTGGGAAGGAAAACTATGAAGTTTGAAATAAAATGAGCTTTAGTAGTAAAGTAGGCAGAGCTGAAGAACAAATTAGTGAAATGAAAGGTTAAATGAACAAGTATTCCAGAATGCAACATGCAAAAGTACAATAAGATTAAAAAAAATAAAAAGGTAGGAGCCTTGGGGGATTAGATTGTAAGATCTAGAAATTAAAAGTAGAGAGAATGGTGGAGAAGCAATGCAAGAAAGGATAATGGCTAATTTCCCAGAGCTGAAGAAAAATGTTAACCCACAGGTTGAAAAATTTCATTGAGGACCAACCAGGATGAATTTTTAATTTTTTTAATGTTTTATTTATTTCTGAGAGAGAGAGAGCGTGTGCGAGAGAGTGAGCGTGAGCAGGGGAGGGTCAGAGAGAGAGGGAGATACAGAATCTGAAGCAGGCTTCAGGCTCTGAGCTAGCTGTCAGCACAGAGCCCAATGTGGGGCTTGGACTCACAAACCATGAGATCATGACCTGAGCCGAAGTCGGACGCTTAACCGACTGAGCCACCCAGGTGCCCCAAATTTTAAAAAATTCATACCTACTAATACAGGACAAAGAAGACACTGAAAAGGCTGTTGGAGAGAAAAGTCAGATTACCTACAAAGGGGCAAACACCAAATTGACATTTTATAGTATTATTTTTAAAGTGCTATGGGAAAAGAATTGCAAATCTAGAATTCTTTTACCAAACTATTATTTAGGAGTGAAGGTGAAATAAAGACTTTTTATGGGATAGGGCATTTCATAGGATCTATCTCATAGAATATTGTATAGATGAAGTAAATTCATTTATGTAGGGTATTTATTAGACCAGTGCCTAGCATATAAATAAGCGTCTATAAAATGTTAGCTTTCAATCTGAATAAAAGAAGATTAAAGAATATACTTCAATAAGGAGAAAAATGGTCTCAAAACAAGAAGCAAGGTTTAAGAGTATGATGAGCAAAAAAAGAGAAAAATATATAATTAAAAGTTTTAGATGTCGAGTTCCTAAAAATAATTTTTTAAAAAAGAAGCAAGTACTAAAACTCTAGGTTAGTATTGCCAAACTATGATCCACAGGTCAAATTGGCCTATTGCCTTTTTTAATATAGCTTGGATGCTACGGATGATTTTTACTTTTTAAAATGGATGAAAAAAATTTGTTTTGTAATGTGAAATTTATATAAATTAAAATTTCAGTGACTCTAAAGAGGTTTTATTAGAAAACAGCCACACTCATTTGTTTATGTACTGTCCTGCTGTTGCACTATAATTTTTGGGAAAAAAATTTAAAAAATTTTAATTCCAGTATAATTTACAGTACTCTACTAGTTTTAGATGTACACTATAGTGATTCAACAATCCTATATGTTACTAAGCATTCATCATGATAAGTGTACTCTTTAATCCCCTTCACCTGTTTTGCCTAGCCTCCCACTCACCTCCCATCTAGTAACCACCAGTTTGTTCTCTATAGTTGAGAGTCTTTTATGTTTGTCTCTTTTTTCTTTATTGGTTTGTTTTGTTTCTTAAATTTCACATATGAGTGAAATCATATGGCATTTATCTTCCTATGACTTATTTCACTTAGCATTATGCTCTCTAGCTCTATCCATGTTGTTGCAAATGATAAGATTTCATTCATTCTTATGACTGAGTAATATTCCATGGTGTATATATACACCATTTCTTTATCCATTCTGTGGATGGACACTTGGGTTGCTTCCATAATTTGGCTATTATAAATAATGCTGCTGTAAACAAAGGGGTACACATACCTTTTGAAATTAGTGCTTTTGTGTTCTTCAGGTAAATACCCAGTATTATATGGTAATTCTAGTATTCATTTTTTGAGGAAACTACACGATGTCTTAAACAGTTTTTGCAGAAGTTTGCATTCCCACCAACAGTGCATGAGGATTCCTTTTTCTCCACATCTTTCCCAACACTTGTTTCTTGTTCTTTTTGCCATTCTGATAAGTGTGAAATATCTCCTTGTGGTTTTGATTTGCATTTCCCTGTTGATGAGTGATGCTAAGCATCTTTTCATGTGTCTATTGGCCATCTGGATGTCTTCTTTAGAGAAATGTCTGTTCATGTCTTCTGTGTCCATTTTTAATTGGATTATATGTGTTTTTTCGGTGTTGACTATATAAGTTCTTTATATGTTTTGGACATTCTGACCCTTTATCGGATAGGTAATTTGTAAATATCTTCTCTCATTTAGTAGGTTGTCTTTAAGTTCTATTGATTGCTGTGCAGAAGCTTCTTTTTTTTTTTTAAGTTTGTATATTCTGAGAAAGAGAGAAAGTGTGAGTGGGAGAGAGGCAAGGAGAGGAGGGAGCGAGAATCCCAGGGAAGCTCTGTGTCAGTGCAGAGTCCAACGTGGGGTTCCAGCTCACAAACTGTGAGACCCTTACCTGAGCCAAAGTTGGACACTCAACTGAGCCACCCAGGCACCCTAGAAGCTTCTTATTTTAATGTAGTCCCAGTAGTTTATATTTGCTTTTGTTTTCTTTGCCTCGGGAGACAGTTATCTAGAAAAATGTTGCTGTGACCACTGTCAGACAAAATATTGCCTATGTTCTCTTCTAGGATTTTTATGGTTTCACATGTAGGTCCCTAATCCATTTTGAGTAATTATTTTTGTGTATGGTGTAAGAAAGTGGTCCAGTTTAATTCTTTTGAATGTAGCTGTTCAGTTTTCCCAGTACCATTTGTTGAGGAGACTGCCTTTTCCCCAATATATATGTTTGCCTCCTTTATGGAAAATTTGTTGACCATATAATTGTGAGTTTATTTCTGGGCTTTCTATTCTGTTCTCTTGATCTGTGTCTGTTTTTGTGCCAGTACCATACTGTTTTGATAACTACAGCTTTGCAGTATATCTTGAATTCTAGGATTATGACACCTCCAGTTTAGTTCTTTTTTTTTTTTTTTTAATTGCTTTGGCTCTTTGGAGTCTTTTATTATTCCATATAAATTTAAGGATTATTTCTAGCTCTGTGAAAAATGCCATTCGTAATTCGATAGAGATTGCATTAAATCTGTAGATTGCTTTGTGTAATATGGAAATTTTAACAATACTTGTTCTCACAATCCATGAGCATGGACTGCCTTTCTTTTTGCGTCATCTTCAGTTTCTCTCATCAGTATTTTAAATGTTTATTTATTTTTGAGAGAGAGAGAGAATGAGTTGGGGAGGGGCAGAGAGATAGGGTCAGGGGATTCAAAGCAGGCTCTGTACTGATAACAGAGAGCCCCATGCAGGGCTCAAACTCATGAACCATGAGATCATGACCTGAGCCAAAATCAGATGCTCAACTGACTGAGCCAGCCAGACACCCCTCATCAGTGTTTCATAGTATTCAGAGTAGAGGTCTTTTACATCGTTGGTTAAGTTTATTCCCAGATATTTTATTCTTTTTAGTGAAATTGTAAATGGGACTGTGTTCTGAATTTCTCTTTCTGCTATAATAATTTAGTGTATAGAAATGCAACAGATTTTTATATATTGGTTTTGTATTCTGCAACCTTACTGAATTAATTTATGTGTTCTACTAGTTTTTTTGGTGGAGTCTTTAGAGTTTGCTATATAATATCTTGTCAACTGCAAGTAGTGAAAGTTTTACTACTTTCTTACCAATTTGGGTGCCTCTTATTTCTTTCTGCTGTGGCTAAGTCTTTCAGTAACATTGAGTATGATATCTGCAATGTGTTTTCCATATATGGCCTTTATTATGTTGAGTTATGTTCCCTAAACCTACTTTGTTGAGGGTTTTTATAATGAATGGATGTTGTACTTTGTCAAATGCTTTTATTCCATCTATTGAAATACTCATATAGTTTTTATACTTTCTGTTGTTGATGTGATGTATCATATTGATTGATTTGCAAATACTGAACCACCCTCCATCACAGGAAGAAATTCCACTTGATTGTGGTGAATGATTTCTTGGATTTGGTTTGCTTATATTGGTTGAGGATTTTGTATCTATGTTTATTAAAGATACTGGCCTGTAATGTTGTCTCTCTCTCTCTCCTTTTGTAGTGTCTTTATCTGATTTTGGTATCAGGGTATAGGTGGTCTCATAGAATGAATTTGGGAGCTTTCTTTCCTCTTCTGTTTTTTTGGAATAGTGTGAGAAGAATAGATATCAAGTCTTTTTTTTTTTAATGTGTGGTAGTAGAATTTACTTGTGAAGCTGTCTGGTCCTAGCCTTTTGTTTATCAAAGCTTTTTGACTGCTGATTCAATTTCCCATGCTGGTGATCAGTAAGTTCAAATTTTCTAATTCTTTCTTATCCAGTTTGTAGAGGTTATTGTGTTTCCATTTCTTCTAGGTTGTCCAGTTTGGCATATAATTTTTCATGATATTCTCTTAACCCTTTGGTATTTCTGGGGTGTTGGTTGTTTTTTTTTTCCTCTGCTTTCATTTCTGATTTTGTATTTTTGAGTCTCTCTCTCTTTTTTATGAGTCTGGCTAAAGGTTTATTAGTTTTGTTTATTGTTTCAAACAATCAGGACCTGGTTTCATTGATCTGTTCTATTGTTTTTTTTAATTTTCTATTTTGTTTATTTCTTCTCTAATCTTTATTATTTCCTTCCTTCTACTGGTTTTGGATTTTTTGTTGTTATTTTTCTAGTTCCTTTAGGTGAAGGCTGGTTTGTTTGAGATTTTTCTATTTCTTGAGGTAGGCCTGAATTGCTATAAACTTCCCTTTTAGTATAGCTTTTGCTGCCTCCCAAAGATTATGGACCATTGTGTTTTCATTTTCATTTGTCTCCATGTATTTTCTGATTTCCTCTTTGATTCCTTGGTTGACACATTTATTGTTTAGTAGCTTGTTATTTAGCCTATAATGTGTCTTTCCAGATTTTTTTCTTGTGGTTGATTTCTGGTTTCATAGTGCTGTGGTTGGAAAAGATGTGTGGTGTGACTTCAGTCTTTCCAAACCTGTTGAGAGTTGTTGCTGGCCTAATGTGTGATCTCTTCTAGAGAATGCTCCATGTGCACTTGAAAAGAATGTGTATTCCATTGTTTTAGGATGGAATGTTCTGAATATGCCTGTTAGATCCATGTGGTCCAATGTGTCATTCATAGCACTGTTTCCTATTCATTTACTGTTTGGATTACATCCATTGATGTAAGTGGGGTGTTAAAGTACCCTACTATTATTATATTATTGAGTACTTCCTTTATATTTGTTATTAGCTGCTATATATATTTGGGTGCATTCATGTTGGGGGCATAAATATTTACAATTCTTCTATCTTCTTGTTGGATGGTTCCCTTATACAATTCTTATATCTTGTTGGATGTATAATTCTGTAGTGTCCTTCTTTGTCTCTTGTTACAGTCTTTGTTTTAAAGTCTATTTTGCCTGATATAAGTGTTGCTACCTCTGCTTTCTTTTTACTTACATTTGCATGATAAATGCTTTTGCATCTCTTCACTTTCAATCTGCATGTGTCTTTGAGTCTGAAATGAGTCTTGCTTAGGCAGCATATAGATGGGCCTTGCTTTTTTATCCATTCTGTCACTTTATGTTTTTTGATTGGAGTGTTTAGTCCAATTACATTCAAAGTAATTTTGGCTAGGTATGTACTTATTGTCATCTTGTTAGTTATATGGTTGTTTTTGTAGTTCTTGTATTCCTTTCTTGTCCTCCTCTTTCAAGGTTTGCCAGCTTTCTTTGTTGATATACTTGGATACCCTTTTCTTTAGTTGTTGCATATCTGTTACCAATTTTTGATTTGTGGTTACCTTAAGTCTGTATGTAACACCATATGCATGTAGCAGTCTTTATTGAGTTGATGGTCACTTAAGTTTGAACCCATTCTAAAAGCATTAAATTTTTATTCCTTTCCTCTGCCATGTTTTAGGTAGATGGTATCATACTTTATATCCTTTTATTTTTAATCCTTTGACTGATTTTTATAGATGTACTTAATTTTACTGCTTTTGTGCTTCCTACTTTTCTTACTCCTACTTACGGTCTTTCCTTTCCACTTATAGAGTCCCCTGTAACATTTCATGTAAATCTGGTTTAGTGGTCATGAATTTCTTTAACTTCTGTTTGTCTAGCAAACTGTCTTCAATTCTGAATGATAGCTTTGTCGGATAAAGGATTCTTGGTTGCAACTTTTTTTTTTCCTTTTAGCGCTTTGAATATATCATTCTACTCCCTCCTGGACTACAATGTTTCTGCTAAGAAGTCAGCTAGTTGTCTTATGGTGTTTTTCTTGTATGTAACTATTTTTTTTCTCTTCTTGCTTTTAAAATTCTTTATCACTACTTTTTTTCCATTTTAATTACTATGTGCTTTGGTGTGGATTTTGTTGGGGGCTCTCTGTGTCTCCTGAATCTGAGTTTCTCTTTCCATCTCCAGATTCAAGAAGTTTTCATCTATTATTTATTCAAATAAAATTTTCTCCCCACATTTTTCTCCATCTTCTCCTTCTTGGATCCTTTTAATGTGAATGTTATTATACTTGATGGTGTGGCTGAGTTCCCTTAATCTCTTTTCATTTTTTATTATTGCTATTTTTCCCCTCTCCTGTTCAGCTTGATTGCTTTCCACTACTCTGTCCTCTGATCTGTTTGGTCACTGATCTGTTCTTCAGTTTCCTTTAGTCTACTATTTTCCCCCTCTAGTGTATTTTTAACTTCAGTTACTGAATTCTTCATCTCTGATTGGTTCTTTTTTTTAATATTTTATGTGTCTTTGTTGAGAGTCTCACCAAGTCCTTCACTTTTGTCTCCAGTCCAGTGAGTATGTTTATGACCCCATTACTTTAAATTCTCTGTCAAGCGTATTGCTTATCTCCATTTCATTTAGCTTTCTTGTGACTTTGATCTGGGACATATTTGTCTCCTCATTTTGTCTAACTCTCTTTGTCTATTTTCTGTGCATTATGAAAGTCAGCTTACATCTCCTGCTCTTGAAAGCCATGGATGTATGGAGAAGAGCTCCTGTAGTGCCCTGCAGTATACTATCCCCTATTCACCGGAACCTGGCCTTCAGAGGCCTCTCCTATGTGTGCTGCATGTGCCCTACTGTTGTGGCTGAGTCACATTTGCCTTCAGTCCAGCCATCTGCAATGGCTCTCTTTGCCTGTTGTGGACAGGCCTTGGTCCCTGTGATGTAACTTGGCTAGTGAGGGGTCTCCTTGAGCTTGAGTTGAGTCTGACCAGGAGTTTGATAGAACTGCAGTACCACCAAACTACAAGGTACTCTCCCTGTGTTGTCCCCTAAGATGTTTTTGTTGGTGGGCAGGGCCTTCAGTTAGTCCAGAAGTCTGTCCCTAGCCCACTGCTAGGGCTGCAGTTGGACTGGTAAGTGTTGTTATCTTCCCCTCTCCCTGGAGCAGGAGTCACTTGGGGTGGTGGTAGACCATGTTTGGATTGCTTGTGCAGTGCCAGCCTTGGAGGAACTCCTGCAGAGGGTTGTTCCACAGGAGACACAGGATCAGAGTGAGTGTTGTCAGCAAGGTGGTGTCAGTCTCCAGCGAGGGGACTTGCAGCTGCCAGGGACAGGTCTGCTGAGGCCAGCTGGGTTGGAGGGGGTGATTCTCCAGAAGACTACTAGGCAGGGTGTGCTGTGATCACTTCTTACCTTTTGGCTAAGATCAAGTGTAGGCAGGGTGTGCTGTTAGCAAGGTTGGTGGAGATTATTCCTGGTGTGCTGGTACCGGCAAATGTCCATGTATCTACCCTGGGGGGTGGGGATGGGAAATGGCTCCTGCAAGCCTCTTTGTTCCTAGAGAAATTTCCCAAAGATCCCTACCCCTTTGTATACTCCAGGTGTTTTTCAAATTGCTGCTTCTGTGCTGTATTTCAGTGGAGCATTTTGTTATGCTATCTCTTTAAGAGTAGGGACTCAGTTTTTTTCTTACCCTGTGCTCTCCCAGAGCTGAGCCCACTGATTTTTTTAAGATCCAGGTACTAAACCCAACTGATTTTAAGAACTTGCAAAGCCAGGCCTCTCTGGCCTTCAAAGCCAAATGCAATGGGGATTTGTTTTCCCAGTCCATGGTCCCTGTGCTTGGGGTACCTGTTTATCTCTGTACCCACCTCATTCTTCCCTTTTGTGGACAGTTAGTTCTGTGGGTCCTTTTGCTTTCACTATGTCTTTGTCTTCTTACCCTTCTTGATGTGGCCTCATCTCAGCATATGAGTGTGGAGAGTCTGTTCTGCCAGTTTTTAAGGTTTTTCTTGTTATTTACACTGATGGGGGTGTATCTAGTTGTATCTGTGAGATGAGGTGAACCTAGGATCTTCCTACTCTGCTATATCCCTGAAAGTTCTTTCTCTACATTTTTAAATGTAATGATGATAAGGAAATGCTCCTGGTGGGGTTTGGGAGGAGGCTGGCATGGACACTAAACATCCTGTCCTGCATCTGGCAGTCCCATACAAGATATAATTGTTCAGGAGGAAAGGAGGCAAGATGGTGGAGAAATAGGGAGCTCCGTACATTTCACTCACCCCCATCTCTCAAACGGAGAAGGCCTGAAGCCATAGGAACCCTTACAGAATCCAGGAGTTTAGGAGGAAAAGGAGACCGAGTCTGCTGAGAAAACAACCTCATAGAATGAGTGCGAACTGGGGAAGATAAAAAAGGCCTGGACCAGGAGACATGGAAGGAGGGGAGGGAGCCCCCTGTGCGGGGAGCCGAGGTGAGTCAAAGGGAAAAGAAAGAGTGCCTGAAGCTGCTCAAGGAACTGTCCCTGTCCCTGAAGAAGAGAAAAACCTCGGCTCAGTACACAGAGTGATCTGGTTTCCAGCTGTGCAGTTGACCTTGAGCTGGTTGCCCCGGTCCCAGGCAACGCCAGGAGAAACTGCTTCTGTGCTGCCAGCTTGACCCTGAAGGGAAGCGGTGCACCTGAAGCCGCTCCTCCGCTCTTTTAGCTCTACTAGATCCCCAATGGGGAGGTGACAGGCTTGAAACTGCTCAGAGGGACTTGGCCTATGGGTTTATTTCGGGCGGTATCAGTGGTGCACATGGACTAAGATCTGGAAACAAGGCATGGCTTGGGACATAGAGCACAGCCCGCCTTGGCTATGCCTGTGGCATACAGAGATCAGACCCAAAAGAGTGAGTTGCAATGCTTGGTTCGAGAGGGGACTGGGGTGCCTCCATTTTTCTCCCCATAACCACCAAGGCGGGACCTCAAGGAGTGGCCCACGGGACACAGTGGAGGCTAAGATCTGCTTACACCAAACCATGCCCATCCCTCTACAGAGCTGCTTTTTTTGTTTTTGTTTTTGTTTTTTACTGGAGCCCGAGGCAAGACCAACATGGATGCACTGCCATGATTAATTCTAGATCAGTTCTTTCTATTCAGATATATTTTCCGTTATCTCATTCGTATCCCTCCCCTCTGCTGGACTGGGCACTCTGGTCATTGGTTTGCTTACACAGTCACATTTAATCCATTCTCTAGATGTATATGCTATACCTCCACCACTACCGTTCTCTCTCTCTCTCTCTCGAGTAATCAGACTATATAGTTTCTCTGAGTAACATTATCTTCATTTCTTTGTCCTCGCTCTTACCATATTCTTCTTTCTCTCTGAATAAAAGCCTCTTAGTCTCTCTGTATGGTCATCGTCCAATTTTACTTCCTCCCTGCCCTGTCACTTCTCTTTGTGTGTGCTCTTCTATCAGCACTGCATACATCCTGCTCTTTATTTGTAGCTGGGAATTCTGGTTTTGGGCTTTTGGAGAGTCCTTTATCTTTTGGGTTTTTTCTTTTTTCTATTCTTTGCTTTTTTATTTTTTATTTATTTTATTTTTATTATTTGTGTTTTCTCCTTCCTCTGTTTTTTTCCTTTTTCCGTACTTTATTTTTTTCTTTTCCTTTTCCACCATCAGTTTGTGTGTTTGTTGGATTTGTGTGTGTGTTTGTGTGCTTTTGTTCCCTGTGTGTTTGTCTGTTTTCTTTTCCAGAGCTACCTCAAGAAACAAGTCAAAGTACACATGGTGGAGAGTCCCAAATACCACTACAAGTAGGGAAACAAAATAACCAAAGTCTTAACAAGAGAGACCAAGAGACACCATTCAAAGAACACTTCCTAAACAGAAAGGCCCTAGACAAAGAGCCTTCTTTGATACAGCAGTACTCGCAGGTGCAGAGTGCATAACAAGCTTTTAAAACTAACAAGAGACAGAAAGCTAGCCAAAATGACGAAACGGAAGAACTCTCCTCTAAAGAAATTCCAGGAAGAAATGAAAGCTAAAGAACTGCTCAATACAGATATAAGCAACATAACTGAACAAGAATTTAGAACAATACTCATAAAATTCATCGCTGGGCTTGAAAAAGGCATGAAAGACATCAGAGAAACTAATGCTAAAAAGACTATGGAGCTTAAAAATAGTTGTGATGAATTAAAAAATGCTATAAATGAGATGCATAATAAAATGGAGGCATCCAATGCACGGCTTGAAGAGGCAGATAGGAGAATAGGTGAATTAGAAGACACAATTATAGAAAAAGAGGAAGCCGAGAAAAAGAGAGATAAACTGATCCAGGAACATGAACGGAGAGTTCGAGAGCTCAGCCATACAATCAAACGGAACAATATCTATATCATAGGAATTACAGAAGAGGAAGAAAGAGGGAAAGGCATTTAAGGAGTCCTTGAACAAATTAGAGCCGAGAACTTCCCCAATCTGGGGAAGGAAACAGACGTTGAAATCCAAGAGGCACAGAGAGCACCCCTCAGATGTAATTTGAATCGATCTTCTGCACAACATATCATAATGAAACTGGCAAAATACAAGCACAAAGAGAGAATTCTGAAAGCAGCTAGGGATAAAAGGGCCCTAACATACAAAGAGAAAGCTATCAGAGTGGTGACAGACCTATCTACTGAAACTTGGCAGGCTAGAAAGGAATGGCAGGAAATCTTCAATGTGATGAACAGTAAAAATATGCAGCCAAGAATCCTCTATCCAGCAAGCCTGTCATTCAAAATAGAAGGAGAGATAAAAACCTTTCCAAATAAACAGAAATTGAAAGAATTTGTCACCACGAAGCCAGCCCTACAAGAAATCCTGAGGGGGATGCTCTGAAGGAAAGGTTGCAAGGAACAAAGATACCAGAGACACCACCACAAACATGAACCCTACAAAAGATACAAAGACTCTAAACCCACATATTTCAATAATAACACTGAATGTAAATGGGCTGAATGCTCCAATCAAAAGACATAGGGTAGCAGAATGGATTAAAAAACAAAATCCATCAATATGCTGTCTACAAGAAACTCATTTTAGACGGGAAGATACCTTCAGATTAAAAGTAAGGGGATGGAGAAATATATATCATGCTACAGGAAATCAAAAGAAAGCCGGAGTAGCGATACTTATATCAGACAAACTGGACTTTAAATTAAAGACAATCACAAGAGATGAAGAAGGGCACTACATAATAATTACAGGGTCCATCCATCAGGAAGAACTAACAATCATAAATGTCTACGCACCGAATATGGGAGCACCTAAATATCTAAAACAATTAATCACAAACAGAAACAAGCTTATAGATAAGAATGTGCTAATAGCAGGGGACTTTAATACTCCGCTTACAGCAATGGATAGGTCAACCAGACAGAAAATCACTAAAGAAATAATGGACTTGAAAGACACATTGGACCAGATGGATCTGACGGATATATTTAGAACTTTACATCCTGAGGCCAGGGAATTTACTTTCTTCTCAAGTGCGCATGGCACATTCTCCAAGATAGATCACATACTGGGACATAAAGCAGCCCTCAATAAATATAAAAGAATAGAGATCATACCATGCACACTGTCAGATCACAATGCTTTGAAACTTGAAATCAATTACAGGAAGAAGTCTGGAAAACCGCCAAAAACATGGAGGTTAAAGAACACCCTTCTAAAGAATGAATGGGCCAATCAGGCAATTAGAGAGGAAATTAAAAAATATATGGAAACAAATGAAAATGAAAACACAACAATTCAAAATCTATGGGATGCGGCCAAGGCAGTCCTAAGAGGAAAGTACATTGCTCTCCAGGCCTATTTCAAGAGATTAGAAAAAGCACAAGTCCAAAATCTAACAGCTCACCTAAAGGAGCTAGAGGCAGAGCAACAAGAACGCCCTAAACCCAGTAGAAGAAGAGAAATAGTAAAAATTAGAGCAGAAATAAACAACATAGAGACCAAAGAAACAATTGAACAGATCAATGAAACCAAGAGTTGGTTTTTTGAAAAAGTAAACAAAATTGACAAACCTCTAGCCAGGCTTATCAAAAAGAAAAGAGAGAGCACCCAAATAGACAAAATTATGAATGAAAATGGACTTATTACAACCAACCCCTCAGAAATACAAGCAATTATCAGGGAATACTATGAAAAATTATATGCCAACAAATTGGACAACTTAGAAGAAATGGACAAATTCCTAAACACACACTCACTACCAAAATTCACACGGGAAGAAATAGAAAACCTGAACAGACCCATAACGAGTGAAGAAATCGAATCAGTGATCAAAAATCTCCCAACAAATAAGAGCCCTGGACCTGATGGCTTCCCTGGGGAATTCTACCAGACATTTAAAACAGAATTAATCCCAATTCTTCTCAAGCTATTCCAAAAAATAGACATCGAAGGAAAACTTCTGGACTCATTCTACGAAGCCAGCATCACTTTGATTCCCAAGCCAGACAGAGACCCAGCCATAAAAGAGAACTACAGGCCAATATCCTTGATGAATATGGATGCAAAAATCCTCAAGAAGATACTTGCAAATCGAGTTCAACAGCACATAAAAAGAATTATCCACCATGATCAGGTGGGATTCATTCCTGGGTTACAGGGCTTGTTTAATATTCGCAAATCAATCAATGTGATACATCACATTAACAAAAGAAAAGATAAAAAACATATGATCCTTTCAATAGATGCAGGAAAAGCATGTGACAGAATACAGCGTCCCTTCTTAATAAAGACCCTCGAGAAAGTCGGGACAGAAGGAACTTACTTAAACGTCATGAGAAGCCCTCAGCTAACATCATCCTCAATGGGGAAAAACTGAGCTTTCTCACTGAAATCAGGAACACGACACGGATGTCCACTCTCACCACTATTGTTTAACATAGTGCTGGAAATCCTAGCATCAGCCATCAGACAACAAAAAGCAATAAAAGGCATCAGAATTGGTAAAGAAGAAGTCAAACTTTCACTTTTCGCAGACAACATGATGCTCTACATAGAAAACCTGACAGACTCCACCAGAAGCTACCAGAACTGATCCATGAAATCAGCAAAGTTGTAGGGTACAAAATCAGTGTACCGAAATCGGTTGCATTTTTATACACCAATAGTGAAGCAACAGAAAGAGAAATCAAGAAACTGATTCCATTCACAATTGCACAAAAAGCCATAAAATACCTAGGAGTAAACCTAACCAAAGATGTCAAAGATCTGTATGCTGAAAATTATAGAAAACTTATGAAGGAAATTGAAGAAGATAGAAAGAAATGGAAAAACATTCCATGCTCATGGATCGGAAGAATAAATAGTGTTAAAATATCCTTACTACCCAAAGCAATCTACACATTCAGTGCTATCCCAATTATAATTGCACCAGCATTCTTCACAAAACTAGAATAAACTTAGATCCTAAAATTTATATGGCACCACAACAGACCCCGAATAGCCAAAGTAATATTGAAGAAGAAAACCAAAACGGGAGGCATCACCATCGCAGACTTTAGCCTCTACTATAAAGCTGTAGTCATCAAGACAGTATGGTATTGGCACAAAAACAGACACATAGACCAATGGAAGAGAATAGAGAACTCAGAATCGGACCCACAGATGTTTGGCCAATTAATCTTTGACAAAGCAGGAAAGAGTTTCCAATGGAAAGAAGACAGCCTCTTTAACAGATGATGCTGGGAGAACTGGGCAGCAAAATGCAGAAGAATGAAACTAGATCATTTTCTTACACCATACACAAAAATAAACTCAAAATGGATGAAGGACCTGAATGTGAGACAGGAAACCATCAAAACCCCAGAGGGGAAAGCAGGAAACAACCTCCTTGACCTCAACCACAGCATTTTCTTACTTGATACATCCCCAAAGGCAAGGCAATCAAGAGCAAAAATGAACTATTGGAACCTCATCAAGATAAAAAGCTTCTGCAAAGGAAACAATCAATAAAACTGATAGGCAACTGACTGAATGGGAAAAGATAGTTGCAAATGACATATCAGATAAAGGGCTCGTATCCAAAATCTATAAGGAACTCACCAAACTCCCCACCTGAAAAACAAATAATCCAGTGAAGAAATGGGCAGAAGACAGGAACAGACACTTCTCCAAAGACGACGTCCAGATGGTCAACAGGCACATGAAACGATGCTCAGCGTCCCTCATCATCAGGGAAATACAGATCAAAACCACACTGAGCTACCACCTTACGCTGATCAGAGTGGCTAAAATGAACAAATCAGGAGACTCTAGATGGCTGTGAGGTTGTGGAGAAACAGGCACCCTCCTACACTGCTGGTCGGAATGTAAACTGGTGCAACTCCTCTGGAAAACAGTGTGGAGGTTCCTCAAAAAATTAACAATAGAACTCCCCTATGACCCAGCAATAGCATTGCTGGGAATTGATCCAAGGGATACTGGAGTGCTGATGCATAGGGGCACATGGACCCCAATGTTCATAGCAGGACTCTCATCAATTGCCAAAACACGGAAAGAGCCTAAGTGTCCATCAACTGACCAAGATGATGTGGTTTATCTATACAATGGAATACAACATGGCAAATAGAAAGAATGAAATCTGGCCATTTATAGCAACATGGATGGACCTTGAGAGTGTTATGCTGAGTGAAATAATTCAGGCAGAGAAGGACAGATACCATATATTTGCACATATAGATGGATTAGGAGGAACTTAAGGTAGGACCATGAGGGAGAAGAATGGGACAAATAGTTGGGGAGAGGGAGGCAGGCAAACCATGAGAGACTCTTGAATGCTGAGAACAAACTGAGGGCTGATGGGGGTTGGGGAGAGGGAGCTGATGATGATGGGCATGGAGGAGGCACTTGTTGTGATGAGCACTGGATTCCATATGGAAACCAACTTGACAATAAACTATTTAAGAAAAAAAAAAAAAGAATTGTTCACTGAAAGTAGCAGTAATATCATTTTGGTTGAGAAATACTAAGTCCCTGCAGTAAAGAGAGAAAAATTGAGGTATAAAGATTAGAAATAAGAAGCATAACTATCTTTATTTGCAGACAATGTACTCATTTGGAAAATCGAATGAAGTAACAAATCACCAGAACTAAGAACCTAAGTCCAACAAGGTAGCTGATTATAGAATCATTATGCAAAGATCAGTATCTTTCCTATATATGAACAACATTTAATTAGAATTGAAACATATAATTGAAGGGGCGCCTGGGTGGCTTAGTCGGTTAAGCGTCCGACTTTCGCTTAGGTCATGATCTCGCGGTTCGTGGGTTCGAGCCCCGCGTCGGGCTATGTGCTGACTGCCAACTCAGAGCCTGGAGCCTGTTTCAGAGTCTGTATCTCCCTCTCTCTCTGACCCTCCCCTGCTCACGCTGTCTCTCTCTCTCTCTCTCCTAGAAATAAATAAAACATTAAAAAAAAGTAAAAAAAAAAAGAAACATATAATTGAAAATATCATATTTTTAATACTGACAAATAACAAAGTACCTAGGAATGTCATTTAAGAAAAACATGTGCACAGCATTATGGAGAAAAATGTAAATTATTCCTTAAGCACATGAACAAATATTTGATAAAATGGGAGGAATACCATGTTAATAAATGGGAAGAGTTATGCTTAAATACATAGGATTTCTCCCCTAAACATTTTATACCTTCAAGTAATTGTAATACAAATCCCTATTCCGAGCATAGCTGTGCCTATGTAATTCAGTCTCTTTCCTCTTTTTTTCCCATAAATCATACAAAAGCAACAAGTACAATATAACTACCACAGATTACACTTTCAGTGATATTTTTTTAAAAATCTGTGAACTAGTATTAAGTATTTGTTAGGACTACAAAAAGCAAATGAGGTTAGGCAGAAACAATGTGGGAGGAAGGAAGGAAGCATGGGCTGTGGGAGAGCACCAGGGAATCTCAGAAGGCTTGAGCAAAATTATACTTCTGGGAGGCAAATTTGGCAGTATTCAGAAAAATTTTAAATGATTATATTTCATGATCTAGTTGCTAGACTTTTAGATCCTTCTAAGAATTACAGAAATTTGCATATGGGCCTAAGGAGACCAGTACAAGGATGTTTGTTGCAGCATTACTATGTGTAATCAAAAACTTAGAAGCAATCTAAAACATCACTTTTGAGAAGGTAGCTTAAATTTTGGTAGAGTCCTGCAATGTAAGAATGATATTAGACCTCTTGTCTCAGTATGACTAGCATCCACAAAACAAAGTTGAGTAAAAAAGCAAGCTGCAAAATGATACAGGAAAATATGATGGAAATATTAAAAGATTATTATATTGTTACTTATGAATAGTTCATTTTTCCCCAGCTTTCCTGAGATATATTTGACATATTGTGTAAACTTAGGGCACACGACACCATGACTTTATATACGTATTTTTTGCAAAATGATTACCACAATAAGATTATTTAACACACCTATTACCTCACATAGTACCATTTTGTTTTTTGTTTTTTTTTTTTGGTGTGTGTAAAACACTTAAGAACTGCTTTCTTGGCAGCTTTCAATTATATACTATATTATTGTTAACTAGCATCACCATGCTGTACATTAGATCTCTAGAACTTATTCACTCTTTTGCATGTGAATAAACAATTTTTCCATTACCATTTATTGAAGAGGATATCTTTTGCCTGTTGAGTATTCTTGGCCTCCTCGTCAAATATTAGTTGACTATATATGGGTTTATTTCTGGGCTTTTGATTCTGTTTGTGTCTTTGTGTTTATTTTTATGCCAGTACTATACTGTTTTGGTTACTGTAGTTTTATAATATACTTTGAAACCAGAAAGTATGATGCCTTCAGCTTTGTTTTTCTTTCTCAAGGTTGCCTTTGGCTCTTTGGTTCCATAGGAATTTTGCTTTTCTATTTCGGTGAAAAAATGTCATTGGGATCCTTATTAGGGATTATATCAAATCTGTGGATGGCCTTGCATAGTATGAGTATTTTAACAATATTAATTCTTCCAATCCATGAATATGGAATATTTTTCCATTTATTTTTGTCATCCTCAGTTTCTTTCATTATGTTTTATAGTTCTTATAAATTATAAAGTTTAGTTTATAGTTATTATATAGATCTTTTACTTCCTTGGTTAAATTTGTTCCTATTATTTTTGTAAATGGCATTATTTTCTTTATTTCTTGTAGTTTATTGTTAGTATTTAAAATGCATCTGATTTTTATATGTTGATATTGTATTCTGCAACTTTACTGCATTCATATGTTAGTCTAACCATTTTGATAGCCTTTATAGTTTTCTATATATAAAATCATGTTATCTGCAAATGGAGACCATTTTACCACTTCCTTTTCAGCTTGGTTGGCTTTTATTTCTTTTTTGCCTGATTACTCTGGGTAGGACTTCCGGTACTATGTTGAATAGTAGTGATAAGAGTAGGCTGTTGTTTTGTTACTGATCTTAGAGGAAAAGCTTGCAACTCACTGTTGAATGTGATTAACTGTTGGCTTGTCTGTATAATTCATTTTTGTTTTTATTTCTCTAATAGGAAGTATAGAGTAGTACATAAAACCACAAGGGTCAGATTGTCATGTTCAAATCCTGATTTTAATCACTTACCAGCTGTAAGTTACTTTGGTATTTTTTTGCATTTCAAAATACTGATTTGTCTAATATAGGGCATTTCAAGGTATGATTATTCAGTAGTCACATAATATTTTTGAAATACTGTCTAGCATGTTATGGATAGCCAAAATGTCTTCTGGCTGAATAACAAGAGGCAGTACAGGGCACAGCTTGTTTCCCAATATCATTTCATCCTGTCTTAACCCTTGAATTTAAAAAGGACAGAAACTGAAAGGGAGTAAATTAAATACTGAAAGGAACATGGGTTTGTCCTTGTGTTTCTAAAGTGCTTTGCTTCGTCATCCAGGTCGAGGGCTCCCAGCAGGACAGGCTGAGGTTGAGATGATAGAACGTGCCCGGGAGAAGCGTGCTTGGGAAGCCACTCTTCCCTGCCTGAGTGACACCTCCCAGTTTGAGAAGCGGAGGAGGATGATGAATGCGATGGAGAGGAAGGAATGGGCCTTCAGAGAGCAGGAGATTGAAAAGTAAGTTCTAGATTACCCAGACATCTACACCTGCACTGGTGGAGTCATGTAAATACTTTTTTTTTTTTTAAATGTTTATTTTATTTTTTAGAGCGAGAGACAGAGCATGAGTGGGGGAGGGACAGAGAGAGGAGACAGGATCACAAGCAGGCTCCAGGCTCTGAGCTGTCAGCACAGAGCCCAATGTGGGGCTTGAACTGTGAGATCATGAGCTCAGCCAAAATTGGCGCTTAACCTACTGAGCCACCTAGGTGCCCCTTAAATACTTTTTATCTGTAAAGGATTTTCCCAAATATGTGGGCTCAGAAGGAACCCTCCAACTGTAGAGATAGGAAATTGGGTTGCTGGTTCCTTCAGGAATAATAGCTCTATAATTTTCTCTCTAATAATATAAAAGTCTATAATGCCCTCATTGTGTGTAAAGTTAAACATGGAACGCCGATTTAAAGAATTCCTCAAAGCATTCAGTGATTCTTCACTTCCCTTTTCTCTTTAGGGAAAATCTAATTTAGACTATTTCAGAATCCCACTGCTTTCTGCAAATGTCTTTCAAACTGACTCTTTTTAAAAAATTTTTATTTTTAACAGTTTTATTGAGATACAATTCATCTATCATAGAGTTCACCATTTTAAAATGCACATTTTAGTCATTTTTACTATATTCACAGAGTTGTATTTCCATCATCACTATCTAATTTTATAAAACTTTCCCCACTCCAAGAAAGAAATGTTAAAGAAATTCTAATCCATTAAAGAAACTTTCCATTTCCCCCTTCCACCATCTTTTACAAATATTCACCTACTTTCTGTCTCTTGGTATTTGTCTTTACTGGAAATTTCATATGCATAGAATCATGAGGTATATGGTCTTTTTTAACTGGTTATTTTCACATGTGTTCAAGGTATACCTGCCTTGTACCATATTTTAGTTCTTTTTCCCTTTTTATTTCTTTATTTTTTTCTTTTAATTCAAGTGTATATTTCTTCCAATTATTTCTTTTTTTTATTTTTTTTAATGTTTTATTTATTTCTGAGAAAGAGAGAGAGAGAGTGTGAGCAGGGGAGGGTCAGAGAGAGTGGGAGACACAGAATCTGAAGCAGGTTCCAGGCTCTGAGCTGTCAGCACAGAGCCCGACTTGGGGCTCGAACCCACCAACTGTGAGATCATGACCTGAGCTGAAGTTGGACGCTTAACCTACTGAGCCACCCAGGCACCCCTCTCCCAATTATTTCTAACAATAGTTGGTAACTAAAAAGATTTTGAGCATTTAAATTTTTCAGTAGTTTTTACTAATTTTTTTAAATTTACTTTTTAAATTTATATCCAAGTTAGTTAACATATAGTGCAACAATGATTTCAGGAGTAGATTCCTTAATGCTCCTTACCTATTTAACCCACCCTCCGTCCCACAATCCATCCAGTAACCCTCTGTTTGTTCTCCATATTTAAGAGTCTCTTATGTTTTGTCCCACTCTGGTTTTATATTATTTTTGCCTCCCTTCCCTTATGGTCATCTGTTTTGTATCTTAAAGTCCTCATATGGATGAAGTCATATGATATTTCTCTTTCTCTGACTAATTTCACTTAGCAATACCCTCTAGTTCCATCCACATAGTTGCAAATGGTAAGATTTCATTCTTGTTGATTGCTGAGTAAATACTCCATTGTATATATATACTACATCTTTACCCATTCATCCATCATGGACATTGGGCTCTTTCCATACTTTGGCTAATGTTGATAATGCTACTATAAACATTGGGGTGCATGTGCCGCTTTGAAACAGCATACCTGTATTCCTTGGATAAATACCTAGTAGTGCAATTGCTGGGTCGTAGGGCAGTTCTATTTTTAATTTTTTTGAGTAATCTCCATACTGTTTTCCAGAGTGGCTGCACCAGTCAAACTGACCCTTTCTGTTAATTCCCAATGCCATTTTGCCTAGGCCTTTGCCCTCTTCATATCCATCAGCCTCCTAGCTAATACTGTCTCCTATTCCCCCTTGTACTGGATTCATAGTCAAGATGACTTGGGTTCTAGCTACAGCTAACAGGGCATTTTCTACTTAAAAGACAAAAGTGTGGAATTCCTCAGTTAGGAAATGAACTCATAAACAACAATATGCTGAGGTACTTTTGGTTTTCAGTCATTTAACTGATGTATTTTCAGTAATGAGGCTGTCCTTGGAAGGTGTAGAAATGATGAAATTCCCCAAATTACAGGTCTACAGCAAGAAAGAAAGAAAAGGAAGGGAACTTGTTGAGGTTGTCCTTTGTTCCAGGTTGCACAGAGGCACTTTGTTACTCATAGCAATGCTACCACGGCCCCTGACAGCGTGCTTGCCTGAAGGAGAGTTAAGACACAGGAGAGTTAGACTCAATGTGATTCTGAATTCAAATTATGTTTATCTTTTTACAACACCTTCTTTTAATCCTGAATTCAGACTGTGTGATATTTTGGTAAAAGCTTGCAGCTAAATAGAATGTAATGTACTTTGGGGCAAAGTAGTATCATCAGGTACCCAATTCTGTCTGTAGAAAATTAAATTTAGTGCTGCAATTTGGAGAGGTATATTCTTATCAGAAGGACATTAAAACATTAAAATATTTCTGGCTATTTCGGCTTGGGGTGAGTGGAGATTTGGGAAAACAGAGAAGGTAGCCTCTGAGCTGGGTGTTGAAGGGTAAGAAACCATCAGGTATATAATAATATTAGTGACGATGATGATGATGATGCTCATAGAGCATGTTACACATGTGGAGTGCTTACTACGTACTGGAGCCATGTTTGTTCCAAGCCAGGAGGTCTCAAAGTGTGGTACACAACCCAGCTGCATTAGCATTACCGGGGAACTTGTTAGAAATGCAGATTTTCAGGCCCCACCCCAGACCTACCGAGTTAGGCAGTAGGCTTCAGGTAATCTGATGCATGCTCAGGTTTGGGAACCACTGTTCTACCACATTGTAGACATTAACTCATTTAATGCTTAGAACAACCTTATGGGATAGTTTCTTTTATATCAATTTATGGCTGAAGGAATTGAGATAAGTGATGAAAACTGAGAACTGAAACTTGGATTTCTAACTCCAGAGAGAAAGGTGACTATTGGTGTGTGGCTTAGTTTTTAAATAATACCTGTTTTCCATTTTCATATGTTACTACGTCTACACCTTCCCCTGTACAATCACTTTGAGAAGCTCCACCAGCATGACATATTTGTTCTGTCTTTAGTCCTTTGAGCTGAACATTCAGCTTCCTCTCCTGGGGCCTCGTTTTTTTCCTTGTCAATGTGGTATCTCAATCCTTGTTTATCCTCAAGACTACAGAGTAAATGGCTCCTGTAAGGAAGTCTTTCCTACCTTCCCCGCATCTACTGGAAGTAGTGCTAAACATAGATGCTCTGTCATTTCTTCTCCCACAGTCTTTTTATTCTTTTGGTCCAGTATTTATCTCCTTGTCTTATAAAATGTTAGTTGATATGTCTGCTCCAGTAGAACAGTGCTTCTTTTTTTTTAATGTTTTATTTATTTCTAGGAGAGAGAGAGAGACAGCGTGAGCAGGGGAGGGTCAGAGAGAGAGGGAGTCACAGACTGAAACAGGCTTCAGGCTCTGAGCTGGCAGTCAGCACAGAGCCCGACGCAGGGCTCGAACTCACGAACCGCGAGATCGTGACCTAAGCGAAAGTCGGACGCTTAACCGACTAAGCCACCCAGGCGCCCCAGAACAGTGCTTCCTGAGAGAAGGTGTTTTATCTTGTTCATCATAGTTTATTTCCTGCCTGGCATATGGTGAGCACTTAATAAATATTTGACAAATGAGTTGCTGAATGAATTACTCTATGAATTTTTAAGTAAGAGTAAAATGTTCAAATTCTATTTTAGGAAGGAAAATCTTGGCAGCTGTGAGGCGCAAGATTGGAAGGAGGAGAGACTAGATTAGCAACTAGACTCCAAGTTAGGAGAGGGTTGACAAAAACATGAGCTAGGGAATGGATACAAGAAGTGCTTTAGAAGAGGAATCAATAGGGGAGGGAAGAAGATATAAGAAGGAGTAGATTTCCGGGGGAACAAAATGAGCAGGGTTTTTTTCAGTTGTCAGGGGATAGCTGGAAATTCAGGTAGACAAGGATTCTGGCTCAGAAATACCTGGCCTTGAGGTACAGATTTTGAAGTCATCTGTACATGGTTGTATACACATGAGCAAATAGCTCTGGCTGAATGAGGGGAAGGTGAGGGGAAGGGAGGCAAAGATTGACTGAGCATCTGTATATACCAGACCCTGGCATTTTCCCATTTATTCCTTAAGATAGCATCTGCCTCATTTTCTCTTCACTTCTGTTACTTAACCTTCTAGCCAACATCTGTTGACCCTGAACTGTGCACATACATTTTGTTGTTCATTTAGGCCCATCTGCCTAGAGAGCCTTTTTTTTTTTTAACCTAGCATACTCTTTTTTGCCTTTCAGAACTACACCCAGACATATTCCTGTTATGGAGAGACCCGCTGTTGAGTTACCTCCCCCAAACACCCAATCTATCTGTCACACTTTTGCCAGAATGTTTTTTTTAAAATACATGAATATGATACCAGTTCAAAGAGAAGATCTTGTTTATGGCAGGTGTTCCCTTTCTGTCTAGTAGAACAGTCTGTTGGAGATACCACATACTTCTTTATGTTTGGTAATTTACTCAAAGACTACAGGAGATTCGCCTGGAAGTCCTAAAAGAGCTGCTGAGGAAGCGTGTAAAGAATCAAAATGAAGTGAACATGAAACACTTGAATGCCCAGTGGTCTAAACTGCAGGAAGCAAAGGAGGCAAAATTGGCACGGATTCAGCAGAAACATGTATCAGGTAAAGTCAGTATGAACAATGAACAGAATAGGAAAGTTGGCTTTGCTTTGAATCTTTGACCAAACCTGATTTAGATACAATTCTTATGAATCCTAGTGTTATTGAATGAGTAAAGGAAAAGAGTTATTTTCAAAAGTAGAAGGCTGGAGGAAAATTTCTCACTAAGAAAACCAAATAATGATATTCTAACAGATAGTCAAGTTATTGACATTATTGGTGTGTGTGCGTGCATGCATGTGTGTGTGTGAGAGAAAGAGAGAAAGAGAGAGAGTAGGACTTGGGCATCCCATCCATATTAATGGGTTGAGGTCCTGGACAGAGAGCCCAATTTCTCAACCTTTTTAAAAATTATTGCCCTTAAATGAGACATGTAGACATCTTTTCTCCTGCTTACCCCCTCCCATGAAATTTTAATACCATGGATATGTTGTATATCTGTTTATGTACTATATCTGTACACATAAAAGGAGCAGTCAGCGGATGATTAAGTAAGAATGACTATATAAAAATTTTTTTTTAAAAAGGATTGTATAAAAACTTTAAAAAAAATTTAACTTATTAGTATTTATAGCTTTATTTGCTTAGTAACTTTTAATATAATTTACTTATAAAACTTTAATGCATCAATTATATATGCAAACTAGCAATTTATATGTATAATAATAGAATGTAATTACAACTTAAATTTGTTATTTTTCTAGCAAAACAGTTGTAAAAATTAATTCCTTGAAATTATTTTTTAGTGAACCTAACTTTAACTTTTTCTTGATGTGAGAAAATAATTTTTGACTTAACTAGATGCTAAGTATACACTTAGATATCATCAACATCTTTTTTTCAGCACTTCACAGTCCTAACAATGGGTCAACTAGCTTTTTTTTTCTTAACTCCCCCTGTCCCTCTCTTCCTGCCCTTTGGGATCACCTCCCAAATAAACTACCTGCACAATTTATTTTGTCTCATGCTCTGCCTTTGGGGGAACTCAGGCTAAGACAGAAATGTCACTTCCTCAGGGAGCCCTTCAAGGACCCCACTCCCTCCCCACCTTAAGTGAGGTTCTTATTATCTGCTTAACTTATATGCCCCTGAACTTGCTGTGTGTGTGAGAAAACAACTTTTAACTAGCTTCTAGGTATGTAGTTAGACATTGTCAACATTTTTCTTTTCAGTACTTCGCATAACTAATAATGAGTTGACTAACTTTGGTCGATAAATAACAAAACATTAACTATTTTTATTTAATTCTAAAACCCCAAGTCACACAGAGAAGCACTGAGGATCAAACATAAACACCCACAAGGCAGTAGTGGCGCATGCAGCCACCTCTTGCAACAAGACTTCGCAGTCCCACATTATGACTTTGCATGCATTGAGAGAACACAGCGTAGAGCCTTCAAACCGGATTGCTCTGTGATAGGACTGAAAGAAAGAGCAGACAGAGGTAGCAAGCATGACTCCTTGGATGAGTGAACTCTGAATGTGCAGTTGAGCCTTTTCCCTCTGACTGCCAAACCCTTTTGAGGGCTCTAAGCTAGAATATATTGTGCTTTATTCTGTGGTTAACCAAGATGGACAGATTACTGAAGAACCTGTAGTCTTCCCTCCCTTGCAGTTATTCTCCTAAGAGAAAATAAATCTCTAAATCTCCACTGAATATGTATTTTTCAGTTACTTTGAGTTTCTTTTGTTAGCCTGGAAGACTCTTACCGAATACACTTTCTTGCCTCAGAGCTTGGAATGCAGTTACACAAGATTTTTTAAAAAAAATTTAACGTTTATTTATTTTTGAGAGAGAGAGCAAGCAGGCAAGGAGCAGAGAGAGGAAGACAGAGAGAGAGCAAGAGAGTAAGCACAAGCGGGCATGGAGCAGAGAGAGAGATACACAGAATTCAAAGCAGGTTCCAGGCTCTATGCTATCAGAACAGAGCCCAACGTGGGGCTCAAACCCACAAACCAGAAGATCATGACCTGAGCCAAAGTCAGACGCTCAAATGACTGAGCCATCTAGGTACCCCAGTTATAAAAGATTTTTGAAAGTACCCACTGAGGACACTAATTGACTCAACTTCTGTCACTCTCGCTTGTCTCATGATCTGGGCCACACAGATGACAGACCTCTGGTTTTAGTGTTACATTCTGTCTGTAGTGAGTGGTCTTCATAACTGCACAGTTCAGTAGCTTCCCTGTGAATGAAAATATAACTGGTCTATTATTATGCATTTGTTCAGAACAATATTTTGGAAATAGTCATGGATGTATGTTTTATTCTAGCAATCAGGAAACTTGTGGGAAAGGGAAAGAATATAGAAGGGAAGTTGGAGAGAAGAAATATCATCAAGGATTATTCTGACTATGCATCCCAGGTCTATGGGCCTTTGTCTCGCCTTGGTCGTTTCCCTGACAACAACTCAGAGGACTTTATAGTAAAAAACCACTATCTCAACACCTATGAAGGTAAGAAGTTTACATGATTACAAGTCCAGTACAAGAGGAGTATTAGATTAAAGTACTAGAAGAGAAACAAGTATTGCATTAAAGGCTAAACAACAAATAAAAATATTTTCAAGAAATCGCAATGGACACATTTACTATTATTGAGTTCATACAAACCAATAAAAACTGCAAAGACCCAAATAAGTGGATATACTATATAACAGTATATCAGTGCTTAGCTACTAAACATTTAAACATGTTCAGTGTCACTAATAAAGTTACACAAAAATGAAATTGAAAAAGCTTTTATATCAGGTTTCCAAAGCAAAGAAGAAATAAATCATGAAATCAGCCCTTTAGGAAGTGCTAGACAACTAGTGGGTAAGGAAATGAATAACCAGGGGATGAATTCATAGAGCTACACCTCTTGTAAAGTCCAAGAGAGGCTTATTTAGATTATTTAAATTTTAGTTGACAAGTTGAAGCATCATATATATGGCCAAGATCATGAGTTGATGGTCACACTCTTGAACTTGCGGCTCTAGTTGATCATCTCCAGAGCAGAATAAGATAAATTTGTGTACATCTACTTTACAGTGATAGTCCCATGTATCATATGATCATTAATTTTCTCTTGATTATTATTGTAGAATTTATTACGTTTTTGTAGGGAAATATTTTATTAGAATGAATTTCTCATTTTACAGTCTTAAGTCACTGAGAACATGAGTTAATAATGCAGAAAGTTGCTTTACATTTTGGGGCCACTGCTATTATGTGGGCTATACCTTATCCATATTCTAAATGAAACAACTTGGCAAATAGCTCCCAAAACTAAAAATATACTTTCAAAACGCTAAGTTTAATCACCAAATACTAAAAACATGTACTTGCTTCCTATAGGATTAGTTGAACTTGAGTCATGTCTCCCAGATTTTGTGACACAACCCCGAATCAGACCTCCAAAGCCAAAAGTCACTACCACGAAAGCTGGTTTTCTCAAGAGGGCAGCAAGAATGGACCATGAGTTGGCAGAGGTTCATAAGGTATAATAATCCTTATTCATAGACAAGATGCTTCTAGTAGGACTTTTGCAGTGAAATATTATACCTCCAGAATAGCAGTGTTCAGTAGTTCTCGACACATAACTCTACATTTTTTTTCCTCCCTAGATTTTTCTCTTCTAGATGTTGCTTGTGCTATGCTGAACAAATATGCTTCTTTTCTTCATTTCAAACTGTAGGAAAATCTCTTGGAAGCTATTCTCCCCATTTGTAGAAGTCATGTTATTTCCTAAAAGTGGTTCTGACTTTAGAGCTCCATAATAAAATATGAGACTACATTGAAGTGTAGCAAGTTTCTGGTGTTAGGAATTACTGCTGATTTTAATAGTATAGTGGTCTCATTTTCTCCCTTTTAGGTTTGTTGCCAGGGCATCAGTAAGTCACATTCAAGGCGTCTCCGATCTAGTTTAAAGCTCAACTAAATGAGAAGGTGCAATGGTTGTTCCCATGACACAAGAACATAGCAGCCATGAGCTGTGTTTCCCTTTTGTTAATTGAACTGTAGGTATACACAAACCACAGAATTTGTGGTTTATGATAGCGCTGCTCAGTCTTTAGCACGTATCAGAATCCCCCAAAAAGCTTGTTAAAGCACATGTTTCTGGACCCAGCCCCAAAGTTTCTGATTGAGTAGGTCAGAAGTGGGGCTGGAGTATTTATATTTGTTAAAAGTTTCCAGGTAATGCTGATCTCTGGGAACTACACTTTGAGACTCGCTGGTCCACCATAATCTCCCCACTGGTCCATGCATGTTTGTTTGGTCACTTGGTTTTGGTAATAGAATAAGAATCCATGGGAGCCCATACTCACTATAAAAATTAGGACCTTGACAGTAACTCATGTGTATATATGTGGTTTTTCCCACCTCATACCCTTGTTTCCATTTACCCATTTGAACTCTGCATTCATTATTCTTTCACTTTCTGTAAGATGTTTTCATAGATACTCTGTATTAGGGTATGGAAGTTCTCTTCTGTTCCTAATTTACTGAAGCTTTTAATCATGTTTTCATGTTGTATTTTATCACATGTTTCAGCCATATCTATTGAGGTAATTATATATTTTTCTTTTTAGAATTATTATAATAAAGAACATTTATAGTTGTTGTTGTTTTGTTTTTTTTAACAAATGTTAATTTATCCTTACATACTGGGATGAACCTAACTTGGTCAAGGTGTTTTATCTTATTTTTAATACATTGTTGGATTTGATTTACTAGTATATTTTTCAGAATTTTGATTGTATATTCATGAGTGAAATGGCCTTATTTTTCTTTCTTATTTTGATTCTGTATGGCATTGGTGTCAGAGTTATACAGGTCTTCTGAAATGACCGTAGAGTATTCCTTTTTTTCTACTTTTGAAAAGAGTTTAAGCTTATGATGATATGTTTCTTCAGTTTGGTAGAATATTATCTGAGATGTTACCTTCATGGGAAAACTTTCACCACTCCTTCATTTCCATACTATTTACAGATCTTTCTGCATTGTTTTGGTAAATTACAATTTCTTTACAAGGTCCATTTCACCTAACTTCAAATTTTTTAGCATACATTGATAGTATTATTTTATAATCTTGGTGTTTGTTTTATCTATAATCATGCCTGCTTAAGTCACAATATTACTTATTTGTGCTTTAACTCCTTTTCCTTATTCAGTTTTACTGGAGGCTTATTAATTTTCTTGGTGTTGTTTTTCCAAGGAATGAACCTCTGAATTTGTTGATTTTCTTTACTATAGATATTTTTTCAATCACATTAACTCCCATTCATATTATGTCTTTCTCTCTTCATTCTTTTTGCTTTGTAGTTCTTTTCCTAACTTAAAGTAGACATGTAGCTCATTAATTTTCAGGTACTCATCAATTTTATAAAGTATTTAAGGCTAAACATTTCCTTCAAAACACTGATTTTGGTGTAGTTCATTAGTTTTGATATGGAGTGTTTATCATTATTAGTTTCTAAGTTTTTTAAACATCCATTATGGTTTTTGCACCTGTGAATATTTAAGTTTTTAAATTTCCAAATATGCAGGAATTTTAACCCATTTTTGAAGTAACTTCTAACTCATTTGCTCTATGGTCAGGAATCCCTATTCTTTGAAATTTCGTGAGGCTTGTCTTGTGAACTAGTATATGAGTGTACATATAAAATATTCTAAGTCCACCCTCAAGTCATACTATCACTTTCCCTGTAGTGCAGGTCCCTTATAGCAGATTATTCCCAGCATCTTCCTGCTGTCCCTGTGGCATTGCTGTCATTCATGCCACTGATCCATAGGTTGTAATCACCCAGTACATTTTTACAATCATTGCTTCAACAGTTATATTTTGGATCAATTAAAAATAAGAAAACATAATTTAACTTCACTTATTCTTTCTGTGCCACTGTTTCTTTCTTTATAGAAATGCAAGTTTCTGACCAATGCCATTTATCTCCTGCCTGGAGAACTTGTTTTACCATTTATTGCAGGGCAGGTCTCCTGGCAATGAACTCCTTCAGTTTTTGTCTGTCTCAGGAAGTCTTTATTTCTCTTTCATGATTTTTTTAGATATAATTCACATACCATAAAATTTACCCTTTTAAAATACACAATTCAGTTGTTTTTAGTATGTTCAAAAGACTGTTCAACCATAACCATTATCTAATTCCAGAACATTCTCATTATCCCAAAAGAAACCTCATACCCATTAGCAGTCACTCCCAATTACCCTCTTCCCTATAGCCTCTGGCAACCACTAATCTTTCTTTTTATGGATTTGCCTATTCTGAACATTTCATATAAGTGAAATCATACAATGTATGGCCTTTTGTGTCTGGCTTCTCTAACTTAGCATATGTTTTCAAGGTTCATCCATGTTGTTGTAGGTCTCAGTACCACCATTGTGCAGATGTGTCACAATTTATCTGCTCATCAGTTGAGAGAAATTTGAGTTGTTTCTTCTTTTTCTCTATTATAAATAATGCTGCTATGCAGATTTGTGTATGCATTTTTGTGTGGACATAGGTTTTTCGATTCTCCTGTCTCTAGACCTAGGAATGGAGTTCCTGGATTACATAGTAACTATGTTTTACTTTTTGAGGAACTGCCAGACTCTTTCAAAAGTGGTTGCACTGTTTTACATTCTCACCAGGAATGTATAAGGATTCTCAGTTCTCCATATCTTTACCATCACGTGTTACTGCCCATCTTTTTTATTATGGCCATTCTAGTGTGTGTGATGTGGTATCTCACTGTGGCTTCAGTTTTAGCATCTTTCGTGTGCCTTTCATTTGTAGACCTTTTTTTGGAGAAATGTCTTTTCAGATTCTTTCCTCATTTTTTAATTGGGTTGTCTTTTTATTGTTTATTATAGACATTACTTTTAATGTCTGTTGTTGAGTTGTAGGAGTTCCGGGTATATTCTGGGCCTACCCTTATTAGATAAATGATTTGCAGATTTTCCTCCTATTCTGTGGGATGTCTTTTTAGTTTCTTGATAGTATCCTTTGAAACAGTTAAGTATAAAATTGTGATCTTTTCAGTTTTGGGTTTTTTTAATGTTTTATTTATTTCTGAGAGAGACAGCATGAGCAGGGGAGGGTCAAAGAGAGAGGGAGACACAGAATCTGAAGCAGGCTCCAAGCTCTGAGCTGACTGTCAGCACAGAGGCCGATGTGGGGCTCGAACCCACTAACCATGAAATCATGACCTGAGCTGAAGTCAGACACTCAACCGACTGAACCACCCAAGCGCCCCTATGATCTTTTCACTTTTGAATAATGATTTTAATGAATTTACTGAATTTTACTAGAATTCTATGTTGGTGGTTTTTTTTTCCCAACACTTCAAAAATTTCACTCCATTCTCTTCTTGCATGGATGGTTTCTGACTAGAATTCCACTATAATTTTTATCTTTGTTCCATAGTAGCTAAGGTGTGTTTTCCCTCTGGCTTCTTTCAGATTCTCTCTTTGTCTTTGGTTTTCTCTAATTCAAATATTATATGCCTGTGGTGTTGTGTGTGTGTTTAGGTATATGTCTTGCATGGCATTTTTTAAGCTTCTGGATCTGTAGGTTGGTGTTGGTCATTAATTTAGGGTAGTTTCCAGCCATTATGATTTCGAATATTTATTCTGTATTCTCTTTTTCTTCTCCATCTGGCATTCCAGTTACATACATTACTCCTTTTTATATTGTCTCACAGTTCTTGTATGATTTGTTCTATGTATTTGTTTGTTTCTCTTTTGCATTTTAGTTTGAGAATTTTTTATTGACCTATCTTCAAGTTCCTGGATTCTTGTTTTTGTTTTTCTTTTTAGCTATGTAGAGTCTATTGATGAGCCCATTGGTGATCAAAAGTAAAACAAATAAAAATGTATGTTGAAATCAGAACACACACACCCTCTTTCATAAGGAAACTAGTTAATTTTCAAAAATCATGATGTGCAGGCCTTCACTGCCAAAGGAAAGCACCCCATTTTGGGACAGTTGCCATTGAATGCTCCTCAGTTCCCCAATAGCAACAAAACATCAAATATTTCCATCATTTATGGCCCAGGGAGATTTTCTATTGCACAGGCACTTATTCTAAACAGATTATAGGCTCTTGTGAAAGAATAGGAGTTGGGGGTTTTGTTTGCATATATATGACAGAACCTTTTAAAATCTAAAAATAAATTTTAATCCCTCAAATCTTTGATTAAAATGAATAAACCTAGAATACGTGCCATGTTTATCTGGTGGTTAGTTATCTTTAGGAATATCATACTATCCCTTAGGCCACAGAAGCACCTGGGTTTGGACTTTCTCAAACTGTCAGAGCATAGCCATAGGTGAGGTAATTTCTGATTGATCTTCAGAACTGTGACCTAGATCTGGTGGTGGAAGTAAATAGAAAGGTAAGGAATGACACTAGTTGGTGTTATTATTCCAGGCAATATTGGATAAGAAGAATAAAGTTATTGAACCAAAGAAACTTCTGCGCTTTCTTCAAAGAAGGTCACTACCTGAACCTCGACTTCCAACTCCAACTTTGGAAATGAGTTCCAATGTAAGTATGAAACTTGATTTGAAATGCTAAATTCAGTTTTGCTGTTTGTCTTAGATACTTTGAGTTAAAAACAAACCTAATTTTTTATTTTTCTTTCTTAGTTTATTGTCAAGTATGTTTCCATATAACACCCAGTGCTCATCACAAGTGCCCTCCTCCATGCCCATTAACCCTCTTCCCCCTCACCAACTCCAATCAGCCCTCAGTTTGTTCTCAGGATTCAAGAGTCTCTCATGGTTTGCCTGCCTCCCTCTCCCCAACTATTTGTCCCATTCTTCTCCCTCATGGTCCTACCTTAAGTTCCTCCTAATCCATCTATATGTGCAAATATATGGTATCTGTCCTTCTCTGCCTGAATTATTTCACTCAGCATAACACTCTCATGGTCCATCCATGTTGCTATAAATGGCCAGATTTCATTCTTTCTATTTGCCATGTTGTATTCCATTGTATAGATAAACCACATCATCTTGGTCAGTTGATGGACACTTAGGCTCTTTCCGTGTTTTGGCAATTGATGAGAGTCCTGCTATGAACATTGGGGTCCATGTGCCCCTATGCATCAGCACTCCAGTATCCCTTGGATCAATTCCCAGCAATGCTATTGCTGGGTTATAGGGGAGTTCTATTGTTAATTTTTTGAGGAACCTCCACACTGTTTTCCAGAGGAGTTGCACCAGTTTACATTCCGACCAGCAGTGTAGGAGGGTGCCTGTTTCTCCACAACCTCACAGCCATCTAGAGTCTCCTGATTTGTTCATTTTAGCCACTCTGATCAGCGTAAGGTGGTAGCTCAGTGTGGTTTTGATCTGTATTTCCCTGATGATGAGGGACGCTGAGCATCGTTTCATGTGCCTGTTGACCATCTGGACGTCGTCTTTGGAGAAGTGTCTGTTCCTGTCTTCTGCCCATTTCTTCACTGGATTATTTGTTTTTCAGGTGGGGAGTTTGGTGAGTTCCTTATAGATTTTGGATACGAGCCCTTTATCTGATATGTCATTTGCAACTATCTTTTCCCATTCAGTCAGTTGCCTATCAGTTTTATTGATTGTTTCCTTTGCAGAAGCTTTTTATCTTGATGAGGTTCCAATAGTTCATTTTTGCATTGTGAATGGGATCAGTTTCTTGATTTCTCTTTCTGTTGCTTCACTATTGGTGTATAAAAATGCAACCGATTTCGGTACACTGATTTTGTACCCTACAACTTTGCTGATTTCATGGATCAGTTCTGGTAGCTTCTGGTGGAGTCTGTCAGGTTTTCTATGTAGAGCATCATGTTGTCTGCGAAAAGTGAAAGTTTGACTTCTTCTTTACCAATTCTGATGCCTTTTATTGCTTTTTGTTGTCTGATGGCTGATGCTAGGATTTCCAGCACTATGTTAAACAATAGTGGTGAGAGTGGACATCCGTGTCGTGTTCCTGATTTCAGTGAGAAAGCTCAGTTTTTCCCCATTGAGGATGATGTTAGCTGAGGGCTTCTCATGACGTTTAAGTAAGTTCCTTCTGTCCCGACTTTCTCGAGGGTCTTTATTAAGAAGGGACGCTGTATTCTGTCACATGCTTTTCCTGCATCTATTGAAAGGATCATATGTTTTTTATCTTTTCTTTTGTTAATGTGATGTATCACATTGATTGATTTGCGAATATTAAACAAGCCCTGTAACCCAGGAATGAATCCCACCTGATCATGGTGGATAATTCTTTTTATGTGCTGTTGAACTCGATTTGCAAGTATCTTCTTGAGGATTTTTGCATCCATATTCATCAAGGATATTGGCCTGTAGTTCTCTTTTATGGCTGGGTCTCTGTCTGGCTTGGGAATCAAAGTGATGCTGGCTTCGTAGAATGAGTCCAGAAGTTTTCCTTCGATGTCTATTTTTTGGAATAGCTTGAGAAGAATGGGTATTAATTCTGTTTTAAATGTCTGGTAGAATTCCCCAGGGAAGCCATCTGGCCCAGGGCTCTTATTCGTTGGGAGATTTTTGGTAACTGATTCAATTTCTTCACTAGTTATGGGTCTGTTCAGATTTTCTGTCTCTTCCCATGTGAATTTTGGTAGTGAGTGTGTGTTTAGGAATTTGTCCATTTCTTCTAAGTTGACCAGTTTGTTGGCATATAATTATTCATAGTATTCCCTGATAATTGCTTGTCTTTCTGTGGGGTTGGTTGTACTAAGTCCTTTTTCATTGACGATTTTGTCTATTTGGGTACTCTCTCTTTTTGAGAAGCCTGGCTAGAAAGGTTTGTCAATTTTGTTTATTTTTTAAAAAAACCAACAGTTAGTTTCATTGATCTGTTCAACTGTTTTTTTTGGGGGGGTTCTATATTGTTTATTTCTGCCCTGATTTTTATTATTTCTCTTCTCCTACTGTGTTTGGGGTGCTCTTGTTGCTCTCCCTCTAGTTCCTTTAGGTGCACTGTTAGATTTTGTTCTTGTGCTTTTTCTAATTTCTTGAAATAGGCCTGGAGTGCAGTGTACTTTCCTCTTAGGACTGCCTTTGCCGCATCCCCTACAGTTTGAATTGTTGTATTTTCGCTTTCATTTGTTTCCATGTATTTTTTAATTTCTTCTCTAATTGCCTGATTGGCCCATTCGTTCTTTTGTAGGGTGTTCTTTAACCTCCATGCTTTTGGAGGTTTTCCAGACTTCTTCCTGTGGTTGATTTCAAGTTTCATTGCATTGTGATCTGAAAGTGTGTATGGTATGATCTCAATTTTTTATATTTGTTGAGGGCTGCTTTATGTCCCACTATGTGATCTATCTTGGAATATGTGCCATGTGCACTTGAGAAGAAAGTGAATTCCATGGCCACAGGTTGTAGAGTTCTAAATATAGCAGTCAAATTTGTCTGGTCCAATGTGTCATTCAGGTCCATTGTTTCTTTAGTGATTTTCTGTCTCGTTGATCTATCCATTGCTGTGGAGTATTAAAGTCCCCTGCTATTAGCACATTCTTATCCATAAAATTGTTTCTGTTTGTGATTGTTTTATGTATTTGAGTGCTCCCATATTCAGTGTGTAGATATTTATAATTGTTAGCTCTTCCTGATGGATAGACCCTGTAATTATTATATAATGCCCTTCTTCATCCCTTGTTGCCATCTCTAAAGCCCAGTTTGTCTGATATAAGTATAGCTACTCCAGCTTTCTTTTGACCTCCAGTAGCATGATATATATTTCTCCGTCCCCTCACTTTCAATCTGAAGGTGTCCTCAGGTCTAAAATGAATTTTTTTGTAGACAGCAAATAGATGGATCTTGTGTTAGTATCCATTCTGCTACCCTACGTCTTTTGATTGAAGCATTTAGTCCATTTACATTCAGTGTTCTTATTGAAAAATATGGGTTTACAGTCATTGTGTCCTTTGTAGGATTCATGCTTGTGGTGGTGTCTCTGGTATCTTGTGTTTCTTGCAACATTACCCTCATAGAGTCCCCCTCAGGATTTCTTGTAGTGCTGGTTTAGTGGTGATGAATTCTTTCAAGTTTTGTTTATTTGGAAAGACTTTTATCTCTCCTTCTATTCTGAATGACAGGCTTACTGGATAGAGGATGCTTGGCTGCATATTTTTTCTGTTCATCACATTGAAGATTTCCTGCCATTCCTTTCAGGCCTTACAAGTTTCAGTAGATAGGTCTGTCACCACTCTGATAGATTTCCCTTCGTATATTAGGCCCTTTTCTCTCTAGCTGCTTTCAGGATCTCTCTTTGTCCTTACATTTTGACAGTTTCACTATGATATGTTGTGCAGAAGATCGATTCAAGTTACATCTGAGGGATATCCTCTGTGTGTCTTGGATTTCAATGTCTGTTTCCTTCCCCCAGATTGGGGAAGTTCTCGGCTCTAATTTGTTCAAGGACTCCTTCAACGCCTTTCCCTCTTTCTTCCTCTTTTGGAATTCCTATGATACAGATATTGTTCTGTTTGATTGTGTCACTTAGCACTCGAATTCTCCTTTTGTTTTTCTGGAGTAGTTTATCTCTCTTTTTCTTAGCTTCCTCTTTTTCTATAATTGTGTCTTTTAATTCACCTATTTTCTCTGCTTCTTCAATCTGTGCATTGGACGCCTCCATTTTATTATGCATCTCATTTATAGCATTTTTTAATTCATCACAACAATTCTTAAGCTCCATAGTCTTTGTAGCATTAGTTTCTCTGATGTCTTTCATGCCTTTTTCAAGCCCAGCGATGAATTTTATGAGTATTGTTCTAAATTCTTGTTCAGTTATGTTGCTTATATCTGTGTTGAGCAGTTCTTTAGCTGTCACTTCTTCCTGGAATTTCTTGGAGGAGAGTTCTTCCGTTTCATCATTTTGGCTAGCTTTCTGTCTCTTGTTAGTTTTAAAAGCTTGTTATGCACTCTGCACCTGCGAGTACTGCTGTATTAAAGAGGGTCTTTGACTGTCTAGGGCCAGTCTGTTCAGAAAGTGTTCTTTGAATGGTGTCTCTTGGTCTCTCTTGTTGAGACTTTGGTTATTTTATTTCCCTACTTGTAGTGGTATTGGGACTCTCAACCATGTATACTTTGGCTTGATTCTTGAGGTAGCCACTATAAGGTTGTTTTCTCAGTGGACTCTGTCTCCTTTTCCTCCCAAACTCCTAGATTCTGTAAGGGTTCCTATGGCTTCAGGCCTTCTCCGTTTGAGAGTTGTGGGCGAGTGAAATGTATGTAGCTCCCTACTTCTCAGCCATCTTGCCTCCTGTCCAACCTAATTTAATAGCGTTACCTTCTGAAGATCTTATATGGCATGTATTCTTATGCTTCAAACATCAAACATACACGAATAAGCACAACAGAATCTTCCTAAGCAAAATAGGCATCAGAAGGTAATCCTCATGTATGTCAAATCAAAAAAGAAGATTGAGTGATAATCAGTTACTATAACCATTTTGCTCACATGGCGAGGTGGCTGATGACAGCTGGTGTCAGAGAAGAGTGAAGCACCAGGGATGTCATGAGGACAGGTTGGCTTCTGAGGTAGGACTGGCTCAAAAAGGTCACCCTGACCTGGATCATACCTCACCTTGATAGACCTCCAAACTCTGTTTGAGCGAGGTACCAGTGTCAGGATTTAGGACTGACTCAGACTAGACAGCCCCCACCCCCCACCCAAGAAACTGCTAGAGATACCACAGTCCAAACATCATGCTTGACCAAAGGATAATTGCCTGGTAGATGAGGACATTCCTCTTAGCAAGTCAGCTCATCATCCCGGCATAGGCTGCTTCTCACAAGAAGCCACATTGTACTGAGAAGGTTGTCGGTGGGGAGTTGACAGGAGATCTCATTAGGACCTCTGATGGAGTGACTGTGGAGCGACTGGACATGCCCTTTGCTAGACTTTGTGCCAGTCACTCCCTGTGGTTAACCCATTGTCTCTCACATGTGTGAATGCTGTTCATTTCTGTTGCTTTCTTTTGCATTCAAAGGCACCTTAATTAGATTTACAGACTCTGCTTTCTGCTTTTGACACACAGTTATTTAAGGTGATTTTTGTAGATGGCTAATCTTGTCCATTCAGATTTTACCAGCTTATCTAAATTGTTGTGAGAAACACCTTACTCTAGACTCTGACACAGACTAGCTTTATTTCTTGTCTACTCTTGATCAAGCATGAAAACACTATTGGAAAAGGGATGTAATAAGCATTACTTGTTGTTCCAAGAAAGATTTTGCTGGAAAGGAATATAGAAAAATGAAAATGGCTTAATTTGTAGGGATAGCATGAATTTTTTACTTTTGATATGATTTGTAATAATGTCTTATGATTATAAAGAATAAATTTAAACAATACGGTAGCACTTAAAATACTGTATGTTCAATGAGAGCATAGACCTCATTTATTTGTCTTTAAGTCTCTGGCATATAGCGCAGTCTCTTTTGCTTGATCTGTGTCTTCAAAAAAATATTTGATGCTGACTGCTGCTCTTCTCAAGTGGCGTGGTTCTCACTTTGTTCTTTTAGGAAGAAGAAGATATAGAGATGGCTGTGATCTACCTTCAAAAGTTACTCCGGGGAAGAGTCATTCAGAACACGGTTTGTAGGGTTCGACCACTGGTCCTGTGCTTCTCCTTTGAGAATGGATTTATAGAATGCATATGTGCTCGGTTTCTCAGGGTGAATTCCCTCGGGCACCCTGCCTTCCTATGGAACTCTATACTCTTGAGTTACCTACCCATTCCCTTCTACTGTTTCAGTTTGTCCAAGTGCTGGCACAGTGTCAAGGAGATAAAGAACCTGCCTGCTGTTGGTCACAGTTGTAACCAGGGCAAGGTGAAATGAATATCCTCCTTAGGACTGCTAAATCCAGCAATTTTCCTACCTAAGTTTTCACTTTTAAAAACTATTTATTTATTTATTTATTTATTTATTTAAGTAATCTCTACACCCAACATGGAGCTTGAACTCATGACCCCAAGATCAAGAATTTCATGTTCTTCCAACTAAGTCAGCAATGCCCCTGAATTTTTGCTATTAAGGGATCACAAACCAAGTGGACTCCCTAATTTTACACAAAGTCATAATATAATTGAGTTTGTATATAGCTAGCAAGACCAGAATAATAAATAGCAAAGTAATAATAACTATAGTTTTGAACTCATACAATAAGCTTACATTATATATTCTTTGCTTTACTTATATCACCTCTTTTTTATTCTATCAATTACCCCATTTTATAGGTAAGTGATTTGAGTTTGAGATTATGTTAACTCCTAGCAAATTGAACTCTGTTCTTCCCTGACTGTAAAATTATTTGTGCAAGCACACTTCACTTTTAAAGTGAACTAATATAAAGCAACAGCAAAAAATTTTTTTCTCCTCACACAGCTATAACTCATAGAGACTCAGTTATAATTAGTAAGTCCAGGAAGCTGGGTGAGCATCCTGTGTTCAGCTTTATTCTTTACTCTCCTTGAATATTTCCCTAGGAAAAAATTCACAGCTGACTGCATATTACAAACCAGGCATGGATCTCTTGGAAAAGAAAACATGGCCTCAGGCTTTTTAGGGAAGGAGCACAGAAAATGAGGGGAAGGTCTAGTTTCTTTTTTCTTAATTTTTTATTTGAGAGAGAGAGAGAGAGAGAGAGAGTGTGTGTGTGTGTGTGTGTGCGCGCGCGTGTGCGCGCACGTGCACGTACTTAAGTTGGGGAGGGGCAGAGGGAGAGAGAATCCCAAGTAGGCTCCACGCCCAGTGCAGGGCCTGACTCAGGGCTCAATCTCACAACTGTTGAGATCATGAGCTGAGCTGAAATAACCAACTGAGCCACCCAGGCGCTCTGGTTCTAGTTTCTTAATATGACTCTGTAGTAACTGCTGGTCTTTGAGAGGCATTTTAAGAAACTGAGTAAACAACTGCTAACTAATCTCTTTCTCTACTTGAGCAGCTGGAAGTGTAGAAAAGGGAGATGCCCTCCAGCTCTGTGGAACACCCCTGCCCTGTGGTCCCAGAATGCAGAACCAAAACCACGGTTCACAAGTGCCTCACCAGTCCGTGCATGAGCCCTGGTGCCCCACACAAGGGATGCTAATTATAAGGGTCTTTTTGATTTGATTCAATATAGATGTTTGAAGGCAAGGAAAAGCGACTGGAGCTGATCCAGGAGCTGCGCACCAGCCATGCACTACAAGAGGATGACCGGCTGCTGAAGAAAGCTGAGAAGCAAGTGACCCTGGCCTTACAGCGACAGAGGAACTTGCATGAGCACAAGGTTCTCTCCTTTTTTTTCCTGTTATGTTTTCTCCTGGATTTGTATAATTGCACAAGCGGCTTTATAATGAAGTAGTAAATGAAATGACAAAAAAAGAAACATTCTGCCCAATCCCATCACTCTATCACAGTCGGCACTTTGGAACAATGGTGCTGCAGAACTGGAATGGGGTATGTCCTCACTGAGCTGAGCATGGTCTTATATTTGAAAAAAAAAAAGAGAGAGAGAGAAAGAGGAAAAACACATTTTAAAAAGGTTTTTGCCTTTCAATTTTCTTAAATATTTGGTGACTATACCAAATTTCATTGGGAGCTTGGCAGAATGAAAAATAATAAATGCAATACTAAAAGACAGACATGAGATTTATTTTTAAAATATCAGCACTTATTTATGAGTCTTGTACATAGTTGTATGACTATTGTATGAGTCTATGTATGAGCAGTACATAGTTCATGCTGGTTAAACTCCATATTAAATGTTAATATCTCATGGTGTTCTGTGACTGTCATCAGTGCCACCTGACAATAGCTGGTTATTGCAGCTCTACCCCAGCAACTGTAAATGTTTTTCCTATTTTCTTCTGGCATTTGTCTATATATACAGTTATTAATGTTGCTGACTACAGAGTAGACATACTTTTACTATCTCTCTCACTTATCTGTAAATCAGTATGAAAAAGAATCAATTTGCACAGTATAGTGCTATATGAAAATAAGCGTATACTGAAGTTAATATGGCCCACCCTCAGTAATGGATGTGAATGCTTGTGTCATGTGGAATTGGGCACAAATGGTTAGCAGCTTGGAAATGAGCACATTATTCCTTTTACATGGCATCAGGCTTGTGGATGGTCTCAGTTTAGCAGAGGGATGAAGAAACCCATAGGCTGTGAGACCCAACAGAGGGGCCAGAGAAAGAAGAGAATACGGACACTAGAGTCTCTGAATCTGGAGGTCTGAGGGTCCTGCAGGTGATAGAGACGGGGTGCACTTCTGTTCAGATGGGAGCAGCGTGTCCTGGAAGACCCAGGAACTGGATGGAAAAATGCCCTGTAGGCTTTTTCCTATGCTGTTTCAAAGATAGTTCTTAATGACTTTGAAGTTATTTAAAAGAATAAAAAGGGCCACAGTTTTCTACTTTCATGTATTCAGGATCTTAAAATTCCCCAAACTTGTGTCAAAGGATGAAGCATTAAAAAATTAAAAGGTATCCGGGTGAATTTCTAGGGGACTCTCTTTTTTTGAACTCCATCAATTTTTTTCAATAAAAACCTTGGCATTTCCCTTCATGTCTGGGAAGATAGAATAACTTTACCTTCTGGATAAAAATGAAAGAAAGAAACACCCAGTTTGTGTGGATACTAATAGAAGTGTTTTGCTAAGTCCTCCTCATAATCTGAGGACTGTAATCTGTCAGTGACTGACTGCACAATCCACTTTCTCACATCTCAGTTTGTATCCTGTTTTCGTAGTAAGAACACTTGGGATGGGGCTGGCCAGGTGTTTATACACTGAGAGCATTCTGAAAGTGAGGTGACTGTCAAGAGTTCTGGGTAATCCAGCAACCCTCCTTACAAATCATCATGCTTAGTAGAACTTGTCTCCTTAAGATGTATTATTATTTTTCAGGTGTCACTGGTTGAAAACCATTTGGCTGGACTGGAAGGAAGAGTGCTGGCAGACATGTTTGACTTCCTGTCCAAAGAGCTGGTGAGACTACAGGAGGAGAGGAGGGTCCATGCTTTCGCCATGCTGGCCGAGCGGCAGCGGAGGATACGAGAAGCTGAGGAGAGTGGTCGGCGCCAAGTGGAGCAAAGGCGCCTGCGGGAGGAGGACCAGATATTTAAGGAGGCAAGTGGGGCAGCTGGATGTCTGGAAGCTGTTTGTGTGTAAGGAGCCGAGTCAAACCAAATGAAACTTGTGATGTGAAATGCCCTTTGTTTTTCGTCGTGTTCTACAAATAGGTATTGAGTTCCTACGATATGCTGGGCACAGTGGGAAACCAGACGTGGTCCCTTTTCTCCTGGGGCTTAAATACTAGAGGGGCGCCTGCGTGGCTCATTGGGTTAAGCATCTGACTTTGGCTCAGGTCATGGTCTCACACTGTGGGTTTGAGCCCTGCTTCGGGCTCTATGCTGACAGCTAGCTCAGAGCCTGGAACCTGTTTCAGATTCTGTGTCTCCCTCTCTCTCTGACCCTCCCCTGCTCATGCTGCCTCTCTCCCTCTAACTCTCTCTCTCTCTCAGAAATAAATAAAACATTTAAAAAAATTTAAATACTAGATAATATGCAGATATGTGTAGAATTAGAAAATATAGTAAGCTTCATGAAGGAAACAGATGGGGCCCAATGATGCATTTTAAACAGGTTACTCTGCTTGGTGTGTGGAGAACAGGTTGGAGGGAAGACAGAGTGGGAACAGGGGATCAGGAAGGAGGCTATTAAAGAAGTTGAGGCCAATGAGAAACAAGAAGTCAAGGAAGATGTACGGTATCTGGATATAGTAACTGGGAAGATGATACTGTTTTTGAGTGGAATTAGTTTCGGGGCAGGGGTAGAAACAGGAATTTGATTTATATTAGGTTTGAGACATTCTAGTGGAGGTGTCATTTCAGCAGGTAGATAGACAAGATGAAATTTAGAAGAGAGGTTTTAGCTAGAGATACAAACAAGAGGGACACCTGGGTGGCACAGTTGGTTGAGCCTCCAACTCTTGGTTTTGACTCAGGTCATAATCTCATGGTTCGTGAGATTGAGCCCTTTGCGAGGCTCCACGCAGATAGCAGGGAGCTTGTCTGGGATTCCCTCTTTCCTTCTCTTTCTCAAAACAAATAAAGAAAAAAAAAAGACATCAACTAGAGTACCAGGTTGGTAAATTAGAATTCTGACCAACATGTAATGAGCAAGATATAAATTCAAGATATAAAGTTGATTGAGGATCTCACTCTTGATTTTAGCTTAGCTTAGGTCATGGGATAGAGTCCCACTTTGGGCTCTGCACTGAGCATGGGGCCTATTTGAGATTCTCTTTCCTTCCCCACCCATGTCCTCCTTCTCTCTTAAAAAAGAAAAAAACAAACCATATACGTGTGTGTGTGTGTGTGTGTGTGTGTGTGTGTGTACACATTATATATAAATGTACATAAAGCCTCAAGTGTTAAAATTGGAGGGGATGATGAGGAAGATTTCTTTAAAAGGGACTGTGCTGTGACTGTCCCCCTCCCAGCATACACCCAGAGGTTGGTTTCTTTTCCTGTAGTCACTGGAGAGCTTTATAAGTATTCTTCCAGTTAGAATGTCTGCCCCTCCTAGGAATGGAGAGGAGGGGAGCTGGGCTAACCAGCTGCTTTGTAGGTGGACATAGATGAGGCTGTATGTGTGGCCAGCACACCCAGAATAGTCAAGGCAAAGGCTGTGTGAGAGTTTCTCTTGAACAAGATGTGGGCCACATGGGAAAGAGAGAAAGCCAATGTGGAACATAAAAAATTTCTTGTCCAGGAGAACTGTCTGAAATGTATGTATGCATAATTTTGAGCTCCTAAGTTAAAAAAAATATGCATTCATTTGAGATCTTATTTGATCTAAGATTTTCAGGATTTACCCAATTCTCATGAAATTGGGATTGATTTGTGAATAGTATTTTATGTATGGATTTCAAGGTTGGTTTTTTTTTTTTAAACCAAACAGATTGCTCTCCCTTTATACAGTTCAAATTTTGAGTTACATGAAGTTCAACTTTTTAACTGGAGGGGCAGATCATCTATAATGTTTATGAGCTTATAATCCATATTCTCGCTTCCTACCGTCTTAACACATTTTGCTTCAAAAAGAGTTGCTTTTTGAGACTTAGTGATATTAGGTAGGGATAGTAAGTTTGGCTAATAATTTCTAAGGAGAAACCAGCTGAGATGAGAAGAATCAACCTGGGGGTGAGAATAAAAAGGAAAGGGACACAGGAACCACTGTGCTCAAAAACACAGAAAGGAAGAAGGAGGTAAAATCTTCTAGGAAGGTACCTTCTAAGTGGGAATGACCCCAGGAAATGTCAGCCATTTCTAGGAAGGGCAAGAAAGGGCTAAGATGACCCTTCCATCCTGATTTAAGGACCATTTATGTAAACAGCATACCACTTTGTGGACCTCAGATTCAAATACCATCCATCACTTAAATTTCTAATCTGCCTTCATATGACCCTTTTAAAGATAAATATGCTTGCACATAAATATACCAAAACATTGAAGTGTATACATTAAGTAAATTTCGAGAAAAAGAACACATTGAGAAATGAAGATACAGAAAGTTATAGACTCATATTTAAACACAGACACCTGTGCCTGCACATATTCAAAGACATTCACAAGCATAATGCAGGGTATATAGGAGAAACACATGTAAACACACGTACAGCCACCTATATGTTTCCTTATTCAAGCACATACAAGCACAAATGGGTCCAGAAACTGACACATTTATAAAGGTATATGTAAACGCACAAGTACATATACTGCTAGAGGTGGGCCACATTAAACCTCCCACCTCTGAACTGTTATAAGACTCAGCTGTGTCATTGCTCCATACAGGTACAGCTTGCTTACTGAAAAGACTGTGAGTTTGGTGAGAGCAGGCATACAGTTTATCCCTTTGCCTCTTCCATAGCACCAGCATAGATCTCTGCACATAAGACAGTCAGCAAATATATTTTGGTTGGTGGGCTGCTTTGTTGATACCATATTAAACTGGTCATTGGGTCTCATCCATAGGGTAGGTCTAGGGATTCAAGGTTATGGATGGTGTTTTACCAGTAGGTGTACACTAAACATTACATACTTAGAGTCCTACTGCACTGCCAATCAAGAAAAACTTGACTGAGTTGTTACTGAGTCCCAAAGCATTATCTGAGGTGTAAAGAAATATTCAGACATGAAATAGAAAGGCACCCTTCCCCCAAGAAGCTCAAAATTTGTTGAGCCAGAATGCATATAAAACTAAGTATGGGGCACTTGATGCTTATGATACTTCCTGCACATCTACTGACAAAACAGGCAAAACTGAACTGTACTGTTTACAGTTTCATACTTAAGGAGCAAAACAATAAAGAAATGAGAGTGTTTACCATAAAATCATGAGTGGAAAGGGGCTGTGGTTAGGAAGAACCTATAGCAACCTTCTAGAATTCTCGCAGTAGCTACATGGGTACTGGATTTACTGTAATTCATTACACTGTACATCTGTCACTATGCACTTTTCTAAATGTTTGTTCTATTTCCCAATTTCAGGAAAGCTTAAAGCAGCAGCAGTCCAACGTATGATAGTTCAAAAATTCATCAGAGCCACAGGATCCTTGTAGATTTCTGCTTTTCTTCCTTAAGGCATGGCCTTCATGGTAGTTTAAGATGATTTCTGGTTCTCCAGCATTACATCCCCATGAAATGAGAAATGAAAAAAGAAAACAAATTCCCTTTAAAAATCCTTCATGTACTGCCTCAACCAGAACTATGGGAACTAGAAAATATAGTCTTTATTCTAGATACTTCTTGGCTCAGGGGCTCTGTTGTGTAAGACAAAGGAGAGAAAAGGACATTGGGAAATCCTCTCAGTCTCTGCCATAGTCAGGCAGTTTGATTAAGTCACACTGCTGGTAAGAACAAGGCCAGGATCCAAAACAAGGTAATTGATTGGAGCCAATGATCTTTCTGCAGTTTGTACTGCCCACCCTGAGTAAGACCCATCATTCTAAAATGGGCTAGATGGATGGGGGCTGCCAAGAATGGGCAGGTAGGTGGACTAGAAAGAGACTGACCAGACAGTTTAAAAAAAAAAAAAAAAAGATCAATGAGGGGACTGTTGACTTAACGAACAAAATAGATGTGCTTAAAAAAAAAAGTCAACCAATGTTTGTGCAGTTTTTGAATCTTATTTACAGTACTATTCCTGTTCTCAGTAATGGGCTTACTTTTGGTTTCTGCAGGTGGTTAAAGTTCACCAAAGTACAGTAACTTCTTATCTGGAAGACATAATACTGAATACCGAAGAGAATACTGCAGAGGAACAAGCCAGGGCAGAAATTGAGAAGATGGCTGTGGAAATCAATGACATTGCTTATGAAATGGAGAGCCGGTTTGTACTGAGAGAACAGGTGGCAGAATGGACTACCTATTTGCTCATATATATTTTTCAAGAGCTTATGATTTTACAGGCAAGGAGAAACAAGTATATAACTTTTGTTTCAGTGTCCATTGTTTTAGCTACATAACTCTTCAGAAGTCAATATGCCTGTACCTTTGTATAGCAAGAGCACTAGAAATACAATTTTTAGTTTTTCTCTATAGTCTGGATTGCTTCCATATTACTTACTTATCACAGAGCATGAGAGCAATGTGAATAAGTATGTGCAGTATTACTTCACCCCAAAGTTTTTGGCTTCTTATATAAGTTCTCTCTCTAACATTCCTTTCCTCGCAGGCAGGCTAAATGAAGGACGAAGTCAAACCCTTAGGAGTCTTAAGAGTTCAGAGTACTTAATCAAAGAAAAGGCAGTGGTGGGATTTAAACAGTGGAGTTTCTTACACAAGCAAGAAAAAACTAAGTATAAAATCAGCAGCTTACGTAAGGCAACAAAAGAAATAATTTTTTTTTTTAATTTTATAGTCGAACTCAGCTTCAGTCAGAGGAGATTGTTGCTGAGTTGGTTTATAGTTTCCTGATTCCAGAGGTCCAAAAGGACTTTGTCAAAGAAAAAGGTAAGCCAAGGGTGACCAGGTGGCTCAGTTGGTTAAGCATCCAACTCTGGATATTGGCTCAGGTCATGATCTTACAGTTTGTGAGATTAAGCCCTATATCTTGCTCTGCTCTGACCTGATAGTATGGAGCCTGTTTGGGATTCTCTCTTTCCCTCTATCCCTGCCCCTCCCTGCTTGTTCTCTCTCTCTCAAAAATCAATAAAATAAACATTTTAAAAAAATGGAAAGAAAAAGGTAAGCCAATGTAAATGCTTCACCTTGTGATTTTAAAAAAATATAAACTATTTTCAATATCCCTGAGATTTAAAATGAGCAGAAATATTACTGAGTTTTCTTATTTTAGAGCTTGTCAACTTTTCTTCATGCTATCTGATTCCAGAAGACAACCATCTCTACTATATATAGATGGGGTGCAGTTCTCGTTAGAGTGACAGACTATCAAAAGCCAAACCTTCCTTTAAGAGGAACTTCCCAAGTTCCCAAAAGAGGTGTATTTTGTGATTTTATTTTTTTTAAACATATAGCAAAATTTGGGGTGCCTGCGTGGCTCAGTCAAGCGGCTGACTCTTGATTTCAGCTCAGGTCATAATCTCATGATGGTGAGAGCCCCACATGGAGTGTGGAGCCTGCTTAAGATTCTCTCTCTCCCTCTGCCTCTCCCCCCACTTGAATGCATGCACTCTCAAAAAAAAAAATAATAAATAATGTTTAATGTTTTATTTATTTCTGAGAGAAAGAGAGTGTGAGCAGGGAAGGGTCAGAGAGACACAGAATTTGAAACAGGCTCCAGGCTCTGAGCTAGCTGTCAGCACAGAGCCTGACATGGGGCTCGAACCCACGATCCATGAGATCATGACCTGAGCCGAAATTGGACGCTCAACCAACTGAGCCACGCAGGCGCCCCAAAATAAATTTAAAAATAAAGCAAATGTTGACAATATGCAGGATTTTCCAACTGTAGTATCCTTTTGGAGGTGGGACACATGCAAGGTAGGTATTGGAAAACTGGGATACTTGAAGATCCTAAAGCTACTCTGCTGTTCTGCCTGTGCTACAGATGTCTTTTCTTTTCTTCCAGGACTGTATCTAAGTATAAATACCTTCACTTACTATTTGTCAGAAGTGGCATGTTTTGAAGATTGATGGTTTTAGTCAATAGAGGCAGAGAAAAAAAATTGTGTTAAAATGAGAATACTCCTCTGGAGCTTTTAGACTATTGGTGCCTGGTTACCAGAGAGAGGAGTGCAACCAGACATGTATATAAGTGAAATAACTTCCTGGGAAGATGGCCAAGTAGGAGGATCCTAAGCTCACCTTGTCTCACAGATACACCTAGATAACCCCCACATCAGTGTAAATAACTCAGAAAATGACCTGAAGACTGGCAGAACAGACTCTCCCCAGCTAAATATATATCCACATCAAAAATAGTAGAAAGGGTGGAGACATGGTCAAGAACTAAACTGGCCCATGAGACTCTTCATGACACCACAAATATGGAGAAAGGAGAGGAGCAGACCCCACACCAGGTGCCCCAGGGAAAGAGGACCTACACTGGGAAGATGAGTCCCCATAACATTTGCCTTTGGAAAATGAGAGGGGCTTAACTTTACAAGTTTTACAATCAGTAGGGGTCAATACCTGGAACTTTAAAAATCAATGATTTAGCTCAAGGAGAGCCAGAACAATAGGAAATAGTCCCCACCCTTAAAGAGCCAGCATAACAAACAGCCCCATTGAGATACAGCTTGGAAGCAGCAGTTTGAGTGAATGGGAAGATTTATTTACTAATCTCAGAACATGTGCTGGGGGCAAAGATCTTTAGGAGATTTCTCCAAAAATCAAAGCGCTGACATGTGCTATTTCCCTCCCTCAATCCCACGTTAGACAAATGGACACCTATAATTATGGACCAGCACAGCATACAGACTCTCCACTTAGCTTGCTAACAACATGCTCCACCCTGTGTTTCCCCATGCATCCACCTTCTCCAAACTGCTCCACTCAGTAGGTGTTCATCCAGAGCAGTGCCACAAACCTGGCATTGTACAAACAGCCCCAATAGGTTAACTCCACTCCAAACTGACTACCTACTCCAGAGAGAAAAGATAATTACACACACACCAATTCAATTTTGGACCCAGCAGTGAGCAGATGTGGTCTGACTGCAGGCCTTGCCCACCCAACAAAAGCCTTCCAGGGTCAACCTGGAGAGAGCACCCTGCAGCCCCTGCAGACATCTGGGCTGACCCAAATCAAGCCCAAAGTGACACCCAACTAGCCAAATTATAACACAGGGACCAAACTCTGCCCACAATAGGCAGAAAATCTTTGCAGACAACTGGACTGGAGGCAAATATGACTCAGCCACAAAAGTAGGGCACATGCAACACACATAGGAGACACCCTGAAGCACCAGGTTCTGGTGAACATGGAACATTGCACTGCAGGGCACTACAGGACCTCTTCTCCATAAGGCCACTACTTTCAAGAGCAGGAGATACAGCTGACTTTCCTAACACAGAGAAACAGAGAGTTAGACAAAATGAGGAGACAGAGGAATATACCCCAAATCAAAGAACAGAACAAAATCACAGCAAGTGAGCTAAAGGAAAGGGAGAAAACCAATATGTCTGATAGACAATTAAAAAGTAATGGTCATACTGCGCTTTTTTCCCATGGGGCCTAGTGTACAATGGCTGCAAAGAGTAGCCTCCTTGGCAGTGTATGATTACATAGCCTGTTGATAGTATGGGTGGTCCAAGGGACCTTCAAGACATCTCAGATGGCCATAGCATCAAATACATCCCAAATTGTGGCCCCTGGAACAGTGGTGGTCTTAGCACTCATGAGAACCTCAGCACTGGCCCCTCCTTATTCAGGCCCACCAATAAATTCTACTCCTTGTCAAAAATAAATTAATGGTCATAAAGATACACACTGGAGTGGAGAAAATACCTCAACAAAGAGAGAAAATATAAAAAAAAAACAGCCAGAGATGAAGAACTCAATAACTGAAAAAGTATACTAGAGGGAAAAAATTGTAGACTAGAGGAAGCAGAAGAATGGATCATTGGCCTGGAAGACAGAATAATAAAAAGCAATCAAACTGAACAGGGTAGAGAAAAAAGAGTAATAAAAAATGAAAATAGGTCAAGGGAACTCAGTCACACCATCAAGTATAGTAACATTCACATTATAGAGATCCAAGAAGGAGAAGATGGAGAGAAGTAGGGGAGAAAATGTTATTTGAAGAAATAATAGCTCAAAGCTTACTGAATCTGGGGAAGGAAACAAAAATCCAGATCTGGGAGGCACAGAGAGCTCCCCCCTAAAATCAACCCAAGAAGGTCAACACCAAGGCACATAGTAATTAAAATGGCAAAAAGTAGTGATAAATCTGCAAAAGAAAATAGTTATATATAAGGGAAACCAAAGAGGGATATGAGTTGTCTTTTCAGCAGAAGGGCCAGAAGGAAAACATGATATAAGCAAAGTGCTGAATGAAAGAAACCTGCAACCAAGAATACTCTATCCGTCAAGGCTTTCATTCACAATAGGAGAGAGATTTTCCTGGACAAATAAAAGTTAAAGGAATTCATCACCACTAAACCAGCCTTACAAGAAATGTTAAAGCCTGCTCTTTGAATGGAAAGGAAATACCATAAGCAAGAATAAGAAAAGTAGTAAGCACAAAAGCAGTAAAATTAAGTATATCTATAAAAATCATTTAAAGGATTCATAAAAGGGCATAAAGCAGGACACCACAAATATAGGTGGTGCTTCTCCACCTAAAATGTAGGGAGAAGAGGAGTAAAAATTTAGTGCTTTTAGAATAGATTCAAACTTAAGCAACCATCAATTTGATGTAGAGTGCTATATGCATAGATGTTACATACCAACCTAATGGCAACAACAAATCAAAAACTAGTAATAGAAGGATGCCTGGGTGGCTCAGTCGGTTGAGCATCCGACTTTGGCTCGGGTCAGATCTCACAGTTCGTGGGTTTGAGCCCCGCGTTGGGCTCTGTGCTGACAGCTCAGAGTCTGGAGCCTGTTTCGGATTCTGTGTCTCCCTCTCTCTCTCTGGCCCTCCCCCACTCATGCACTGTCTCTGTCTCAAAAATAAATAAACTATATAAAAAAAAAACCAGTCATAGATATGCAAAAAATAGTAAAGAGGAAGGAATCCAAGTACATCACTAAAGAAAACCAGCAAACCATGAGAGAAGAGTGTAAAAAGAAAAGGAACAGAGAAGAACTGTAAGCAAGTAGCAAATGGACATAAGTACATACTTACAATAATTACTTTGAATGTAAATGGACTAAATGTTCCAATCAAAAGATAGGGTGATGGAATGGATAAAGAAACAAGATTGAGCCCCACATTGGGTAGAGATTACATAAATAAATAGCTTTTAAAAAGCCCGTTTACATGATGTCTACAAGAAACTCATTTCAGATCTAAAGATATATGCAGATGGAAAGTGAAAATATGAAAAAACATCATGCAAATGCTGAAGTAAAAAGAAAGCCAAATTAGTAATATTTCTATCAGACAAAATAGACGTTAAAACAAAGACCAGAGGCACGTGGGTGGTTCAGTCAGTTAAGAATCCAACTTTGCTTCAGGTCATGATCTCACAGTTCATGGATTCAAGCCCCACACTGGGCTCTGTGCTGACAGCTCAGAGCCTGGAATCTGGAACCTGCTTGGGATTCTGTCTCCCTCTCTCTCTGCTTCTCCCACGCTTGTGCTTGCTCTCGCGCTCTCTCTGTCTCTCAAAAATAAATAAAGAAATTTAAAACAAAGACTATAACTAGATATAAAGAAGGACACTACATAATGATAAAGGGAATAGTCCAACAAGAAGTTATAACAATTGTAAATAGTTCTGCACCCAGCATGGGAACACTCAAATACATAAAGAACCTATTAACATACATAAAGGAAGTAATCAATAGTAATACAATAATAGTAGGGTACTTTAACTCCCCACTTACATCAATGGATAGATCATCAAAACAAAATCAGTAAGGAAATAGTGGCTTTGAATGATACATTGAGCCAAACAGATCTAAGAGATACTCAGAACTTTCCATCTTAAAACAGTGGAACACATTCAAGTGCACATAGTACATTCTCCAGAATAGATTACATGTTAAGCCACAAAATAATTTTAAAAATTAAATTCAAAAAGTTTGAAGTCATATTATGCATCTATTCCAACTACAATGCCATGAAACTAGAGATCAATCACAAGAAAAAATTTGGAAAGGACACACCTCGATAGAGGTTAAATAACATGCTACTGAACAATGAATGGATCGAACAAGAAATTAAAACATACATAGAGACAAATGGAAATGAAAACACAGTGGCCCAAAATCTTTCGGTTGCAGCAAATACTGTTCTAAGAAGGAAGATTATCACAACACAGGCATACCTTAAGAAGTAGGAAAAATCTCAACCTAACTTAACACGTAAAGGAGCTAGAAAAATAACAAACAAAACCCAAAAACAGTAGAAGGAAAGAAATAATAAAGATTAGAGAAGAAATAAGTAGAAACTAAAAACAATAGAAGAAATCAAGGAAACCAGGAGCCGGTTCTTTGAAAATATTTTTAAAAATTGATAAACCTTTAGTCAGACTCACCAACAAAAAGAGAGAGAATAGTGCATGTGGGTGGCTTAGTTGGTTAAGCATCCAACTCATTGATTTTGGCTCAGTTTATGATCTCAGGGTTATGAGATCTAGCCCCAAGTTAAGCTCCACCCTGTACATGGAGCCTGCCTAAGATTTACTCTCTCCCCCTCTCTCTTTACTTCCCTACTCCCTCACTCTCACTCTCTCTCTCTCAAAAAAAAAAAAGGTGGGGGGGCGACTCACATAAAATCAGAAAATAGAAATAACAACTGAAACCACAGAAATACTAAGGGCTATGATAAAATTATGAAAAATTATATGGCAACAAACTGGACAACATAGAAGAAATGGATAAATTCCAAGAAATATATAACCCTCCCAAACTAGATCAGGAAGAAATATCAAATTTGAACAGACTAATTACCAGTATGGTAGTTTGAATCAGTAATAAAAGCAAACAAACCCACAACAAACAAAAGTTTAGGACCAGATGGCTTCACAGGTGAATTCTAGCAAATATTTAAAGAAGAGTTATTTTTCCTCAAACTATTTCAAAAAATAGAAGAGGAGGGAAAGCTTTCACATATATTCTATGAAGCCAGATATACCCTGATACCAAAACCAGATAAAGACACTGCAAGAGAACTACAGGCCAATATCTCTGATGAACATAGATGCAAAAATCCTCAATAAAATATTAGCAAACCAAAACCAACAATACATTAAAAAAAAGAAAAAGAAAAGCATTCACTGTGATCAAGTGGGATTTCTTCCTGGTGATGTTTCAGTATTTGCGAATCAATGTGACACATCACATCAACAAGTATAAAAACAATATGATCATTTCAATAGATGCAGAAAAAGCATTTGATTAAGTACAGCATCCATTCATGATAAAAACCCTCAACAAAGTAGGTTTAGAGGAAACATACCTCAACATAATAAAGGCTATATATAAAAAACCTCACAACTGACATTATACTTAGTTATGCAAAACTGAGAGCTTTCCTCCTAAAATCAGGAATAAGACAAGAATGTCCACTTTCACCAGTTTTATTTAACATAGTACCAGAAGTTGTAGCCTCAGCAGACAACAAAAAGAAATAAAAGGCATCCAAATTAGTAAGAACTAAAATTTTCACTGTTTGCAGGTGACATGATAATACATAGAGGAAAACCTAAAGACTCCACAAAAACTCACTAGATCTGATGAATGAATTTGGTAGGGTTGCAGGATACAAATTCAATGTGCAGAAATCATTGGCATTTTTATATTTATTAAAAATGAAGTAGCAGAAAGAGAAATTAAGAAAGCAATCCTATTTATAATTGCACCAAAAAGAATTAAAAACCTAGCAATAAACTTAACTAAGGAGGTGACACACCTATACCCTGAACATTTTAAGACATTGATGAAAGAAATTGAAGAAGACACAAAGAAATGGAAAAACATTCCATGTTCATAGGTTGGGAGAACAAATATTGTTAAATATTCACACTCCACAAAGCGATCTACATATCAAAATACCAACAGCATTTTTCACAGAACTGAAACAAGTAATCCTAAAATTTGTATAGAACCACAAAAGACCCTGAATGGCCAAGACAGTCTTGAAAGGGAAAAACTGGAGGTATCACAATCCCAGGTTTCAAGAACACTACAAAGGTGTAGTAATCAAAACAGTAAGGTACTGGCACAAAAAAACAGACTCATAGATCAATGGAACAGAATAGAGAGCCCAGAAATAAACCCATGATTATATGGTCAACTAATTTTTTATGAAGGAGGTAAGAATGTACAGGGGGGGAAGACAGTCTCTTCAACAAATGGTGTTGGGAAAACTGGATAGCTACATGCAAAAGAATAGAACTGGACTACTTTCTTACATACAAAAATACATTCAGAATGTATTAGGAACCCAAATGTGAGACCTAAACCCATACAAATTCTAGAAGAGAGCACAGGCAGCAATTTCTCTGACATCGGCCTTGGCAACATTTTTCTAAATATCTCTCCTGAAGCAAGGAAAATAAAAGGAAAAATAAACTACGAGGACTGCATCAAAATAAAAATCTCTTGCACCACAAATGAAACATTCAGCAAAATTAAAAGCCAACCAATTGAATAGAAGATATTTGCAACTAACATATCTGATAAAGGGTTAGTATCCAAAACATCTAAAGAACTTTTACAACTCAACACCAGAAAACAATCCAGTTTAAAAATAGGCAGAAGACATGAACAGACATTTCTCCAAAGAAGACATAAAGGTGGCCAATAGACACATGAAACAATGCTCACGTTACTAATCATCAGGGAAATGCAATTAAAACCGTGGTGAGATATTCCCTCCTACCAGTCAGGATGGCTAAAATAGAAGGCAAAAACAAGTGTTTGCAAGGATGTGCAGAAAAAGGAACCCTCGTGCACTGTTGATGGGAATGCAAACTGGTGTAGCCACTGTACAGACAGCATGGAGGTTCCTCAAAAAAATAAAAAATAGAATTACTATACGATCCAGTAATTCTGCTAGTGGGTATTTACCCAAAGGATATGAAAACACTAATTTGAAAAGATATATGCACCCCTGTGTTTATTGCAGCCTTATTTACAATAACCAAATTATGGAAGCAAGCCTAAGTATCCATTGATAGATGAATGGATAAAGAAGATCTGGTTTATATCCACCATGGCATATTACCTAGCCATAAAAAAGAATGAAATTTTGCCATTTGCAACAACACAGATTGATCTAGAGGGGATAATGCAAAGTGAAATATGTCAGTCAAAGAAAGACCAAAACCATATGATTTCACTCATGTTATATAACAAGAACAGAACAAATGAACAAAGGAAAAAAGTACATAAGTGGACTCCTAAATATAGAGAACTGGAGGTTACCAGTCAGGAGTGAATGGGTGAAGTAGGTGAAGTGGATTAAGAGTACACAACGTGATGAACACTGAGTAATGTATAGAATTGTTGAATTACTATATTGTACCTCTGAAACTAATATAATACTATATTAATTATACTGGAATTTTAAAAGAGAAAGAATGATCTTTATAAGCCTGAAATGTTCACAATCAAAAAATAATCAAATGGAAAAAAATAGTGAAGTAACAGCTCCAAAGGTTTCCATGTTGTGCAGGGAAATTCTGGACAGGTTTAGGTATACCATTTCATATCACCTAATAGAGATAAAGGAATGGTGGAGTTCTAATGCACTTGAAGAGAACAAGGAAATATCCTATTTTCCCATTACATAACTGTACTGTAATTTTAAACCGGTGCCCTCTAGTGATAAACATTTACTTTCTTTCAGTGTGTTTTCCTATACTAGCAGTGTTGCTGTCAATAGATTTTACATATATCCTGGTCATGGTTCTGACAGTAAATTCCTAGCAGCACAGCACTGGAAATAGGGTATATGCAATTTAGTTTTGCTAGATACTACCAAATTGCCCCCACAAGAAGATTGTTCTAATTCATATTCCTGTCAACCGTGTAGGATAATGCTGATTCTAACAATATTTAATTTTCAGATAAAATAATATTTCTGTGTCACCTGATAGAAGGGATCATGTGTTTTCAGAGCTTTAAGAAAATATGCAACACCTTTTTAATTTTTTGAGGTCCAGAGTGAGGTCAGCCTGCTTCAGTTCAGTTTTACCTGAGGGGATTGAAAAAGGCAAGGAAATAGTGAGTTTAATAGCTACTAGTTTGTGACTCTCTCCCCTAGCTTCTCCAGGCTCTGAGGGAAGAAGCTGGAGGGGTACTGGAGCTGAAGGAATCTGTGGGTAAGCTGGGTATGTCCTTAGCCTCTTCCCTTTGTATGTCTACCAAATGGAGAAAGCCATGTGTAAGGGAGCATACTTCTGTTTCTCTTTTCAAATAAGAGAACCATATGTATTATATATTCTCTTTACCCTAAATTAAGATAATATATACAGACTATTTTGTGATACTTCATTTTTCTAAGATGTGATAGATCAAAAAGACCTTGAAGAGACCTGTATATAGATGTAAAATAACAATAAATACCAATTATTTTATTTCTATTTTTAATCAAAATATATTTTTTCAGGAATATAATTTAGTGATTTATCACTTACATATAACACCCAGTGCTCATCTTAACCAGGGTCTTCCTTAATTCACCTCACCCTTTCAGCCCCCTCTCTCCCCACCCAGCACCCCACCAGGAACCCTCAGTTTGTTATCTGTGTTTAGGAGTCTCTAATGGCTTGTCTCCCACTCTGTGTTTATATTATTTTTGCTTCTCTTCTCTTATGTTTATCTGTTTTGTATCTTAAATTCCACATAGTGAAATCATGTGATATTTGTCTTTCTCTGACCTATTTCACTTAGCATAATATACTCTTAATTCAAATGGTAAGATTTCATTCTTTTTTATTGCTGAGTAATATTCCATTGAATATATATACCACATCTTTATCCATTCATCAGTCAATGGACATTTGGGCTCTTCCCATAATTTGGCTACTGTCAATAGTGCTGCTATAAACATTGGGGTGCTTGTGCCTCTTCAAATCAACATTTTTGTATCCTTTGGATAAATACCTAGTAGTGCAATTCCTGGGTTGTGGGATAGTTCTACTTTTAATTTTTTGAGGAACCTCTATATTGTTTCCCAGAGACTAAACACCAATTTTTAAGTGCATGCTAAGTTCTAGACACTATACTAAGCATTTAAAAAGTACCTTATCTTGGGGCACCTGGGTGGCTCAGTTAAGTATCTGACTCTTGATTGCTGTTCAGGTCATGATCTCACAGTTCATGGGATTGAGCCTCACACTGGGGCTTGGGATTCTCAGTTTCCCTCTCTTTGTGCCCTTCCCCTGCTTGCACGCTGTCGCTCACTCTCTCACTTGCTCTCTCAAAATAAATGTTTTAAATAAATATATAAATAAATGCCACGTCTCAATTTCTTACAGTAGCTGTAAGTGTATTCTCATTTTTCAGTTATAGAAATTAGTGCTTAGAGACATAGGACTTACAGATTTGAACAATGGTCTGTGTAACTCCAAAGTCCCCATTCTTTCAACCATAGTACTGTGAAGGGTAAATTGCTGTGTGATTTATCCTATATAAACTTGTTGATACCTGCATAGCACAGAATCCACAGTACTTCTTACTGTCCTTTACTAGCTGTGTAATTTGGGGCAAATTACCTAATCTCTGTGTCTCAGCTTCCTCATCTGAAAATGGGGACATTAATAATACTCTCTTTTAGGGTTGTGTGGTGGTTTAAATCAATGCCTGGCATCCAAGTGAAATGGGATGCTTAATGTACTAATCCTTAATAATAAATATTCTTAAAGTATGGACTGAGACCGCCTTATATAGCTATGGGCTTAGAAACTCATCATCAGTCAACAAGTGTCCTCCATATTAGGAACACAGAAGTTGAGACAAGTTCTGTAACTCTAAGTCATTTACAATCTAGTTAAAAAAACAAAATGGAACTCACATCAAGTGCTTCAGTGCTGCATGGTTTGTATAAACTCAAGTGTGGCAATGGTAAATGTGGACTGACACAGTCAGAGGAAACTTCTGGAGGAGCTGGGACCTGAGTTGGGCTTTGCAGAAAGGGTAGGATTTGGAGCGCAGATATGGCAGATAAGGGAAGCTGAGGAGGAGGGGAATAGAGGCAAGCGTGGTGGGAGGAGTATGGCTGGACTGAGCTGGAGTGGGAAAAGAGGAGCAGCAGTAATACATTTTGGGGCACCAGGGTAGCTCAGTTGGTTAAGCATCTGATTCTTGATTTCAGCCCATGTCATGATCTTGCCATTCACCAGATTAAGCCCTGCGTCAGGCTCCGTATGCTATCACTGCGGAGCCTGCATGGGATTCTCTCTCTGCCCTTCCCCTGCTCATGCTGTGCTTTCTTATTCTCTCTCTTCCCCTGCTCTCTCTCTCAAAATAAATAAACTTCAAAAAGATAAATTTTGGGTCAAGTTACCTATAGAAGGTATACTTTTAAAACAGCAGTTAATTTTCATTTAATCCAATCAGCCTTAAGCAAGGGAATATGTGGTTTACAAAGTTATCATTTCTGTCACTACCTTCTTGAAAATCTCTGGGAATGATTTTGTTCAGACTTTCAGAGTAACAATTTTTGTCACTTTGGTACAGTGAGGAACGCACAGCGGAAGCATATCCTTGCAGCCCATCAGATCATCCACAGACACACGGAAGCCATGCTCCAAAAGAATTTTGTTGAGCAACAGAAAGATGAGGTTTCAGACACTGACAAGTTACTAGAGGAAGAAACTCAAAATGAGAAAAGCAACTAAGGTGAGTTTGATTTTTCACCTGAAAGGAAGCAGAGAGGAGGAGAGGCAGCATCATTCAGCTCTCTGCCATACTCTAAAAACTGTAATGTGGAAAGACTGTCCACTGTTTAAGAAAGTGAAACACTCCCCTTTAAATTGGCACACTGCATCTAGGTTATGGAATCTTCTATTGAAATTATTAGAGAAAAGAGTTGATATTATAGCAATTGGACTCTTGTGACCAGAAAACAGGATTCCAGATTATTTTTTATGGATCCTTATGATACATGATGGTACTCCATCACAAATAAGCTGTAAAATGTGTCTGTGTTAAAAAGAGTAGACAAGCTATCCCTATCTTGCCATGCTAGTTGTAAGCATAGCATTAGGCATAGCCTGCCCAATTCTAGCCCACTAGGAGTTGGTCTTAGGCTCAACTAAACATTCCTGCTCACAAGGCAAACAGACCAGGTTTGATATGATTTGAGTATCAATCTACTCAGAAAGATGTAACACAGGAACCATGGCTTCAAGCAGGGCAGCATCAGGTGTTTCTCTCCCTATGGAAGGTCTTGCCATATCCACATACAAGAACACAAGCTGTTTTCTTTAGTCCCCTGCTTACAAAGCTCAGGTGCAAGGAAAAGAAATTCACATTATGTAGGTGCAGGACCTTCCCTGGTTTACATGCCTCAGAGGCCAGTATATCTTGTAATGATTCCATAGGCATCGTTTCCAGGGTCCTCCTAATGGATTCATATAGTCAGAGAAGTCAGCACACTCAGGAATGCTCAAACCTGTGGTTTCCTATTAGGTATCAATAGTTCATTTATAATTCCTTCCAATTAGATGTTAGTTATCAATCAGGGGTCAAGCAGTGTTGCTTAGTAACATAGTTGAGACTACCTTATCAAATTATTAGGAGAGCAGAGTTAAAAAGTCAATTTCTCATGAGAATTCTCATAAGAGAGGAAGTGAACCCTTTGGCTCTGGCTGTACCTTCTCCCTCAACCCTCCTCTAATGGAAGCACATCATCTGCTATTTTGGCTTGGCATGCTGTCAGGATAGGGAAGGCACAAGGCTTAGGGGCAAATTTGAGCCTGGCATTCAGAAGGTTTGAGTGTTGGCCAGCTCTGCCACTAAATGTATAATCTTATATAATAATTCCCCTTCACTAGAGGTTTGCCTGCACTTATGTGACCAACAGAACATCTGCAGTGGAATCTATTGGGACGTGAAGAGGATCATGGAAGGAATGTTGAGATGAGGGGGCAGTTAAGAAGGAAAGCAGAGAGAGAACAGATAAAGGACTCTTAAATATCTAGCTATGGCTGTAAATTATAGCAGAACTTTTGTTTTTAATTAATAAAAATAACCTCTGAAATCACTGAAGATATAAACCATGTATTTACATGGAATGTTATCCATACATGTATATAATATAAATTCAAGGACCATAGCATTTTGCCTATCTTATTGTGATGAAATCACCCTTAATATTTGGTCATTTTTCTTATATGTAAATTTAATAAGGTTAATAATGTACATAGTTTAAATTGACTAGGTGTGCATTTACTTCTGAGTATAAAGTATCTCTTTACTGCTTTATTAAATGTTTAGAAGAAAGGGGTACATGGGTGGCTCAGTCGGTTAAGTGTCAGACTCTTGATTTCAGCACAGGTCATGATCTCACAGTTTGTGATTTCGAGCCCTGCATTAGGCTGGGAGATAGATTAGCCTCTATCTCCTCTCTTTCTGCCCCTCCTCTCTTTGTGCTCAGTGTCTCCCTCTCTCTCTCAAAAATAAATAAACTTAAAAAAAATGTTTGGAACATGATGTTTAGTTGCCCTCATAGTATGTATTACTCTTTCTCCCTTCTCTGTGGGAAGGAGGGAAGGACAGATGTGAGATTATTTAATAATGCTAAGGGATGTAAACATGGATCATTGATTTAAAAATATTTTTAATCAGCTTGAAAACAGTAGAGAGCTAATAGTGAGGAATTTCTAGGCGAATATCTAGGAGAAGACAAATTAAGAGAGTTGGTTCTGGCATTTAGAACCACTTTTTTTTTCCTGGAGGAATATGCAAATTCTAGAAAATCTGGTTGAAAAGCTGAGTGATGCTTTCACCAAGCTTTGTAAAACTAAGGGGACAAAAACTGGAGTCAAGTTGGAGGCCCTGGTAAGCCACTTCCAATGGGTTGGGACTCTAAAAGACTGTGTGCCAGTAGTAAGGGTTAGTTGGAAATAACTGTCCCTCACAAAGACTACAGTTTAGCTTTCATTCATCTGAATGATCTAAAAAAAAAAAATCTCAGTTGCAGAAATTGAATTAAAGAGATCATTGATTCCTGTTGCGTCAGAAAACTTGTCAGAAACAAAACTTAAATTCTCTTTGTAGAAAGCTGACATCATCCTAGTCCTCCTCTGAAAAACAGTTTTTTATATACAATTTCCAGAACATGATCAAGGATATCCAGGTACATGAGAACAAGCAGTAGCAGAAATTACAGGTAATAGAAACAAACCTAAATGGATCTAAAATATTGGAATTATTAGATTTAAAAATAACTGGGCTTACTGCTATGGACTTCTAGCCTCCAGAATTATGAGCAAATACATTTCTATTGTTTTAGCCACCCAGTCTATGTTGTTATGGCTTCCTAATCTAAGACAGATTTTGGTACCAGGAGTGGAAAGCTGCTATAACAAATATTTAAACATGTGGAAGCAGCTTTGGAACTAGAGAATGGCTAGAGGCAGGAGAGTTGTGAGGTATATGCTAGAAATCATGGATATTAAGGGCAGTTCTGGTAAGGTGTCAGAGATGGGGAATGTGTTACTGGAAACTAGATGGAAGGCAATTATTTATAAAGTGGGAAATAATTTGGCTGAACTTTGTCGTAGAGTTTTGTGGAAGGTAGAACTTGTGAGCTATGAAATCGGTTAGTTGGCTGAGAAGACTTCTAAGCAAATTATTGAAGGACTGACTTGGTTCCTCCTGACTGCTGATAGTAAAATATTGAAGGGAGAGAGAGTAAATCAAGAAGGAATTGTTAAGCAAAAAGAAATAGGAACTTGAACATTTGGAAAATTCTCAGCCTATCCATATTTCAAAAAAATGAGAAAGTTGGGGCTCCTGGGTGGCTTCGTCGGTTAAGCGTCCAACTTTCACTTACTTCATGATCTCGCGGTTCGTGGGTTCGAGCCCCGAGTCGGGCTCTGTGCTGACTGCCGGCTCGGAGACTGGAGCCTGTTTCAGAGTCTGTGTCTCCCTCTCTCTCTGACCCTCCCCTGCTCACGCTGTCTCTCTCTCTCTCTCTCCTAGAAATAAATAAAACATAAAAAAAAAATGAGAAAGTGTATTCTGAAAAGAACACTAAGGGTGTGACTAAATAGCTATTTGATAAGGAGCCTATAGGATTATAAGAGTAGGAATACTGCCAGTTTGAACTGAAGGCAATGGAGACAGGATGAAATGAAAGAAGGCTATCAGACCTCTTGGCTCTGACAGGTTGCACCAACAGAGCTACTATGGTGCAAAAGCATCAAATTGAGAGATTATCAGGGCCACTGCCTCAGTTTCAAAAGGTCAGATGGCCTTAATGCAGAACCTTAAGGGTAAGACCACCTATGGGACCCTACCCAGGCAGAGGTGCAGTGACAGGACCCTTACCAAAAGTCATGAGGATGGAACATAGCAGAACCAAAGGATTGGAGCCATCCTCCTGATCCATGGGAGTAATGCTACATCCCAGTGGACCTGGAAGGTTGGACATTGAGGCAGAGAGGATTAATTTCAAGCTTAAGAATCTGATAGAATTTGTCTAGCTAGGCTTTGCACTTATTTGGGACTCATTCATTACTCCTTTCTTCTTTCTGATTTCTCCCTTTTAGAATGAGAATAAATATTCTATGTTTGTTCTGCCATTTTATTTTAGAAGTACATGATTTATCTTGTTTACAGCTGGAGACAGTTTTGCCTTAAGATGAATCATACCTTGATTCTCACCCATACCTGATTTAGAGAAAATTTAGATAAGACTTGGTGCTCTAATGAGTTAAGACTTTGGGGGCAATTGGGTTGGAATTAATGTATTTTGCATGTGAGAAGGACGTGATTTGGGGGAGGGCAGGACTGTGGTGGAGTGTTATGGATTTGTGTCCTTCCAAAATTCAGATCTTGAAGCTCTAACCTCTAATATGATGACAGGTAGAGATGAGGACTGTGGGAGATAATTATGATTAGATGAGATCATGAGACCCCCATGATGGGAACGATGCTCTTAAAAAAAGAGACACCAGAGAGCTTGTTTTTTTTTTTCCTCTGCCATGTTGGGACATGGCAAGAAGGCAGCAATCTACAAACCAAGAACAGAGTTCACCCCAGAAACTGACCTTGCTGACATCTTCATCTTAGACTCCTAGACTCCAGAACTGTGAAAAAATAAATTTCTGTTGTTTAAGCTACCCATTCTATGGTATTTTGTTATGGCAGCCTGAACTAAGATATTTCTGTTTAAAGAGATGAAAATCAATATTGAAATTTTCAAGAGAACTGAAAATGATAAAAATGATAAAGCAGATTTGAAGAAAATAAAAATTCTAGAATCTAAAATATAGTAGTCAACATGAGAAACTCAATGCATGGATTTAAGAGCAGGATAAACACAGCTGAAGTAAAAACGAGTAAATTAGAAGGTAGAGGAGAAGAACTTACCTAAGAAAGAATACAGGAACAGAAAGATGAAAACTACAGAGGAGATGCAGGGACTGGTGTAGAATAACTTAATCCTTAGGAAGAGACAAAAAGATAGTAGACATGGACCACTGATTTTAGATATTTGACTGCTAATAGAAGAAATATGTGGAGAAATCTTAGGAAATGTGAATTTTCTTTTATTAAAAAAGTGTTTATTTTTGATAGAGAGACAGTGATCAGATGAGGTGCAGAGAGAGGGGGGGACAGAGGTTCCAAAGCAGGCTCCACAGTGACAGCAGAGAGCTTGATATGGGGCTTGAACTCACAAACCATGAGATCATGACCTGAGCTGAAGTCAGATGCTTAACCAACTTAGCCTCCCAGACACCCCTGAAATGTGAATTTTCTAAAACCAATGAAAGACTCAATATGTAAGAAGCGTTCTTAGCCCCAAACAGAAAAAATTAAAAATCTATACCTAGATATATTTCAATATGACTGCTGGAAACAAAAGAAAAACTATCTTAAAGGTTTTTAGAAGAAGAGGCTGAATGACCTTCAGAAGAGGAATAATTAAGCTGATGGTTGACTTCTCATCAGAAACAAAGGTAGAAAATAATGGAATGATATTGTCAAAATGCTGAAATAGTTTAATTAAATAGGATTCTATACCTTGCAAATACATCTTTCAAGAATGACAGTGAAAGATATTTTCAGATAAATGAAACAAAATTTGTCACTGGAAGATCTTCACCACAAGAAATTACCACAAGAAAAATACAAGGATGTTTTTCAAAAAGAAGAAAACTTATCCAAGTTGGAAAGTTGGAGGTAAATGAACAGGTAGATAAATATTCACTGACTGTGTAAAACAACAATAAAAAATAGCAGCAATACAGTTATACAACATAAGTAGCACATAAGTCAGAAATCCATAAATGGATTATATTGTCCTAGGGCACTTGCATTATCTAGGAGGAAGATAAAAGTGGTATTTAACATTATCTTTGATAACTCAAGGAAACATTCTGTAATCTCTAAGGTAAATCCTAAAGGATAATAAGTAAAAAGATGTAGGACATTTAAACTAATAGAAGAAAATTGAATTAACCCCCCTCTAATAGAAAAGGAAGATAGAAAGGAGAGCAAAAGGAAAGAAATAAAACTAGTAGAAAGCACTGAATAAAATGGTAGGTGTTTATCATTGATTCATCGTGAATTTATGTTAAATGTAACTAAATGCTCAAAGTCAAAATTTGTCATACTTAATAAAAAATAAGTGCTGTTTGTAAGAGGCATATATAAAAATACAGTATGCTTACAAATTAAAAGGAGAGAAAAAGATACCATGAAAACATCATCCACAGTAAAGGTGATACAACTATATTAATATCAGGCAAAGAAGACTTTAAGGAATAAAGCTCTACTAGACAAAATGAGGGACACTTCATAAAGATGAATTTAATTCATTAGGAAGATATGAGTCACAAATACGAATCTAATAACATGGCCTCAACCTATGTAAAGAAAATGTATTTTATTTTTATTTCTATTTTTTTAATGTTTATTCATTTTTTTTGAGAGACTAAGACAGAGAGTGAGTGGGGGAGGGACAGAGAGAGAGGGAGACACAGAATCCAAAGCAGGCTCCAGGCTCTGAGCTGTCAGCACAGAGCCCAACTTGGTGCTTGAACCCACGAACTGTGAGATCATGACCTGAGCTGAAGTCAGATGCTTAACTAAGCCACCCAGGCGCCCCTAAAGAAAATGTAATAGAACTGCAAGGAGAAACAGACAAATCCAAAGTAATGCTAGGAAACTTTAATCTCTCTTAGGAACTGATGGAGCAAATAAAGGAAAAAAAAGTAAAAAATGGAATATTTGAAATATGTAATTAAGAAATTTGACCTAATGCACATTCATAGAATATTACATCTAACAATTACAGAATGCATATTATTTTCAAGAACACACACATTTACAATACCTGACTGTATACTGTCATAAAGCAAGTGTCAACCCTTTCAAAGAGTTGAAATCATACAAAGTATATTCTTTGATAAAAATGCAATGAAACCAGAAATCAATGACAAGATAATTCTAATATTTGAAAATTAAATACAGATATAAATCTGTTCATCAAAGTGTCATAACAGAACTAGAAAATATTTTAAAAAATGACAAAAATGTATGTATCAAACTTCCAGAACACAGTTAATGTGGCACTTAGAAATTTGTAAGGCATTTGTCTGAAAAGATGAAAATAAAGACTAAGCATCCTTTTCATGAAATTAGAAAAAAAACAGTAAAGTAGACGCAAAAAAGCAAAAGGAAAGAAATAATATAATAACAGAATTTAATAAAACAAAATAGACATATCTTCTGATTCTAGGTAGGATGTAGTAGGTAGCTGCAACAATTAGTGAAAATAATGTATATGTTGTAAAAATCATATTTTTAAAGACACTGGAGAGCTGTGGAAATTGAAGGGACTAGATGAACTGAAAGTGGAGAGAAAAGTCTTAAGTGATCTGAGATAACTGGCCATTTTCTTGCCTTGGGGCATTAGCCAAGTTTGGGCATAAGCTGGGGCTCTGGCTTGTCAAAGGCAGCAGGGTCTTAATTTACTAGGAGAAACAGAAACCAGAAAGATTCTTAAAATCAGTATAGGCTACCATAATGGATTGCAGTTGAGAGGAACATCAAATGTAAAGCCAATTTTCTCCTCAGAACATCAGCATTAGGTTTTTGGTGGATAAACCTTTTACTGGTGAAAACATGTTTGAATCTATCATGTGTTATTTAACCAGCTGTTTCAGTGGTGATCCTCACTCAGTCTCATGGATTTAGCCATTGTTAATTAATTGTAACATGAAATTTTTTTTGTCAGAAATAGCTGCAGATCTTGATTTGCCCTACTTCACTGATACTCGATGGCTTAGCAATGTTAAATTTCAGTGTGAGTTTTTGAGATCGGATTGAGATTTTTCTAAGAAAACCGCCCTTATCCACCATCATAGAATCCTGAATGGCCTTGGAAATTAGCTTTTGCTGTAGACTTGGTAGTATTTTTTAATGAGTCAAAACTAAAATTATAATGCAAAACAGAGTTTATATGCAGAACTTACACTATGGTAAAGTCACTTCAATGACAGCTAACATTGAATCACAAAGTAATGGCAAGTGCTTTATATACTTCCTGTGCTATCAGAAGTTAAAACAAGTGGGGTATCTGGGTGGCTCAGTTGGTTGAGCATCCAACTTCAGCTCAGGTCATGATCTAGCAGTTCATGAGTTCAGACCCTGTGTCAGGCTCTGTGCTAACAGCTCAGAGCCTGGAGCCTACTTCGGATTGTGTGTCTCCCTCTCTCTCCTCCCCTCCCCTGTTCACACTCTGTCTCTCTCAAAAATAAATTAAAATAAAATTTTTTTTAAGTTAAAGCAAGAAGCAAGATTTTAATTCCTAACATATTTGCAGTGAATGTGTTTTGAATTTAAATTTCTGAGTTATCAAAGATAATGTTAAATAACACTTTTATCTTCCTCCTAGGTAATGCAAGTGCCTTTGGACATTTAATCCATTTATGGATTTCTGAGTTATATACTTATATACATTTCTAGGAGCATTTTTTTGGACCTTGAAACAAGTGCAAAGGAAATCTTCCTATTTCATAGTCTCTCTATCTGTGCAATGGAGGAATGTCTACCTAACTTTCAACTGGAAGTGATAATAATATGCATTGTAATGACATGCTTAGAGGGAAATATCAAGACAAGAATCTAATTGAGTTCTGTAAATGCCTTCCAAGCAATAAATATGCACAATAAAAGCATATGCTCATGGATTGATATCAGTATTGACAGCACCTATCTGTGTGACATTTTCAAAACTGAGATGGTTGCAGGGAGGGTTTCTATGCAAATGTTTATCTGCTAATGGTGATATGTAATCAGTTTTGATGACCTGAATCTCAATTAAGCAAAATGTTATCCCCTAAATGAGACTTCCGTTTTTTTTTCATTAGTAGACCTGTATTTTATTTAAAAAAAAAAAAAAAAAAAAAAACTACATTGGGTGCCTGGGTGTCTCAGTCAGTTTAACATTTGGCTCTTGATTTTGGCTCAGGTCACAATCTCACAGTTGCTGAGATCTAGCCCTGCATCAGGCTTTGTGCTGACGATGCAAAGCCTGCTTGGGATTCTTTCCCCCCCATCTGTCTGCCCCTCCTGTTTGAACATGTGCACACACAGTCTCTCTCTCTCTCAAATTAAATAATTATTTTGTTAAAAAAACTATAGTCAATTATTACTCCTGTCTTTTGAATTTTTATCAGTAAGAGATTTGTGAAAATTTGTTTTCCTTTGTTGAGCACTGACATAATATCCTTGATTTTATTGGCCTACAAAGCCTAAAATATTGATTATCAGGCCCTTTGCAGAAAAAAAATTTGTCAATTCCTACTATGCAGCAGTTAAAATGAATGAAGCAGACTAAATACAACATGGATGAATCTCACAAATAGAATAAGCATTGAAAGAAGCCAAATCCAAAAAATAAATCTACAGTATGAGTCCTTTTATGTAAATTTCAAAATTAGCACTAAACTATGGCATTTAAAAATGCATACTTAGGATGCAAAAATATAAAGAAAAGCAAGAGTAGGGAGAGGGTTGTGATTGTGAAGGAATCAATCAGTAGGAGATTATAGGGTTTCTTGACCTGTATGGTAGTTACACAGATGAGTATTTAACATGAGTTCACTAAGTTGTGCATTGGTTTTATTTTCCTGTATGTATCATATTCCATAATTAAAAGCTAGAAATATGTATACATATGCATATGTACATATATATGTTCATATATATGAATATATATATGGATGATGCCTACAATATACACAAAATATTTCTGGAAAGATCAATAAGAAATTGTTAAGTATTTGTTGGTAGGCATGGGAACTGGGGGGAAATAGATATACTTTCCTTCTGATAATATCCTTTTGTAGTCTGAATTTTTTTACAGTGTACACATTAAGTTTTCAATTATAACTCTATTAACGTAAACTTTGTAAGTGCTGTAATTTGGAAATGGAGACCCTGTGAGTTAAGATATATTTGGATCATGGGACTCATAACTAGCAGAGCTGGGATATGTTTGGGGATGTCTAACTTCTGAACCAAAGCTCTGTGTAATTGCATCACAGTAATATTTTGGATATATTGGTCTGTTAATGATTGTTTCTTAAAAGATGATATAATCATAAACATTTGCATTTGTTTTTTACAGAGTATGATCTTTTTAAAAAGAAGCTGTACAAATTGTCATAAAGAATTCCAATAGTCTGTCCTTCTCCCAGGATGTGCATATCTTACTGATTTGTCATTGTGTGATTTATGAGAAAAGATATTTATTTTCTATAAACTTCCAATAATTTAAAATAATTTTCAGTAATAATCAAATGAAGGAGCTTTATTTGGTGTTTCCTAGATGCTCTACTTCAAGAGAAAATTTTCTCATGTGTCATTTTGAAGAAGGAGGAGGCTTCTTTTATTATAGGTGTCAAATATTGAGGGAACTGGAAACAAAGGCTACAGTAGTTCTCAACCGTGGCTGCATGCTAAAATCATTGAGTACTTTAAAACATTGGTTCTTAGGGGCGCCTGGGTGGCTTAGTCGGTTAAGCGTCCGACTTTCGCTTACGTCATGATCTCGCGGTTCGTGGGTTCGAGCCCCGCGTCTGGCTCTGTGCTGACTGCCAGCTCAGAGCCTGGAGCCTGTTTCAGAGTCTGTGACTCCCTCTCTCTCTGACCCTCCCCTGCTCACGCTGTCTCTCTCTGTCTCCTAGAAATAAATAAAAATTAAAAACAAACAAACAAAAAAAAAAAAAACCAAACCATTGGTTCTTAGACCTCTCCAGGCCAATTAAGATAGAATCTTTAGAAGTGGAGCCAGGCACGGGTTTTTTTGTTTGTTTGTTTTGTTTTGTTTTTTAAGCTACCCAAGTGATCTAATGTACTTTCAAGATTTAGGATAGGAGAAACCTTTCCCAAGGAAACTGTCCCTCCCCAAGTATTTACCATTCAGAAACTTACCATGAGAGACAGGTCTTTAGTCTAGTTTTCGTGATATTTTATTTCTAAAGCCTCAAAAATTCTAAAAATGGGAAAAATTGTAGGAGGAAACACAGATATTGGGCACAACCATAACACTTGTACTTCCTCTGTGGTAGCAGATATCACACTTGATTATAGATAATCATCTCTATAACAACTGGCCTATTAGCTTTGAGGGGAGGGCAGGAGCAGTGCCTCCCGAGTACATTTGTTTTATTCCTGGTACCTGACACAGTCTCTGGCACATGGTAATCTCTAAGTATTTACTGAATGAAATTCTACATACTTAATGTTTGTAAAAGCAAATACTTTATGATGTGATGTCTTGGTATTTTATGGTATGAAATAAATCAGTTTGCAAAAACAAAATTCTAATTTATAATATTCATTTCTAGCAAACAAAGGTTTAACTTTTTGTGATTCAACTGGTGAATGTTATGAAGGAACCAAGTAAGTCTCCTATCCAAGTACTAACCAAGCCTGACCCTGCTTAGCTTCCGAGATCAGATGAGATCAGGCACAGTCAGTCAGGGTGCTTTGGCCATAGACAGAACCAAGTAAGTCATAAAGGGTGCAGGGGCCTTCTATACTACATCCTCAAGGGAGTTTATCCCACTTACTCTAGACAGAAAACATTTAACAACTTAAGAAACCTCCAACAGAGATTTTAGCGGAAATTCAGAAATGTTCTCGGTATTTTTAATAAAGGTTAAAGACATTATATTAAAATATAAACATTAAGTCAGCTTCTAATTATGATAGAAGAGGTCAACTCTCCTCCACTAATATCCTCTACTAATGATAATGATAGATGGATGGATGGAGAGATAATAGATATGACTAGACAAAATTGTCAAAAACACCTATTTTAGGGCACTAGAAATCTGTCAGAGATGGTCAACAAATTTAAAACCTGCCGAAGATTCTGGCAAGAACAGCAACTCCCACCCAGTTCAGTCAGCATGAATGGCAGTCTTCCAGCCCATCAGCCAGAGAAAGACTTGATTTAGGGTGGGAAAAAGGGGAGAGATCTTGTGATATTACATGCTAAAGGTAGCACCTTCTTCTCAGTAGTTGATCAAACAATAACTCATTTAAGGTTTAGATGATTTGAACACTATTCACAGCCTTGATGTAATGCTAATCAGAACACTACACCAAACTGCTGCAAGGTATATATTTTCAAGTGTACATAGAGCATTTGCTGAAACAGGCCATATCCTGTTCCATAAAACAAATCTCAAAAAATTTCAAAGAATTGAAATCTTCTGAAATATGTTCCTTAGCCACAGAAATAATTAAATTGGAAATCAGGAGCAAAAAAAAAAAGAAATCCCCAAACATCTGGAGATTAACAATACATTTCTAAATAACCTTTAGATCAAAGGTAATTTAGACTGAAAAAATAGCACTCTGAAATTTGAAGGATGCAGCTGAAGCAGTAGTTAGAAAGATATATATACTCCTATTAGAAAAGAGGTTTAAACCAATTAAGTTTCCACATAGGAAAGATACAAAAAGAAAAAGTAAACCCAAAGTAAGTAGTAAGGCAGATATTTTAGGTAAGAAAAGAAATCAGTGAAACAAAATTTACAGAGATAAAGCCAAAATTTAGTTATTTAAAAAGATTAATGAAACTAATTTCTAGCAAAACTAATTTAAAAAGAAAACACAAGAGGTTCCTGGGTGGCTCAGTTTGTTTAGTGTCCAATTCTTGGGGTATCTGGGTGGCTCAGTCGGTTAAGCATCTGGCTTTGGCTCAGGTCATGATCTCTTAGTTCGTGGGTTTGAGCCTCTCATTGGGCTGAAGCCTTCATGCTGACAGCTCAGAGCCTGGAGCCTGCTTTGGATTCTGTGTCTCCCTCTGTCTTTGACCCTCCCCCACTTGTGCTCTGCCTCTGTCTCTCAAAAGTAACTAACATTTTAAAAATTTAAGAAGAAAACACAAATGTCTAAATGAGAGAAGGGGTATCACTACAATGAAAGAAGTAATGTCACTATAGACTCTACAGGCATTAAAAGAATAATAAGGCAATATTTACAAAACATAATAAATTTGAGAGCTTAGATGGAATGGACAAAGTCCTTGAAACACAGTCCTTACCAAAACATATAACAATAAAATATAATATCTGAATAGCTCTATATCTGTTAAGTACATTGAATTTTTTATCAAAAAATTTTCCCACAAAGAAACCTTCAGGACTAGATTATTTCAGTGGTGAATTCATAAACCAATCAAATAAATTCAGTCACATAAATTTACCAAACATTTAAGGATACTGATACCAATTTTATGCAAACTCAGAAAATAAAGAGGGTGGGTGCCTAGGTGGCTCAGTTGGTTGTCTGTTTGACTCTTGATTTCTGCTCAGGTCATGATCTCACAGTTTGTGGGTTTAAGCCCCACATCAGGCTCTACTCTGACAGCAAGGAGCCTGCTTTGGATTTTCTGTCACCCTCTCTCTCTCAAAAATAGTTAAACTTTAAAAAACAAAAAGAGGAAACTCTTCCCATTATATTTTAAGTGGCCGGTAAAATCATGATAACAAAATCTAACAAAGATAAGAAAATAAAGTTATAAAAAATTAAAATAGAAAATAAGGCTATAGGTCCATATTTTTCATGAATATAGATGCAAAAGTCATTAATAAAATGTTACCAAATCAAGTCCAGCACTACACAAATGAAACACATAAGTCAAGACAATACATCAGGACCAGTGGATTTATTTCAAAGATGAAAGTTTGGTTCAACATTCAAAAATCAATATAATTCACCATATCAATAGAAAAAAAGATAAAAGCGTATGTCCTTAATAATTGAATAAAATTCTAAATCTCACACTCATTTAGGATTAGAAATTCTTAAAAACCTAAAAATAGGAACTTCTTCAATCTAACAAAAGAATCTATAAAAAATCCTACAGCTAACATCATAGTCAGTGGTGAAATATTGAATGCCACCTACACCAAGATTGGTAACAAAGCAAGGACATTCATCCCCACCCCCCATTCTATTCAGCACTGCATTTAATGGCTCTAATTGGTGCAATAATGAAATAGTACAAAAGCATAAAGATTAGAAAGGAAAAAATAAAACTAAAAACACATTTTGCAGGAATCATAATTGTTTACACAGAATAACCTAAGAAATACTAAAGAACTCCTAGAATTATTTAACAAACTCACAGGACACAGGGAAATATACAGAAAAATATGTATTTCTATATACTAGTAACAAACAATTGGATGAAGCAAATAAAATTAAATTCCACTTACAATAGTATCAAAAGACCTAAATACTCAATAAATTTATCAAAAGGCATAGAAGAGCTCTGCACTAAAAACTACAAAACACTGTGAATAAAATTAAAGAGATATACAATTAATGAAGATATATATGAAGAGACATACAATGTTCATGAACTGGGACACACAATATTATTGTGATGTTGACTCTTCCCAAATAGACAGATTCAATGCAACCACCAAAAAGCACAGGCATTTTAACTTTGATAAGTTGGTTTTAAAATTTGCATGGTAAAACAAAGGGCTAAGAAATAGCCAAAACAATTTTGAGCAAAGTTTAATAGGCCATCTACCTGATTTAAAAACTTGCTATAAAGCTGATTCCAGAACTTGCTATAAGGACAGCATAATGTTGGCATAAGTATAGATATATAGATAAAAGTTATAGAATTTGGGTCCAGATATAGGCCCACACCTGACAGCTAATTGATTTTTGACTAAGTTGTCAGAGCTTTGTAATGGGGAAAATAGCCTTTTCAACAAATGGTGCTGGAACAACTGAATAAATAAACAGGGGAATGAGTCCTTGACACCCACATCACACCAAACACAAAAATTAATTCAGGATTGATCTCAGAATTAAATTACAAGCTTAAACAATAAAGTTCCTTGAATGAAACATAGAAGATGTCTTCATGACTTCTCTGCAGAGGAACCAGAAAAGACTGATATGCCTATAGCTCCCTCTAGTAGAGGTTGTTCACCATTATGACCAATGTGGACAAAAGCCCAATATGGCAAAGTCTTAGTCTTCTGAAATGGGCTTTTCTTGTTTTATTGATCACTTTTTTTCAGATGGAAAGCCTTACTACAAACTACCTGTGTCATTTACTTGTATAGAGAAGGGAATTGGGACATACACAAAGAAATTATGAAATGAGGCATCCACTAGCATTGGTCATATTAGAAAACTGGCAAAGTAGACAGTTCCAAACTCCTGTCCCTCCATAGAAACACTGAAGAGCAAATAGCAACTGTTAGAACCAACTTTGCTAGAACTCTTGAAAAGAGTCAAAGGTTTATAACAACTAAGCAGATGCTGAATCAAGAAAAGGACAACTTAAAAATGGTAGGAAAGTCATCACAGGACATCTGGGGAAGATGGCAGAGTAGGAGGATCCTAGGCTCACCCCATCCCACTGATGCACATAGATAACACCCACATCAGTATAAATAACCCAGAAAATGACTCAGCGACTGGCATAACAGACTCTCTACAGCTAAATGTAGAGAGGAGGCCACATTGAAAATGGTAGAAAGGGAGAAGACGTGATCAGGAACTGAACTGACCCATGAGACCATCTGTGGGAGGGAGGGCCCTACAGATGTGGAGACAGGAGAGGAGCACACCATACACCAGGCACCCCAGGCACAAGGGACCCACACTGGGAAAATGAATGCCCATAACATTTGGCTTTGAAAACCATAGGGTCTAACTTCATGCATTCTTACAATCAGTGGGGCTTACCACCTGGAACTTACTCCTGGAAGAGCTGAATTCCTGCTCTTAAAGAGAAAGCATTAAAAAAAACCAAAAACAGGCCCGTGGAGATACAGCATAGAAGCGGCAGTTTGAAGAACACCTGGCATATACAGGAGGGAGATTTGTTCACTAACCTCAGAGTAGATGCTAGAGGGGCAGGGATCTTTGGGAAACTTCAGCAAAAACAAAAGAGTTGATATACACAATTCCCATCCCCTACCCCCAGCTTAGATACAAGGACACCTGCGAGAGCCAGCACAGTGTGAACACTCGCATCTAGCTTGCTAATAATAAACCCTGCATCCCCACTTCTGCTGACTGCCCCTCCAGCCTAGCCTCAGCAGGAGTTTTCTCAGGTGGTGACAGGTCCCCTCCTGTAGCAGACTGGGTAGGACATCACTGACACTAAACACACACACCACCACCACCACCACCACCACCACCACCACCACCACCACCACCACCACATTTTCCTGCAGATCTGCACAACAAACATGCCCTTAACAGGAGCCTACTGAAAGCAGCACCACAAGCCTGGCAATGTGAAAGCACGCCCCAAAGAGGGCAGCCCACTCTAAAATGACTCCCACCCAGAGAGAAGGGAAAAAAAATCACACATACCAGTTTGACAGCATCTCTAGCAGTGGGTTGGGATAGACATCTGGTCTGACTACAGGCCCCACTCACCAAGGAAAGCTTCTCAGGGTACAACACAGGAACAGCACCTTTTAGTTCTGTCCTATTGCATCTCTGGAAAACTCCTGGTCTGACTCAACTCAAGCCCAAAGTAGCCCCAGCCTGTGCATGAACAACACAAGAATCAAACCCTGCCCCCAACAGACAAAGAGAGGCATTGCAGATGACTGGACTGGAGGCAAACATGACTCAGCCACAAGAGTAGGGCTCATGCAGACACACACAGGAGACACGCTTGAAGTGCCAGGTTCTGGTGAGCACAGGACACTGCACTGCAGGCCACTACAGGACCACTTCTTCCTAAGGCCACTACTTTCAAGAACAGGAGATATAGCTGACTTGCCTAACTAACAGAAACAGATACAAAGAGTAACACAAAATGAGGAGACAGAGGGATATATCCCAAATGAAAGAACAAGACAAAAATCACAGCAAGAGAGCTAAACAAAATGGAGATAATTAACATGCCTGACATAGAATTTAAAGAAATGGCCATAAGGATACCCAATGAACTTGAGAAAAGAGTGGAGAGCCTCAGTAAGACCTTCACCAAAGAGACAGAAAATATAAAAAAGAACCAGTCAGAGATGAAGAACTCAATAACTAAAATTAAAAGTACACTAGGTATAATAAATAGTAGACTAGATGAAGCAGAAGAATGGATCAGTGACCTGGAGGACAAAGTAGTGGAAAGCAATCAAGCTGAACAGTAGAGAGAAAAAAAAGAGTCATAAAAAATGAAAATAGTTTAAGAGAACTCAGCCACACCATCAGCCATAATAACATTCACATTATAGAGATCCAAAAAGGAGAAGACAGAGAAAAGGTGGGGAGAAAATGTTATTTGGAGAAATAATAGCTCAAAACTTCCTGAATCTGGGGAAGGAAACAAAACTTCAAATCCAGGAGACACAGAGAGCTCCCCCCACCAAAATCAACCCAAGGAAGTCCACACTAAGACACAAAGTAATTAAACTGGCAAAAGTAGTGATAAAGTAGCAAAAGAAAACAGATACATACAAGGGAAATCACATAAAGATATCAGCTGATTTTTCAGCAGAAAACAGGCCAGAAGGGACACATGATATAAGCAAAGTACTGAATGAAAGAAATCTGCAACCAATAATACTCTATCCATCAAGGCTTTTGTTCACAATAGGAGAGAGAGTTTCCTGGACAAATAAAAGTTAAAGGAATTCATCACCACTAAACCAGCCTTACAATAAATGTTAAAGAGGGCTCTTTGAATGGAAAGGAAACACCATAAGCAAGAATAAGAAAAGTAGGGGCGCCTGGGTGGCTTAGTCGGTTAAGCGTCCGACTTTCACTTAGGTCATGATCTCGCGGTTCTTTGATTTGGGCCCCGCATCGGGCTCTGTGCTGACTGCCAGCTCAGAGCCAGGAGACTGTTTCAGCCTGTGACTCCCTCTCTCTCTGACCCTCCCCTGTTCACGCTGTCTCTCTCTCTCTCTCTCCTAGAAATAAATAAAACATTTTAAAAAAAAAGAATAAGAAAAGTAGTAAGCACAAAAGCAGTAAAATTAAGTATATCTATAAAAATCATTCAAAGGACTCACAAAAGGATGTAAAGCATGACACTATATACCTAAAATGTAGGGGAAGAAGTGTAAAAATTTAGTGCTTTTAGAATGGATTCAAACTTAAGCAACCATCAATTTAATGTAGAGTGCTATACGCAGAGATGTTATATACCAACCCAATGTTAACAACAAATCAAAAACCAGTGATAGATATGCAAAAAATAAAAAGGAACCCAAGTGCATCACTAAAGAATTCCAGCAAACCATGAGAGAAGAGAGTAAAAGAAAATAGAGAAAAACTACAAAAATAAACATAAAAAAGTAGTAAATGGAGATAAGTACATACTTATGAATAATTATTTTGAATGTAAATGGACTAAATACTGCAATCACAAGCCATAGGGTAATGGAATGGATAGAGAAGCAAGATTGAGCTCCACATTGGGTGTAGAGATTACTTAAATAAATAAATAAAAATAACTAAAAAAAAAAAAAAGACCAATATATATATATATATGCTGCCTACAAGAGACTCATTTCAGACCTAAAGACACATGCAGATTGAAAGTGAAGGGCTGGAAAAACATTAACCATGCAAATGGAAGTAAAAAGAAAGCCAGCTTAGCAATACTTCTATCAACAAAATAGACTTTAAAACAAAGACCGTAGCAAGAGACAAAGAAGGACATTATATAATTATAAGAGGAATGATCCAACAAGATATAACAATCATAAATATTTCTGCACCCAGCATGCGACCACCCAAATGCAGAAAGTTGCTAATAATAAACATAAAGAAAGTAGTTGATAGTAATGCAATAATAGTCAAGAAATTTAACACCTCACTTACATCAGTGGGTAGATCATCCAAACAGAAAATCAATAATGAAACAGTGGCTTTGAAGGACACATTGAACCAGATGGATTTGAGAAATTCAAAACATCACATCGGTGGCATACACATTCTTTCCAAGTGTACATGGAAGATTCTCCAGAAGATATCACGTTAAGCCACAAGTCTCAACAAATTCAAAAAGTTTGAAATCATATTATGCATCTATTCCAACTACAATGTTATGAAACTAGAAAACAACCACAAGCAAAATCTGGGAAGAACACACATACACAGAGGTTAAATAACATGCTACTAAACAATGAATGAGTCAACCAAGAAATCGAAGAGGAAATTTAAAAAATACACGAAGACAAATGAAAATGAAAACACAATGGTCCAAAATCTTTGGGATGCAGCAAAAGAGATTGTCAGAGGGAAGTATAAGAGTTGTGTTGTATGGAAGTGCTGAGTCACTATGATGTATACCTAAAACTAATATTACAATGTATATTAGCTAACCAGAATTTAAATTAAAAAAGAGGAAAGTTTATAGTAATACAGGATTACCTCAAGAAGCAAGAAAAATCTCCAGCAAAGGAGCAAGAAAAAGAACAGACAAGGGGCACCTGGGTGGCTCAGTCAGTTAAGCGTCCGACCTCAGCTTAAGTCATGATCTCGTGGTTTGTGAGTTTGAGCCCCACTTCAGGCTCCATGCTGACAACTCAGAGCCTGGAGCTGCTTCATATTCTCTGTCTTCCTCTCTCTCTCTGACCCTCCCCTGCTCATGCTCTGTCTCTTTTTCTCTCAAAAATAAATAATAAAGCATTAAAATTTTTTAAAAAAACATTAAAAAAAACTAATGAAACCCCAAACCAGTTAAAGGAAGGACATAATAAAGATTAGAGCAGAAATAAACAGAATAGAAATTTTAAAAAATACAATAGGTCAATGAAACCAGGAGCTGCTGCTTTGAAAAGAAATCAACAAAATTGATAAACGTTTAGGAAGACTCATAAGAGAGAGGACTCAAACAAAACGAGAAATGAAAGAGGAGAAATAACAACCAACACCACAGAAATACAAAGAAAGATTTAGAAAAGAACATGCTTGCCCAGGTCAGAACACGTGTTCAGAAAAGACCTGAGAAGACCCTAAGCTTTCACCACCTATCTGAGCACATCCCAGAAAAATCCTGAGATTTTGAGAAGGACTACTTGCCTGGTTGATAAACACCTGTTTTCCTCAGACTCCTCTGCTAGTGAAACACTCTTTTAGTAGACTAGCTTTGTTGTTCTTTCTAAATATAAATACTCCTTGACCAGGTAACACATTTCATGAATTCACACTAAGGAAATCCCCTAGGGTAATCAAATCTGCTTTCCTCTGAAGAGTGGCTTAGGAGCTCCATGTTTCTGGTTGCTGCAACAGACAATGTGTAGAACGGAGGTCAGAGACTCGAATTTCTCCAGGAAACTGCCATGCTCGAGGCTGATTCAGACCCTCATTGTGGGGCATCTGTACGCTGCCCTTAATTACAGTGTCTTCTCCAGCTGTTTTCTTAGCTTAGAGGCATGCCTAATGTTGAGGCTGTGCTCGCAGACTGTAGAGACCAGACAATCCCACAGCCTTCTTTCTGTCTTCTGGTCCATGAGCTTACAAGAGACCCAGAAGATCCCTGCAGAACCTGAGAATAGTTTCTTTGCCTCAGTGATTTTATAACCTGTTCTTAGTTCCCTGTTTATGCTGTAAATAATTCAACATTTTTCTAAGTGAGATAAGGCCAGGCCCTTGTGAGCCAGGAGAGATTTGAGAGATGATGAAAGCTATGTATTTTGCCCACATCCCAAGGACTTCTGGCAAGCTGCCCCACTTGAGCTGGGATCCTGCCTTTTTTTTTTTCCTGGACCCTAAAAATGCCTTTTTAAAACCTTTTTTTTTTTTTTGAGTAGTCATGGATTCGCAAAAAAGTTGAGAGGAAGGTACACAGATTCCCCATATATTTTCTGTTCCTGCACACACAAAGCCTCATAGCCTGCCCAACATCTACCACCAGAATGGTACATTTGATACAATCAAAATACTGACACTGAACATCATAATCACCCAAAGTCTACAGTTTAGAGTTCATTCTTGATGTTGTGCATTTATGCATGTGGATAAGTGTATATTGACAAGTATCCACCATTATATATCATACAAGAGTATTTTCACCACATTAGAAATCCTCTGTCCTCCCAGAAAGGCCTACTTTTAACCTCGGAGATAAAAGTTTCCTGGAGTGAGTTCCTAACCCTTTTCAGTCTTCCCACCCCCTGTGGTTGTGGCCTACTGGTCATCTGCTGGGTACCAGATATGCCACCAGGCCCCAGATACAGCTGCAAGGGCACACTAGATAGGCTGCTTCCACTGGGACCCCAATCCAGTATTTCAGCCCCTCTAGATACTCCCTGTCTAAGGCCCAAGTCAACCTCCCAACAAGTGGGATTTATAATCCAATGCTTCCCAGCCCTTGCTGAATCCCCCAGACAGACAAAAACTGGACTGAAAGAGAGGAGTCCCCATATCCGTGGGTCCTATTCACCACTGCTGGCTGATGGTCACTGACAGAGAGATATGTGCACCATCTTACTTCTGCATTTGGTTGAGAGCAAACCATGTGATGAATGTTGACCCTAGGCTCCAATCCTCCAATTTGAGTGGAAGAGAAGAAACCAGTTCAACTAAAACACAAAAACAAATGGATACTTATTCTTGCTTTTCTTAATAGGAAAGCTTGATTAAAACATTAATTCAAGATAAAAATAATTTAAATCAGAAACAAGTGTAAAGGAGTCCAAAATTTCCCAAGAAGTCTGTGATGATTGTTTGGAAATCCTCAGTTCTTATTCCTACCCATATAATTGATCAGTTCCCCCCCACACACACTTCCTCCTCCCCTTCTTCCTCCCCCAATGACCCAGCTTTACTGTTGGCAGAAGCATGTACCTAGTCCACTCCTCATGTTAGCCACAAAACATCTTTTAAAACAAAGCAAGTAGAAGAAACATAGCCTGTGAAACCTACCGCTTTTGGCTTGTGTCTATTCTTTTCCCTTGAGAGCTAGAATGCTATCAGGTTGCTGCCAGGGAACATAAATGATCAGGCAGATGCATGGGTAGCTGCTGGCTCTGGCCAAACCTGGAGGACAGAGCCTTGGACCCTTTCTCTGGGGCCATTCTGTGGCTCCTGATCAGCCATCAGTACTGAGGCTGAGCTGCAGGTCACACTCCCCTGCAATGGGCTCAGACCCCTCATTCTTCCCTTTTTCTCTCTCCCTGTGTGTCCCTCTCTTACATAAACATACCGGCCCTCACTCACCATCCAGTACTTGGTTCACTTTCAGGTCAAGTAACACTATCCAGGAAGGTGGCTTAGACAAAGGAAGAAGTGTTAGGAGATCTAAATTTGAATTAACTTTCTTCAAGAGGCAACAGCACAGAGACCCTCAGATGCATGAATTTTCTCAGAATCAGTTAGACAAAGCAGATACTTGCAATATTCCTCCCGGTCTCCTGTATTTTACAGTGAAGACATGAGACAGAAAAAAGTAGGGGCACATAATGAGAGTAAATACGGTAGTAGGTTCATTTGCTAGTTGGAGCTCTGGACTTGGGACTTAGGAGTGCCAGATGGAGGCCATTCAGAGCCTACATCTGACCTGGACTGAAATGTAGGTGAGAGAGAAGATTGGCTCACATTCTAGGAAATAACCTATAACTAGGAAAGAGGAAGCACTGCCTTACTTTCGACAGGAGCCACAGCCTCTGCCCAGGCGAAGTGTTTGCTACTGCGAAAAGCAAAAGTTTAATGTTCCAGTCTTCACCAAGGCAGCGACTTCAGGGGTACAGAGGTTTTGAGTGATCCTTTGTTCCTAGTTATTCTCCTAGTGGACCCCAAAGGAGAAGTCACAGCAAAGAAGTTGCCACCAAGCAGGTATGGATTTTTTTCTTTCTCTTTTGCTGGGGGCAGACTGCACACCCACACGCCAGCTCCCTGCAAAAGAAGTGTGGGAACACAAATATATCTTAACCTTTGAGGGCAGCATCAGAGAGGGTTGTGTATCCTGTTGGCCTTGCTGCTGTTTGCATTTCCAGGATGGAAAAAAAACATGAAGATAATCATTTAATACAGAGTTCCATTAACCATGCTCCCTGATCATGCAAGTGCCTCCTAAAGAAATAATCACTGGAAATGCCAATCTTGTACCAGCCATGATGAGTCAAACATATAATCGGCCCCCTCTCTGTTCCAGGGTTTGTCTCCAGATCCAGAAAATACCAAGGTGCGGGGGACTGGGGGAGCTGGGAACGACTCAGTCCGGGTTCCTTCCAGCCGCTGAGGGAACTGGCAGCCCTCGGAACAAGGCTGAGACACAATAGCATGAGTCACAGGGCCACACCACCTCAGGGAGGGGTCCCTCAGGGGCTTTTTCAAACCCCTATCCAGTCCTAGGGCTGAGTTGGCTTTGGGTCAGTGAGTTTTCTACATTTACCCGCCAGAGTATGCACCTTGTCCCACAGACAAAACCTCTCCTACATGTGCTGGGTGCCCCCAAGCCCTCCTTCTTCCCATATCACAGCCCATCCTGGCTGAGGCTATGACCAGAGGCTTTAAGGCAACACCACATCTGGGGATGGTCAGGAGTCGCCTCTGAGGGCATTGAACCTCAATTCAGTGAGTCAGCTGTGACAGGCACTATACCACTCCCACATGGGTTAGTTGTGTGACTCTGGGAAAGTCAACGGTCAGCACCAAGACCGCCAAGGTGACAGGATTATTTCCACTGGGATGGGCCTTTGATCTCTGATGATATGCCCAGAGTCCAAATATTCTAAGCAAGGCCCTAGAGGCTACTACTTATTTAATTAGTTATCTAATAGGAAAGATTAATTTTTCCATATACCAAAAATACTCATCTTAAAAATATACTTTAAAAATATGTCTTAGTTATATAATGAACAGTCTACACCAGGGAGTGGCAAATTATGGCTCACAAGCCAAATCGGAATCACCAACTATTTTTATAAGTACAGTTTTATTAGAACACAGCCATGCTCATTAATTATGTATCATCTACAGCTGCTTTTGCCTTAGGACAGCAGAGTGGAGTATAGCCCTCAAAGCCTAAAATATTAACTATCTGGCCCTTTACAGGAAAAGTTTGCCAACTCCTAGTCTCAAACTATCAACTTACTCTTCAATTATTATGGAACAAACATAATAAACAACCACAAAACTGATAAAACTATTGTCAGTAGGTAATAGTTTTTTAAAATTATGAATGTAACACATGATTACATACTCTTTGTAAAATGATGAATCATAAAGTTAAAAATAGAACTACCTTATGATCCAGCAATTGCACTACTAGGTATTTACCCAAAGGATACAAAAATACTGGTTTGAAGGGGCTCATGCACCCCGATGTTTATAGCAGCATTATCAACAATAGCCAAATTATGGAAAGAGCCCAAATGTCCATCAACTGATGAATGGATAAAGAAGATATGGTATGGTGCATCTGGGTGGCTCAGTTGGTTAAGTGTCCAACTTCAGCCCAGGTCATGATCTCCCAGTTCGTGGGTTTGAGCCCCGTGTTGGGCTCTGTGCTGACAGCTAGCTCAGAGCCTGGAGCCTGTTTCAGATTCTGTGTCTCCCTCTCCCTCTGATACTCCCCTGATCACGCTGTCTCTCTCTCAGAAATAAAATAAAACATAAAAAAAAAATGTTTTAAAAAAGAAGGTATGGTATATATACAATGGACTATTACTCAGTCATCAAAAAGAATGAAATCTTGCCATTTGCAATGACATGGCTAGAACTAGAGAGTATTATGCTAAGCAAAAAGAAGTCAGAGAAAGACAAATACCTTATGATCTCACCCTTATGTGGATTTAAGAAGCAAAACAGATGAACATAGGGGAAGAAAAAGAGAGAGAGGCAAACCGTAAAATAGATTCTTAACTACAGAGAACACACTGAGGGTTGCTGGGGGGGAGGATGGGCTACATGGGTAATGGACATTAAGGGGGCACTTGTGATGAGCACTGGGTGTTAATGTAAGTAATGAATCATTAAATTCTACTCCTGAAACCAATATTACACTATATGTTAACTAAATTTTAAATAAAAACTTGAAACAAAGATAGATAGATAGATAGATAGATAGATAAGAATCAGCATAGATAAAGCTAAATTCTCCCTAAGCCAAAAGTAACTGCTGTAATCAGTTTGGGGTATTTATTGCCAGACAGTCTCCTTTACATTCACATACACATATATGTGCTAATAAACCATTTGTTGTCATATTATTCTCATTCTAGTTTTCTATTCAACAAACTTTTCCCATATCCATTTTCCAATTGGAGACTTTCCACATCCAGATATAGCTCTACCTCATTAACTTTATATGTATTACACATAGATTATGTGCATTTTAATTTTTGATACTGTCAAATCACCTCCACAGTGCCTACACCAATTTATCCTTCCACCAGCAGGGAACGATAGTTAGTGTTCCTCTACACCCTGATGCTTGCTATTTATTAAACACTTTACTATTTTCCACTTGGATGGGTGAAAATAGTAGCCCATTTTTAAACTATGTAAATTCTCCTGCTTACTAATGTGTCAGTTTTCCAGGGCTGCCATAACAAAATACTGCACACAGGGTGGCTTAAACAACAGACAGTTGTATTCTCAGAGCACTGGAGGCTGGAAGTCCAAGATCAAGGAGTTGGGAGGTTTTGTTTCTACCGAGGTCTTGCTGTGTCCTCACCTGGATATTTTGCTGTGTGAGCACATTCCTGGTATCTTGCTATGCGTCCAAATTCCTTCTTTTAACACAGATGTCAGTCATATTGGGTTAGAGCCCACCCTAATAACTTCATTACCTCTTTGAAGGTATAGTTGGAGACATAGTCACATTCTGAGACACTGGGGGACACAAGTCAGCCTGTAACAACTAGTGTGATTTGGCATCTTTTTATATAAATCTTGGTCATTGCATTTCCTCTTCTTAATTACCCATTTATATCCTTGGCTCATTTTATATGGGGTCATCTTTTTCTACTCACTGATAGGGGCCGAATATTTACTCTTGATGCTAATCCTTTGATGTACATATAATAAATATTCTCGCTAAGTCTGTCACTTGTTTTTTAACTTTGTTTACATCATTCTTTTAGTCAACAGAAGTATTTACCTTTAGTGTTATTGCTATTATTATTTTGACTTACTTGAATTTATTAATTTTCTCCTTTTTGGATTTTGCTCTTTGGGTCTTATTTAAGCAAGCCTTCCCAACTTCCAAGATTACGACAATAACAAAGGTATTAGCACACTTTCTTATAATACCTTTATGGCCTAAAAAAAATGGGCCTTCAGTCCTTTATTCCAAGTTAAGTCGGCCCTTTCCCGACCCATTTGAATGCCGCCCTTATCATGTACTCCATCCTCATTTTAACATATATGCTGCTGGATGTCTTTGTTTGTATTTATTTTCTTTCTGTTATAGGAAATATTATAGAGTCAATTTCTATTATAGCTTTACTGTTTCTAATTGATTTTTTACTGATATGTACAAAATCTATTTTGTGTTTTGATATTTTGTCTGCTCACCTTACTGAATTCTCTTAAACTTGTGAAACTTTGTCAGTTAATTCTGTTGAAATTTCTTGGTAGACAACCATATTACATATGTAAAATGAGTTTTATCCCTTCCTTCCTCACTTTTACTTTATATATATTATCCATAGATTATATACACTTGAATTTTTGATACTGTCAAATCACCTCCATGGGTGACTGCACCAATTTATACTGCCACCAGCAGGGAATGATAGTTATTGTTCCTCCATAGCCTGATACTTGCTATTTATTAAGCATTTTCCTGCTTACTGATGTTTCAGTTTACCAGGCCATATATATATATTGGGCGTGAACAATGCAGAGGAATAGTTAATACCAAGGATAGTCTTAGGGATGATGTATACAGTTATGTGAGTTATATACTGCACAATTCTAGGGGTACCATTCATAAACCCTTAGAGGTCCTAGGTATTTTTATCATGTTTCTGATTTTAATTCATTTTTATATCATGCCGTGATCTCTATTTCTTGGAGACTGCTCTGTAGGACTCTTTGACACAGGAAAGCGTGTGGTGCCTTCTAAGCGGTATGATTTGAAGGGAACTGGGAAGAGTTCCCTGTCACCCAATACTTGCTCATCCACCTGCCATACGTCCTAAACTTCTGGGAAACACTGAAATGACAATATATGACTGAAAATTAAGATAAAGAGATATATCCAAATTCTTCACGTAATGTATGAAACAATTCTCCTGGGTCTCTATGAATGCCAAACAAGGAGTCACACTATAAAACTCTAGGTGATAAGAACACTGCACATGCATGTAAGAGACAGGCAGGTCAATCATAGGTCATTGTGCCCTGTTAAATATTGGAAGATGGTACAGGGTGTACTTTTGACTTGGGCTGACACCAGCTCTCGACCCTGATTCGTGTCTAGGAACAAACTTTCTGACCCCTTGGATCTGATGACTGTATCACAGGAAGCACAAAGGCCACATTTCATTTATGGCCACCTAAAGATAGCAGCTGACTTTTCATATTTGAATTCGTGTAATGTGACCTTTGCTAAATTCCCTCTGGGTGCCTGTCCCATGTCCGGGCCAAGGAGGGGGAGACTTCTGCAATGTTTGATCCATTTCCAAAAAAACTTTAAATATATAATCTCATTTTATCCCGGTGGCTTTTGTGACAAAAAAATGTAACTTATATAGTACATAGTATATCCATTTGTACTATAGGAAGAATCAGAATAAAAGGAAAAGAAAGTTCTATCACTTGTTGCCTTTGTGCCATTGGACACACAGCCCTGATTTCCTCAGTTGTAGATAATAAGACCTGTCTTGCCCTGCTCAACTGTGGAGAGGCCTCGCTCTGATTACCTCACAGGCACGTCCACATGAGATGATGATTTGGAAATCACTTTGTAAACAACAAAACCTGTGTAATATGAGTTAATAAAATTTGCTACCATCTCCCTTCACCAAATAAAGCCAATAATTTATAAACTTCACTGTCAACGTCTTAGAAATCCAATTATTACTTAAGTTCCTTTTACCTGCTTCCCCCCCCCCCCCCCCGTTTACCCTCTGGCTAGTTCTGATATATATATACACACACACATACATACATATCTGATTTTATACATTCACACATAAGATGCATTATATATAAACATATACGTATTATAATCCTGCTGTTTCCACTAGTTTCCATTCTAAAATCATGAGTTTTGTATCATTTTCTCCTTCCACCTAGGCTCCTTTTGGCTTCAGCTCCAAGTTGTCCATGTTTCCCTCCCCATAATCTTGGTGACCTAGTTCCAAAGCTTTTTGATTTGATTCATTTGAAGGTTAAATGTATATTCATCTCCTCCCTACACCCTTTCCCTGGGAAGGAGCTATCTCACCCCCAAATGTATATTGTATACATTTACATTTGTATAAATGTATACTAGACAATTTACAATGCCAGTTATTTCATATGTGTGTTTGATTACTTCCCCTATTCTCTAGAACCCCCAAAATGTTTGGATTGCCTCCCGCTCAGTCATCTTCTCCATCGTGTCTTTTTTGTGTCCAGCTGATTTTCTGTCTGGGTTAGTTGGATTTCTTGGGTCTTTACCACTCCAAGTGTGGACACAGACCAGCAGCACCAGCAGCATCCAAGAGCCTGTGGGAAAGAAGGCGCTGGACCCACCCAGCACCCAGCGACTAGAACATGCATTTAACAGGTTCCCCAGGTGATCTGTATGCACTTGAATGCTGGAGAATCTGATTAGATTACAAGCACGTGCTTTGGGTTCCCTTAATGTGGATTCTGAAGCAGACGGACAAGAGAAGGCAGACAGCAATCTTAACTGCCACAGATTTCCAATGTGGTTCGAAAGCTAGGGTCATTCAAGCTCAAATGCAGCTTGATTGTGACCTGGTTATCTTTTTATTCTTCACTGTAGTGCTTTTAACTACTGTTGCTTCTTCTTTCCTTCACTTCTTTAACTCCCTCCTCCTTCCTCTCTGCCTCTGCCATCTGCCTCCTCACAGCCCTGCCTGGCTCCGCAGCTGCCTTCTCTGTGTGTATTAGGGCGGCCCATGCAAGGCAGGACTGAGATATGTGGCCACTCACATCAGTCTAATATTTGGGCTTCCCTTTTAATAGTCTTTAAATATATTTGATCAATGAACAGGGCGCCTGGGTGACTCAGTTGTTTGAGCATTCGGCTTCAGCTCAGGTCGTGATCTAACAGTTTGTGAGTTCGAGCCCCACATCAGGCTCTGTGCTGACAGCTAGCTCAGAGCCTGGGATCTTCTTCAGATTCTGCGTCTCCCTCTCTGCCCCTCCCCTGCTTGCACCCTGTCTCACTCTTCTCTCTCTCTCAAAAATAAATAAACATTAAAAATTTTTTAAAAAGTATTTGATCAACATTTATTTAGTGGGCAAATGATGCTATTTTTAAAAAGTATGGTAAAATACATAGAAAATTTACCATCTTAGCCATTTTTAAGCGTACAGTTCAGGAACGTTAAGTATGTTTATATTGTTGTGCAACTGATCTCCAGACCTTTTTCATCTACTAAAACTGAAACTTTACCCATTAGACAACTGCTTATTCCTCTCTTGCTCCAGCCCCTGGAAATCATTCTCCTACTTTTTAAACCTTTATTGAGGAATAACTGCAAATAAATTTGTATATATTTAAAACGTACAATGTGATGATTTGCTATACACATACATTTTAGAATGATTACCAACATTGGAATAATTAACTCATCCATTACCCTGCACAGTAAGTAGACACAGTTAGTTAAGTGTGTGTGTGTGATAAGAATGCTTAAGATCTGGGCGCCTGGGTGGCTTAGCCGGTTAGGCGTCCGACTTTCGCTTAGGTCATGATCTCGTGGTTCATGGGTTCGAGCCCCGCGTCGGGCTCTGTGCTGACTGCCAGCTCAGAGCCTGGAGCCTGTTTCAGTCTGTGACTCCCTCTCTCTCTGACCCTCCCCTGCTCACGCTGTCTCTCTCTCTCTCTACTAGAAATAAATAAAAACATTAAAAAAAAAAAAGAATGCTTAAGATCTTCTCCCAGCAGCTTTCAAATAAACAATACTGTATTATTAGCCAACTAACTACATTATTAACTATAATGGCTGCACATTGCCACCATTCTACTTTCTGTTTCTATGAGGTTATATTTCTATTAGTTTAGGTATCTCGTACAACTGAAACCATATAGTACTTGTCCTTTCGTGACTGGCTTATTTCATTAGCATAATGTCCTCAGGGTTCGTCCATGTCGTAGCCTGTGTCAGAATTCCCTTCCTTTTCAAGGCTGAAAATATTCCAGTATATGTATATACCACATTTTGTTTGTCCATTCATCTGTTGATGGACACTTTGGTTGCCTCCACCTTTGTTGTGAATAATACTGCTATGAATGTGGGTGTGCAAATATCTCTTCAAGACCCGGCTTTCAATCCAGGAGTGGAATTGCTGGATCATATGGTTCTATTTTTAATTTTGGGGGGAACCACCATGCTGTTTTCCATAGTGGCTGCACCATCTTACATTCCCACCAGCAATACATGAGAGTTTTAATTTCTCCACATTCTTGCCACACACTCATTTTCTGGTTTTGTGACAGCAGCCATCCTAATGGATATAAAGTGAGGTCCCACTGCATTTCCCTAATGATTAGTGATGCTGAGCATCTTTTCATATATTTGTTGGCAAGTGATTTTTTTTTTCCTAATGCAGAATGTGTATCATGTACTTCATGGTCAAAATAAGTAATTTCTTCTATCCCATATTCCAAACCAGGCAACTTCTTAGAAGTCATGTTTAAGTGTTTCAATAATATTCTACTCATTCCCTGAAAATAGCCCTCTACCACACGATTCCGTTTCTCTCTCTGTCTGCCAATTTGAGCAGGTTATTCAGGGTTGGCCAGAGGCTCATCCTCAGGTGGTTGGCTGGGGTGGTCCAGCATGACAGGCATACATGTGCCCCTGATTACTCCACAGGGACTAGTTTGCACTGTCAAGGAGTGCTTAAATCTCCGCCTCAGGATGATTCCTTTCAGTAAGAAAGGAAACAACTTATGATTTACCTCATTTCTGATTTGTTCTAGCAATATTTTGATACCCTTTGAATATGGTGGCTCTCTAGTCAGCAGCCCTGTCAGTCAGCCCTTTAAGTTGCTCTGTCTGTATATCTGCATTCGGTGTCACTAGGAGAGGATGTCAGTGGGTCACCGGATCACTTGTCCCTGAGAGAAAGCCATAACCCCATCCCACACAAACCCCCAGAAAGTCTATGGACCCTTTGTTCAGGATCCTGGACTTCGTCAAACCAGGAGCCCCTGAGGGCATTTGCAGGTGGGGAGGTCCTGCGCATCCTTGCCCTGTGAGGTCAGGCTGGGTGAATTTAGGAGTCTCCTTTATGAGGACAGAGATGGGAGGCTGTGAATACTTGTCTGCAACATCATTTCTTCTCATGTAATTGTCTTACAAATGTCGGCATTTTATCTGACACATCCTGTCTTCTTTTGATGTGAGTGACAGGGAGGGGGTAATGCTTTTTTCCACCCAAAGCTTTCCTTGATCTCTGTGCTTAAAAAAAGTTATTTATAATGGCTCTCCTTTCAAAACCCCAGATAGGACTTTAACTCCCACACTGCTGCCAACCTCCGCTTCAAGACAGAGTCCACTCTTTCCCTTTCAGAGTTATCAGATGGAAAGGGAAGCCTCAGTTCTTGTCCCTGAAGAAGATGAAAGAGTTAGTGGTGCAGCAGGGAGGCAGGACAGGGTCAGCCACAGGCCAGGCAGTCCCACTGTGCCTCATCAATGGAAGGAGCCTCTCTGAAGACTTCCTGTTTTGCCATTTTTCTCAAGGTATTTGGACCTGACATAAGCATCAGCCTGTAACACAGAGAAGACTGAGCAGCGAAGGCTCTGTCTGTTGGTCTGAGATGTAGTCTCTCCTGGAGACGCAGCAAGTGTGTAGCTTGGTTTACAAGGGCAACAGAACCAGAGCAGAGATTGATTTTAGCTAATGAAGCTTATGCTTCTGGGCCCCTTATTTACCTAGGTTCCTTCCCATGGTCATGTGCTTTTGTAACATTTTCAAAAGTAAGATAGTTAAGCATGGTTCTTTGTAGACGATTTCTACTCCACTGTCCTGTTTCCTCTGAAGTCGGGTATTGATGCAAGTTGGCCATGGGCTCATTGGAGATTAGTCTAAGGGCCGCCGAGCTGGGGATACATGTTGTTTGGGTGTATTCCTATGGTGGCAGTTACTTGTGTGTGGAGTTGAGTTACTGCTAACCATCCAGTGTAGCAATGGCTCCTAGGAATGTCCCACGCTGCTGCTCGTCCGCCATCACTGCAGGTGTTCAGCACAGGCCAAAGGAAGGGAATGAGGTTTGAAATGTGTGGAGCTGGAGCCTAGACGGTGCAAAATTCTTCCCAATATGAAGACTTCTATGAAAGAATCTTGATAAAGGTTTTCTTAAGTTTGACAACAATCCTCAGCTAGACGGGAAGATCAAAATTTTTCCCATTATCATAATAAAAAGCAAATTTTGATCAGTGATATTAGAGGAAAAACTTTATTATTTTTCTGTTCTTGATATAAAATGACATTACAAAATCACTGTTATATGAGGAGGATAATTTGCTTTCTATTGCTGCTGCAATATTACCACAAATTTGGTGGCTTAATATAAAATTTGTTATCTTATAGTTCTAGATGTCACAAGTCCAAAGTCAATTTCATTGGGATAAAATCAAGATGTTGTCAGGCTGGTGCCTTCTGGAAGGTCTAGGGGAGAATCTGTTTCCTTGCCTTTTCCAGCTTCTAGAGACTTCCTGGATTCCTTCACTCATGGCCTCTTCCTCCATCTTCCGACTGGTAATGCGCATCTGTCCGCTTTCCCACTGTCACATCTCTTTCTCTGACCAAACCCAGGAAAGTATATCTGATTTTCAGGATTCGTGTGATTAGGTTGGGCCCACTTGGATACTTCTGGATAATCTCCTTATTTTGAGGTCTGTACCCTCAATCACATCTGTAAAGACCCTTCTGCCATATAAGGAAACACATTCACATGTTCTAGGGATTAGGACGTGGATATCTTTGGGGGCCATTATTCTGTCTTCTACAAAGGACAATATTAATATTTGTAATTCATTGTGATTTGCTTTCTCAATCTTTCTTACAGACACATACCTTCTTTGGTACCTAATTATGTATTTGCAATGAGTATTCTTTTTCTTGAAGAAGACCCCCTCCAATTGTACAAGACTCAGACCCACATAAGCTAACTACTGCCCACCTCTACTTGCCCATTGACTAAGTGGAGAACTTGGTGAATTTTTCCCCCACACCAGCAGGGCAGAGTCTGCCTTGGCCGAGTGAAAGAGGAGAGTGTCCGTGTCTCACACGGTGACCCTAGAGAATAACTTACCGAGCAGAGTGCAGCGTGTGGACATGCAGGGAGGGATGCCCCAGTGAAGACCAAGCTCCAGGGGGTGGGTTGCGGGGCGCACATGGCGGAAGGTAGAAGAGCTTCTGAACTGCTGGACTGGGAACTTAGTAAACGCCCTGCACTGGCAACTGCCATGGTGCTCTTCTGTTGACCCAGTCACTCTTTCCCTCCTGTTTGTGACTCCAAGATGATCATGTACAGCTTTCTCTTGGATTCTTTTCTGGCCCCAGTATTAACTGAAGTCTCTCTTCTTTTCTCATGCTGTCTTATGAAAACACCCATCACCCGAATCTCCCTTTGGCCATTTAATCTGCCCTCTTCATGTCTTGATGCCCCACCCCCATCCCAGTGCCTGTGCCACTGGTCATGTGGATCCCTGAACTTCCTTCTCTCTGCTCTTGACTCTTCCTAAATAACAACTTTGATTCTCACTTCCTTAGTGTTCTCTCTTTCCCAGATCTACCTTGGGACCTGAGCAAGGGCTTCCCTCCTGCTCATCTTTCTTCTTCTAGCATTTCCCTCTTCCTGCTCTGGTGAGAATGTTCTCCTCCACCTCCAGACATCTCTGCTAAACTTGGCAACCCCAAGGTAATGTCGTGGGCCTCCTAATGGGCCTTTCCTTCTTTCTGAGACAGTTACTTCTCATGTCTCTACCCAGTATCTGGCCTAGATGTATCCATAGCACAGCTCTTCGTGCCCACACACACACTCCCTCAATATCCGGATCCAAAGGTCGTGAGTGGATGGCTTTCCACCCCCCCCTTCCCATCCAAGGCACTGATGCTCTCCCTGGAGCCTACCTTTCACACGTTCCTGCTGCAGGGGAGGAGTGTGTATATTCAGATGCTTTTCTGATTTTCTTGGTCTTTCATGGTGACCAGCCATCCAGCCCGTATCATCCAGGTTGTGTAAACATTCAGGCTGAGTGTGCTGCCTCTCACAGCTCAATCTCCCTTGATCAGCAGGTGTCGGGTTTGTGGACAGGGTCTCATTCAGCTTCATTCTTGAACTGGAAGCTACTCAACCAGCACTGCATGGGTGCTCTGCAAGGATGTCTGTGTGAATCTCCTGTAGCCACTGTCCTCCGCTATCACAGCTCGCCCAGGGGCCATTCAGTTCTCAGCCGCCGAGGCTGCCTCTGTGGTCCTCTCCTGGCTCCCCTTGCAGCCCCGAGCCCTCCCCCTGCCCTGCTTGAGGATCCTTGCTCCTTCCATAGCACACACTTCACTCATGTTTCCTTTAGAATGTCCCTCCACTGTCGCCTTGGGATGCACCTTGCTCCTTCCTTTCTCTCTCCCCAAGCTCAGACTTGTCTTCCCTGTAGTGCACATTCTCCGAATGCTCAGATTACCAACCCCAGTGAGGAACAGGTGCAACGCCCAGAGCAGACACAACTGGATTCGATGTAAACTACATGTTTAATTCGTCTTATTAAATTCACATGAAAGAGAGATGTGGCTGACACATACCAGTCACTACGTCATTGTCATTTTCCTGCCCACAGGGCACCATGCTGTAAGGACTGATGTGAGGGGGGAGTAGGGACAGAATTGCAGCATCAGCTGGCATCCCATTCACACTAGGTCAGATCTATTTCTATCAAAACTCTAGGGGTTCTGTTTCCATTATCTCTTGCCATGTAACAACCTCCCCAAAATTTACTCCCCCAAACCAGCCACCATTTAATTTCTGTCATGATTCTCTGTTGGCAGAGCTCAGTCGGGAGTTCTGCTCCACATGACATCAGTTGGACACTTCACTAGGCTGGCACATCCGTGAGGGCTTGTTCATGTGTCTTGGGCTTGGCGGGGACGGCTGGAAGCCTGGGGCAGTGGAGTCTTTGTCATCTGGTCAGGTCAGAGCTCTCTCTCTTCACAGGGCCCCTCCGTGTGGTCCCATCAGGGCGTGATCACTCCAGTGGCATAGCTCAACTTTCTCACACGGTGGGCTAGGGTTCCCCCAAAGGGCAAAAGCAGAGGATCCTCGGACTTCTTGTGGCTTCGGCCCAGAACGGGCACAGTGTCACCTCCCCCCCGCTCCATGATTCTACTGGGTAAAGCAAGTCACAGGCCCTCCCAGATTCCTCGCGGGAGAGGACGGAACTAAGGTGTGGCCCCCAGGAGGCATGGTTTGTTGGGAGCCACTTTGGAGCATAGCTATCACGGGGTCTCTTACAGGGGTTTCCTGATCATATGCGAGAATGAACTACAGAATGTACCAGATCTATTTAACAATAAGCTTAGGCAAAACAAAGTAAAAATTACACAAATGCTCCGAGGTGAGACTCTGGCATTAATCCTAATACCGTCTCATTACGGAACTGGAGAATTTGTATCAGTCAGACACAGCACAAGTAAAAGCGCCCTCCCCTTCGTTCCTTTGTGGACAATTCTTTACATGTCTAATTCTGCTGTAGGATTTTGCTGGCTCTTGTTCAGGGTGCTGTGTTAGCCTTTGTCCATGACTTGTGAGTTTTTGCTCGTATTTCTTAAAAACTACTTGTATGATTCTTTATGCCTAGGTGAAAAGTGGTTCTCCTAGAGAAGAGGAGAGTGTCTGCCTCTGAGGGTGTCTGGGAACACTGCCCACGCAAGAGCTCTTTAAATAAAATCCTTCTCTTCAGGTTTTTGTGAATACTCTACGTTTTGTCTGCCAATCCATATGAGGTCAGGGTTATGATCTGAAAAATCAGGGGACACTCCCTGCACACCTGTTCAGTTCAAGTTTCCTGTCAGCCTATTTTATTCTGTTTTCTGGAGAGCCAGGTTTGCAGGACAGATTAATTTCTATTTCATCTTTACAGGTGAAACTGCTTGCTGTCATCTGCCATGGTTTTGGAAATAGAAACTCGAGTGTTGAAATTTTACTAAAAGTTGTATTTGGGGTTTAGAAAAGGCAACGTCAGGGGTGCCTGGGTGGCTTAGTCGGCTAAGCGTCCGACTTTCGCTTAGGTCATGATCTCGCGGTTCGTGGGTTCGAGCCCCGCGTTGGGCTCTGTGCTGACTGCCAGCTGAGAGCCTGGAGCCTGTTTCGGAGTCTGTGACTCCCTCTCTCTCTGACCCTCCCCTGCTCACGCTGTCTCTCTCTCTCTCTCTCTCTCCTAGAAATAAAAAAAAAGAAAGAAAAAGAAAAGGCAACATCATCTGCGGTGTAGCAGCCCTTAGCAATCAGTGCCCAGAGAGGCTTTTGAGAGGAATGGTCACTGGGACAGCTCCCCATTTCTGCTCACCATCCTCCATGCTCATTCCAAGGACAGAATGCAATTCACGCTGTCCAGGTGCAAGCTTCCTGGGGCAAGCTCTTGAACACAGCTCTATTAATGGGCACAAGTTCTTTGATTATTCACTTGTGCTCCAGCTTGACCTGGGCCATTTTCTTCCTGCCTCCTGAGCCTGACTCCTCTCTGTCTGTCTCCCTATTTGCTTGGTTACTCAGTTGAAATCTCTCTTTCTGCCCAGCTTTTCAGCTTTCTCTGGGAGCTTGGACCACAACATGCCTGAGAGGCCATCACCCCAGTCCCAGAACAATTTCCAACAAGTGGCCTGGCCCACGGGCCTTTGACCAGATCACGGGCTCCCGATCTTAGTAATTCCATAACCCAACCCAGACAGCCTCTTCGTGTTCCTTCTCATTTCTTCCCCTCCCCCTTCTCTCACCATGTTCTTGTTCTCATGCCTTTCTCTAGGGCCCTATTAGTGTATACACAATGCCACGCTTACATCTCTCTTGATAACAAGTCTAACTCATCCCCAGATCTTCCACGAGGGGTTAGCTCTTGGGTCCACAGAACCACATGTGAGCGACCACAGTGAGGCCTGCCTCAGCATGTCTCTGTCCAGCCCCTTCATTCCCTGTGGTTTTTTCACTTCTTGCCCAAGGGGTCCGGCTGCAAACCTGGAGGAGAGACCTGGAGAAAGCTGGAAACATGCTGCCCTTGTGCACTGCGAAGAAGCAGATTCAGCTCCTGGGAAGACGGGTGACAGCACACATGAGGGAGATGGGCGTCCCCAAATCTGCCGTGTATGCGGGGACAGGGCAACTGGCTACCACTTCAATGTCATGACATGTGAAGGATGCAAGGGATTTTTCAGGTAGAGTCACCTGTCAACATTTACCCCCCTGCCACCTCTGGCAGTGGGTCATGTCTGACTGGGGTTCTGCCCTTACCCGCTGGGCACTGCTGCGGGCCTCAGCTTCACCTCTCCCCTGGGGTCAGAGTATGGGGCAGTGGCCCATTCAAAAGCCTCCTAATGTTTCAAGAGAGCCATGAATATCTCAGGGGAATTCTTCATCTTCCATCTTGCTACCTTTTGCAAGGTACCTTGCAAAAAAGGAACCTACCTTTTGCTCTTTGTTCTCTCACAGGAGAGCCATGAAACGCAACACTCGGCTGAGGTGCCCCTTTCAGAAGGGCACCTGTGAGATCACCCAGAAGACCCGGCGACAATGCCAGGCCTGCCGCCTCCGCAAGTGCCTGGAGAGTGGCATGAAGAAGGAGAGTGAGCAGCGGGAAGCGCCCTGGGCTGGGCTGGGCTGGGGTGCAAGGGCACCGAGTCTGGGACAGGTGTCCCTGGGGGGCTGAGTAGGAAGTGAGCATGGGGATGTGTACGAGCACATGTACAGACAGGCACCGTGAGTGTGCGCGTGCACACAGGTGCATGTGGCCTGGGTGCAGCTGGCAAACTCGAGGAGGAGAGCTTGTGGGTCCTCTGCCCGCACCAGCACAGGCCTGTAGTAGAGGGACTTGACAGATACAGGGCATTTTTATTCTCTGCTCTGGCAGGTGGGGTGGGCATCTCATGCCTCTTGCTCCCCTCAGGAGCCCTTGCATGATTCTTTTTGTCCCCTTCATACGGGTTCTAATGGTGTTTTAGCCAAATTGCTTGAAGCGAATTTGGGAGAAGGAAGTCAGAGACCTATGGTGTGATATGACCCCCAACCTCCCAGCAGCCGGTGCCCATCTGCCTCCCAAACCCGGTGTCCTACTGAGGAACTGTTTGCAGACAGGTGCCAGGGGATGCCCTCATTCTACCTGCCAACCTTTGGTATATCATTGTGTTCCCAGGTCACTCTGAGATCAAAGCTAATAGCGAAAAGGCTGGAAGCTTCCAGTGTAGATTTTTCTCCGCTGGTCACAGAGCGGGCAGCCTCTTTCAGGGGACAAGTTCTCTAGCCATGTGGACAGAGAGCAAGGCTCTCCGCTGGCTGTCCCTGCCGCTCCTCACACCAGTCCCACAACTTTGCTCCACGCACATAAGTGGGCTCCAGAAATCCATGGTAGGCCCTAAGGCTGCGGGCTACATAGGAAGCAGCTGGAGTTGATATTTCTTGCTAAGCAGTCCAGCTCTCTAGGGTCTTGGAGACCCAGAAACCTTGGAGTCTTATTGCTACCTAATCCACAAAAAAATGACACGATCACATGCCACTGACCACTTACTACATGCCAGGAGCTCTGTGAGGCATTTTCCACACAATGCCCACTCCAGACCATGAAGGAAACTGAAGCCAAGACCTGGTAAGGAGCTTGTTCAAGGTCACTACTAGTAAATGGCAAAGCTGTCGTGCAAACCCAGCACCTTTTGATTCTACAGCCCGAGCTCTTCCCACCATTCTACAACATTTTTCCAAACCCCACTGTGGTGGGCAGCACAGCAGCTACACCTCATTCTCCCCCTTTAACCAAGGGAGCCTGCAGTCTAGGAAAGGCAGGGATTTTGTCACCAGCACTTCCCCTCCTGCTGCCACAAAGTGTGGCCAAGCTCTGGCAGGCGCCTGAACTTGCCCCTGGTTATCCCTGCAGTGATCATGTCTGACGCGGCTGTGGAGCAGAGGCGGGCCTTGATCAGGAGGAAAAAGAGAGAACTGATGGGCACTCAGCCCCTGGGAGCCAAGAGTCTGACTGAGGAGCAGCAGACAATGATCAGAGAGCTGATGGATGCTCAGATGAAAACCTTTGACACCACCTTCTCCCACTTCAAGGATTTCCGGGTAGGAGGATTCTAGTGGGCTCAGCCATTACGCTAGCTCTTCAAAACCTCAGTCTCATGCCCAGGGGTTCTCAAAGAGTGACTCCTGCCCCAACAGCAGCAGTGTCCCTGGGAAATTGTTAGAAATCCTAGTTCTCAGATCCTCCCAGAGCTGCTGAGTCAGAAACTCTGACGGGGCGGGGCGGGGGCGGGGGGTTTGCGGCAGTCAGTGTTATGACAAGAATCCCTAGGTGATTCTGACACATGGTCAGGTTGGAGAATCTCTGTTCTCTCCCTCCACAGCAGGTAGCAATTGGGTCTGAGCCATGAATAAAGTTTTGGAAAGCTGAGTTGCCCCAGGGCTGTTGGCATTCTGGGCTTTATGAGGACCGGATCAAGACCAATTGGGGGCATGGCATTTGTGAACAAGATTTACAGATCTAAGAAACATTTGTGACCCCTGCAATGTTAGCCGTGTCTGATCCCAGTGACCCCCTCCTGCTCTGTGCTCATAGGTATTTTGGGTGACCTGCTCCATTCAGAGAGCTGGCAGCCAGCGGCTCCAGAAGTCTGTTCTTTCTATCCGTAGCTCCCAGAACCTTCTTTCTAAGTCAGGGATGCTTGGGTCACACCCATAGGTAGAGACCCCTTACCTTCTGCTGAGCAGAGAGCAAACCCATTTCAGACCAAGCAGGGATGTGAGGGAACACGGGCAAGCAGATCCAGAAAGCGCACCACCTGACAGCAGAAGCCCAGAGAGAAGAAACAAGTGTCGTGTGCGCGCGTGCGCGCGCGCGCGTGCCCTGCTATCATGCGTCCTCTCAGGCTGCCGCTGTGGCTGTGCACGCCCTCTGGGCCTGTGTGGGAACCTGTCTGGGAGAATACATGCCATCTCTCCTGTCCTCTCTTCACCTCCTGGCTCCTGTCCCAGCTTCCAGAAGTGCTCAGCAGTGGTCACGAGATTCCAGAATCTCTGCAAACATCGTCGGGGGAAGACGCTGCCAAGTGGAGCCAGATCAGGGAACATCTGTGCTCAGTGAAGCTCTCTCTGCGGCTGCGGGGGGAAGATGGCAGCGTCTGGAACTACACACCCCAAGCCGACAACAGTGGGAAAGAGATCTTTTCCCTGCTGCCCCACATGGCTGACATGTCAACCTACATGTTTAAAGGCATCATTAACTTTGCCAAAGTCATCTCCCACTTCAGGTAGGATACAGGATCCGGGAGGGTGGTGTGGAAAGGAGCAGGCAGTGGCTAGCACGTTCAAAGGGTGTAGGGTAGAACCCTCTGAATTTGGGAGGTACTGGTGCCAATAGACCCTCCTTTATCTCTACCTGCCCTGCCCCCCTCTACCTGAAGCACCCGGTGCTGCTGGGAAGTGGAGGCCTCACCCTCTGGCTCACTAGCTTTAGACTGTGGGCCTGCGATGTAGCCCAACTGTGCCTCAGTGTCCTCATCTGCTAATAATGCTCACCTGCAAGGTTGTTATATGAAATAAGAAAACATCTCAAGAGCATCCAGCACATACGTGGTAGACATTCAGATAGCAAATCTCTTCCTTATTTCCCTGCAAAAGGGCAGGAATCATAAGTGGATGGTTTGAGAACAAAGAAGGAGTAGGAAGGAAAAGGAAGGAAGTCCAGAGGGAGAAAGGGAGAGACGGGAATAGACACCAAGAGGAGGTTGTGAAGGCCATGAGGAAGATGGGTGGTCCTGACAACCAAAGGCTTGGGCTCCCCACAGCCAGGTGTGGGGACAATGATGGGCAACCGGGGTTGGCAAGAAGCCCCAGGACCTTCTGGTGTGGTGGCAACCACGGCCCTGTGACAGGTAGTCTGTGGGGTCTGGGCACTTCCCAAATCTGAGCACTGGCCTTGCCACACCTGGTCAGCTACAGCTGATTCACACGTACAAGGAACCCCTGGTTCCAGCAGTAGGCAGGGGGCAGGTCATATTCCAGGTCACACCAGTTCGCCCTGTGGCCCTGTGAGAGACACACAGGCCTTATTTAATGGCGTGGCCATGGGTCAGATTGTAGCAAATCAGGTCAAGGAAGTAGGGAGAAAGGCCTACTTCCATGTGTGGATCTTGGCAGATCCCCACTGACATCTGATGACCCACAACACCACACCAGGGTGTGAAGTTACTTGCCATTTCTTTGACCACAGTTCTGAGCACAGCCACCCTTAGAGGTCCACATTACTACCACCTTCATTCTACAAATAGAAAACTGAGGTTCACCCCAGTCAAGGAATTAGCACAGGGTCGCAGTGAATCAGAGAGGCCAGATTTGGAAGCAGAGAGCACAGAGTGCAAAGCCAGCTACTTGCCAGGTGGTGAGCCAGGCACTGGGAAACATGAGAGAATAGATCAGCTTCCTGAAATTATGGATCTAATAGAAGGGAGGTGGTGCAGAAAACAAGGGACTGAATTTCCGAGGAGACCAAAGCCAGGCTGAGGGCCCCCTCAAGAGCCAGCCTGAGCATCCTCCCTCCTGGGGTCCTCTCCTCAGTGGGGAGCTGGGAGGCCTCTCAGATATGGAGGGCGTCAGTCTATCCAGGAATGTCAGAGGTGGCCACTGTGGCTAGGCCCCTATCAGTGCTGGGAGCAGGGCATCCAGCCTGTCCAGAGAGAAGGGGCAGAAATACTAAATCTAAAACAGACGGCAGGAAGGAAAAATATTCCCTGCTGCATGGCACTCATGCACTGGCGGGGGCGTGGGGGGGGGTGCGGGTGGGGGGAGCGATCTGCTTTGGCGCTGTGAGGGGAGAGAGTGGAGGCAATCCGAAAGCCGGGACTCCCTGGGGGCCGGGCCCCCTGCTACCCGCCCCCACCCAATTTCCGCATGATGGGAGGGGGCTGGCCGGTAGCACCCCGTGAGGAACCTGGCGCCCCCCATCTTCGCTGCCAGGGACTTGTCCATCGAAGACCAGATCTCCCTGCTGAAGGGGGCCACCTTTGAGCTGTGCCAACTGAGATTCAACACGGTGTTCAACGCAGAGACCGGTACCTGGGAGTGCGGTCGGCTGTCCTACTGTTTGGAGGATCCTGCAGGTGCGAGACAGGCGTCTGCCCTAGGGCAGCCTGAGGGAAAGATGGCCGCGGGGGTGGGAGGGGGAGGGGAGGAGCCACGCCAGGACCTGGGCGTTGGGAACCTCGGTGAGGGGATGTCTGGGTGAGCTTCGCGAGGAGTTTGCCCTTCCATGTCACACCCACCTACAGGTGGCTTCCAGCAGCTTCTCCTGGAGCCCGTGCTGAAATTCCACTACATGCTGAAGAAGCTGCAGCTGCATAAGGAGGAGTACGTGCTGATGCAGGCCATCTCTCTTTTCTCTCCAGGTGATAACCCCACCTGGCCTGCGCGCCCCCGCTCCCGGGCTTGCTCACACCCCCTCGGCTTAGCTGTAGGAGGCAGCAGCTTCCTCCCCTCCGCCCTCCCCAGGGAAGGTCCCAACCAATGGCCTTGTCCCCCAGTCACTGCTTGGCCAGGACGGGGACTTTGGTTGGTTTCTCCGGGGGTCGGTGCGGGTGATGAATAGCCCTCCGAGTGCTCCCTCACTTCCGGCCTGGGTGCCGTCGTCTCTGGAAGGTGGTTGGCTGGCCATTCGCCCTCTCTGGGCTGCACTGAGCTGGTCTTGGCCCCGCGGCCTTGCTGGCACCACACTGCCGCCCCTCCCCTCCCCACCAGACCGCCCGGGTGTGGTGCAGCGCGGCGTCGTGGACCAGCTGCAGGAGAGATTCGCCCTCGCCCTGAAGGCCTACATCGAGTGCAGGCGGCCCCAGCCTGCCCACCGGTGAGCCGCAAGCGGGGAAGGTGTGAGGGGACCCTCCCCCAGCGCCGTCCTCCCGCCCCCTCTCCCGCCCCCCCCCCCCCGGAAGGGCAGACTGGAGCCATTCCTGGGGCAGCCTCTGATTGCTGGGGATTTGGGGCCTTGCTCTGTGACCTCCACTGAGGCCTCCTGCCCAGTCAGCCTGAGCTTCAGCCCAACTGGAGAAACCCGAGGAGGGCCAGAGGCCATGCAGAGCCATGGACATTGCTCCCTGGCTCACGTCTGCCTTTTACACTCCTGTCAGCCAGGGATGGGAGCGGCCAGGTATTTTCCTGAGGCTCCTACGAGGTCTTCTAGCAAGAGCCAGCAAGAACTGCAATGATGATAAAGATAACCAGGGTAACAATAATGATGATAATAAATACATTTGTACTGAGAAGCGTCAGCCCTGGTACCAAGCAGTTTACATGTGTGGCACCTTTAATCTTGAAAACAGTCCCATGGAGTGGGCGCCACCACTGTCCTGCGAGGGACTGGAGGCTCAGGGTCCACAGCCAGCTAGGTGGGATCTGGAGCTGGCCGCCAGTGGACAAGCCCACACTTTTGAGCATTACCTAATCGTCTCTAGGAACAAACCCAAGCAAACAGGGTAGGAAACTTCTTGGTTTCCTCTGGTCACAACTGAAGGAGGAAGCCTGTTCAGAGCTTCACCAGACAGAGGCTTCCATCCCTTCACTGGGCCTCAGCAGTGCCCAGACCTGGTGCTCACAGGCCTGGGCCTTGAGGGGTGAAGGCCTGCACTAGGGATGCTGGCTGAGTCTAAAACCTCAAGTCCTTACTTGGCCTGCTTCAACTTTATTTTGAGCTCAGCATCTGGGATGCTGGGGGTGGCCATGTCTAGATTTGCGTGGTCCTCCCCTGTATGGAGCCAGGAGGCGTCATGTGGAAACTAAGGCGTGAGGTTTGTCTGAGACACTAGATACCAGGGTGGCTCCCGCGAGGATCTGCAGGGCAGCCTGTAGTCCTTGCCTCTACAACCACTCCATTTGGTCCTGACCCACAGCCATTAGCCAAAGCAGTGATTTCTCCCTAGGATTGCCCTGTGTACTTGGCCCCTACAGTGCCCGGATTTTCCCATGGAAGTGTCTCTGTACAGGAATTCAAGCCCCACGCATGAAGAGCAAGTGGAGAGTGCAAATCCATACCTCAGGCTTCCCAAGGCTTTTCTGCCCTTCTCATCCACAGACTAAGGGAAGCTTAAGGAATTCAACTGAGCCTTATCTCTTGGCTGGCTCAGGATGTTCTGAAATTAATGCCTCCAAACCTGTGCAACTTCAAAGCAGTCCCAGGGTTGGGGGATGGGAACAAGGGTGGGCTGCACCTCCAACTTTTCCTCTGGCTGGTCTGCAGGTTCCTGTTCCTGAAGATCATGGCCATGCTCACTGAGCTCCGCAGCATCAATGCCCAGCACACCCAGCGTCTGTTGCGCATCCAGGACATACACCCCTTCGCTACCCCCCTCATGCGGGAGCTGTTCAGCATCACAGATGGCTGAGCAGCTGCCCCTTGTGTGAGCTTCTGTGGGACAGCCAGAGCCCTTGGCGCTGCCATTCCTGGGGCTAGGTAGATGGATACCGCTGAGAGCGGACAGTGCCTTACAGGTCTTGCCTCCCTGAGGAATGCACAACCACTCCTCCGACAATGCTGCCTAGCATTCTTCAGGAAGGGGATAAGGGTGGAGAGTGAAGCCATAGGCAGTTTGATGGAGTATAGGTTGGGCCCATCCAGAGGCAAGACCATCCTCCCTTTAGAAATGGCTCTATGGTCTGGGGATTTAGTGTCATGGTGGGAGAGGGGGAAAGGTGACTGGGGCTAGACCATCTGGGAGTCTATGCCCGCACCCAAGTTCAAGCTTCTTGGGTGTTTCTTAACTGCTATCTCTAAGTACTCCTGTCTTTCCCTCCCCATTCATTCCCAACCCGCAGCTTCCTGTCCTGAGCTGTTCAGTGAGTTCCAGGCCCATGTTCATTAGCAGGTGCATTTGTGTCTGTGACCTAAGTCTTAAGGCCTGCAGCAAATGGCAGAAGCTTGTCATGACTTCTGTGTCTCTTCTTCCTTCCTTCTGAGCACTTCGTTCTGTGTCTCCACATCCACTCAAACACATTAGTAAGCACCAACAGTTTGCAACTCCCTGTGGGGTATAAAAGCTGACTCAGACATGGTTCCTGACCTCCAGTACTTTAAAGTTCAACTTAACAAGGCAGAATCACAAATAACTTTGATCAAAAGCAGTGATAGGTGACATAAGAGACACAAGGAATTTCTGGGAATGCCATGGGGAATTTCTGCATGCACTTGAGGACCCAAATGAGGGATCTCTGAAACATGTGTTCGTGGGAGGAAGGACACTAACTGGCTGAGTGCACATGTGTGTGACGGTGTAGGTCTGCTCGGCATCTGAACTGGGGCTTGGCTTTGCTCCTGAGGCTGGAACACTGGGGTGTTCCGTGTAACAAGGCTACACGGGCAGGCAGTTAACAACTGCTAGATATGCATGTACCGTATGTTCCTGTTTACACATCTATTTTGAAAGCTACAGAATATTCAAGTGTTTGCACTGTTTATAGCCATTTGGACTAAATGTTTTTTCCTTTTGTGAAAATTATATTTTGACTAATTTTACATAGGGCATTCTATACCCAAGGACCGGCTTAGCAAATAGGTTCCTGGTTTAGCATCAAGTAAAGGCAAGAGGACTTAAATAATTAATTTTTGGGTAGAGATGTAAACCTTTATTTGCCTTCTTTCCTGGAGGAAAAAGAAATCTGGGTGTGGAAAATAGGAATATTATATATTTCTTTACTACTTATTTTACTATTGCCCTTTATACATCTAAAGGCTATTGGTATAAAAACATAAAAATGATTTCACTTGGTTTGTCCATGATTATTCCATGTAAAAATCCATATAAAAATGCTACCCCCCCCAATTATGGTGGGTGTATTTGTGTATATATACACAAAAATGAAAAATGTAGTAATTGAACTAATTTTAAATGTCTGTTTTGATGCAAATGAAGCTACAACTGAATTTTAAGAAACAGATACTTGTTTTGCTATTACCATTTTACAAGAAGCAGGCCAAACTTTGAGAACATAGCAGTCACTGACATTATAAATGAAAGCAAGCAAACTCATTCCTTGCCACCCCTCCAGATTTACCACCACTTTTGCAACAAGGATATAGAACACACTCATTTTTAGAAAAGAAACCGAGGAAAAAAGAGCTACTCTCTCCAAGTACAATCACTACAGATCCCAGGAATTTTGTCTAATTACACTCCCTTGGAAATATAAATTTCATTCAACTGTATTCATAAATCATGTGCATCTCCTCTTCCTCACTGAAGTAATCTTGAGTGTGCTATTCATTCAAGAGCCCGGAACGGTTGTCAAATATAGGCTACAGTGAGGTGAAATTAAGATGGGATGTAAACTCCCATGTCCTCGTATTGATTTTAAAAATACGTGGACAGCTGAATTGATATGAACATGGGGTATATATATTATAAAAACTGCTGTTGTCCAAGTGTAGTTTAGATTCAAGGAGAGATACACCAAGAGCTCACACAGAATACTTCAATAGCTTTGTGGATTTTCAGTTTATAGGGCCAGGAGCCAGATTCAACTTTCCTACTCTCTAACATTTGGATTGCTTTATTACTCCCTTTCCTGAGCCTTTGAACACGTAGAACTATCAGTTTTTAGGTGTCCCTATGGCTGCTATTCATTTTCTAGGTTTTGCCTTAGGTGAGGATGGCGTCCATCTCCACAGCTCAGGAGAAAAGCCCTTCTAAGTAAGTACTGCTTGCCTTCTGGTTCCGCATTCATCAGAGCCATTCTGTGGCCAGTCTCTACCTGCCCCAGGCTTTAAGGGCCCATTTAAAGCCTTGACATCATCTTTTTGTGGGAAGGCCTGGGGTGGCCTCTCTTTTCTGGCGAAAAGAGGATGTAGAAAGAAACATACATTTGATTGACCATTCCTTCCCAGCTGCTGACAACTTGTGGGGCTCATCATGCTGTTACACACCAGCTTCCATTTTCCCTTGGACACGTTCCCTTAACATGCTCACAGTGCTCCTAAATCTGTTGGCGCTAGTGGGTGGTTGAATATCTCACACCTGAGAAATGGGTGGCCACACCATCACTTTCGGTCACTTCCATTCACAAACTTCTCCCTGAACTCTGCAACCTGATCCCTCCCTTTTCTAACTACTCTTCTAGAGTGTCTGTAAAATGGCATTTTGCTATCATTGCTCACTTGAAATGTGATCCTAAGGACAGGTTGGTCAGCACTTTTTGGAAGACCTTAACATTAAAAATGCAGCCTTTCAGGATTTTAAGTTAAAAGGGCTATCTTGCTCAATTCCAACTCAAAACAAGGTAGGAAATAAAATAGTAGTGAATCCCAAACAAATGCACTTCAATGCCACAAGGAGGCCTATCCCACAAGTGCAATCTTTTATGTCTGTATGGATTCCTTTCCTTCCCTCCCCCCCCCCCCCAGCAGCTGGTAAACATGTTTAACTATTATACAAATATCAGCCAATCCCACACCACCATAAACAACATAAACAAATAAAGGAGCAGACTTTATCCAATATAAATTTGTTTTTATTGAAGCAGCAGTCACATGACTTTATATCTAGCCTTTAGATTAGGCCTGACAGAGTGAGCCAGCCCTAAAAAAAAAAAAAAAATGTTTCTTTTTGCACTAAGAGACATAACATGTTTACATACATCATCCAGTATTGGAAATGAGCAGATTCAAACACAACATGTGTTGGTAACCTGGGAGGTACAGCCCCACTGTCTGTGGTGTTCATATATTTTACAGATACTCCCAAAGACCATTACTAATGGGATGAAAGTTAAAAGAAAATACAGCTACACCAAACCGTGAACACAGTAATCAAAGACAGCAGCTTATACACATTTTAAAAATTTGTCCCTTTCAGGGACATTTTCGTTCTTTTCAAAGCAGTGTCTGCAAAGCTTCCTCTACATCAAATCCAAAGGTTTCCAAGATGGAAGCTGCACCTCTTGGGGCCAAACAATATAATAAGATCATTGAAAGAAGGAGAACTAGTGTTTGCATCTTGATTTTTATAACAAAGATCCATGTTTCTCTAATTGGAAGAACGGAGGTGGTGATGTAACTACATACCGCAGTAGCAGAATAGGTAGGGTGAAGAAAAGAGGGCTGGGTACTGAAATAAAGACCACACACTTGTGAATTTTAATTTCATTTCCAGGCTAACCTACTTTTTATTTAATGCAAATTACAGTACCAGTTAACTATTTCCAAACCAAGTCACATAGAACGAAATGTATTTACAAGGGAATGGGGAAAGGGGAAAAAAAACATTGAGCATACTTTTCACAAAAAAGTTTATATTTAAAATGAAAAAAATATCAGTCACAGAGGCATTCAAGTAGTAATAATGTTATACAGATTTCGCTTTTCCTTTATATCAAGACAGATTTGCACAAGTGTTTGCAATAGTTTGTATACAACCCACAGTCCTTTATATATATATATATATAATAAATTTTGTTTAGATTTGTTTTTAAGATGGAAGTGGTCACGCTAATTGGTATGTGTACAGGCCCAAGTGATCCATCGGCAACACATTTATAAATGCAGATTTTACAGGCAAGCACATTTTCATACATCTATCTGTATCTGCCTGTAGACAGATATAGTAAGAAAAAAACAAAAATGAACACAAGGAAGTCTACTTTGTCAAGCTAACCCCTTATGTACTGGTTGTCATTTTGCTTTTATTGCAGAGGTGCAAAACGGAGCAACAAACTTGAATAAAACGTCATAACTCTTGTGAAAATAATCCAAACCCCAGGGATTACTTTCAAAGCCTCTCAAACGTAGACCTTAGTCTGGGACTTGACTCTGCTTCTTTTCTCTCTTATTTTCAGTGGCTCAGGTTTCTACTAGAAAAGACAGATTTTATTGGAAAGCATGCTTAGTTGATTTTTCTATATAGGGAAGAAAGTGTTCGGCTCTGTGATTAGATGATCACTAACATCAACAAAAGAAATCAGATACAATTTTGGTTTAAAACAAAGAAATAAACCCCCAAATTCCTGGGGATCTGGCATTGGCCAAACTTCCTTTGGAAGATTCCAAAGTTAAATCCCTTAAAAAGGAAAGGGAAAAAAGAAATGAAATGCCAGTGTCTTTATATCCACAGGGATAGAGAATACAGTAGTCCTCTCAGAAACCTTTGCATTGGTGCAGACAAGATGACTGGTCAGGTAGGCTTTGTTAAAACACAAACCAAAAATATGTGTCTAAAAATTAAGAGGACTTAAAAAACTGACACAACATGTCACTGGAAAGAAGGTGCAGTCTTCTGCCTTGCTGGAATGAACACATGATGTTTCAAAAATAGCAACCTTTGGTTTGGTAAAGTTTTTTTTCTTCTACTCAAGACATCTTATATGGAGTACTTGGAGGCAAAACAAATGGTTTTGATTTTTTTCTTTCAAAAAAAGGCCTTCATGATGGGCACACAGTAAGAATTAAACTTATTTTTTTAAAGAACAAAATTAAAATGACATTTCACTTAACAGGGGTAGAGGTGGCAGGAGGGAGGGGATGTGTAAGAGTCCCCTTGTTACAACAACAGCCCTCTATCGACACACTGGCGCTCTGTGCAGTAACTGCTAGTAATTAATTGCACTACAGCATTTTAGACCACTGATGTATCAAAACCTGATACTATTAAGAAACTCTGATTTATAAAAACAGTCTCTCTCTCTCTATCAGGAGGGAAGTAGATAAAGAGGAGAGCATGGAAGGCTCCCGGAATCTGCTGTTTGTAAGACCCATGGTTAGGATTTGGGGGAGAGATGAGCAAACTCCAATCTATTCGGTATCTTCCAGATCTAGGGCTCGCTGGCACTACGCGAAGTCCCTGGATGGACTAACTATGAAATGAAACTGGTCACTGGTACTGACTGAGGAGGAAACAACTGCCCAGAACCAAACCCAAGGCAGGGTTTAAATGAAATGAGATCATGAACATGGTTTCCTCTTTCCACTCCTGAGCATGGTATCACTGAAATTAACTGTGGAAGGGGCAAAGACACTGTTAGGAGTTATTATTTCAAAGGGAAAGGGGTGGGACAGGGTCACATGGATAGAAAAACCAATGAAAACTTAAAAAATGAAAAACAAAAACAAAAAACAAACACATGGAAGCGAAGGCACTCCAAACTATATAGATACACTATACATTGCTAGAGTTATTGTTACAATAATACAGGCCGGTACCTACTGTACAGAGTTAAAACTATATGGCTTTAAAAAGCTCGTCTACATTTTGTCTGATTATTAAACAGAATCACTGCCCTGAACAGTAACTTTTTGCTCATTAATAACAGTTCCTGGGTCCACATATTTACATACAAAACAATACAACTTAAATTTAAAAACATTGAAAGAAAATATAATGTACAAGCTTGAATTTGGTGAGGAGCTTTTATTATTATTATTATTATTATTATTATTTACAAAAAGATATTCAGAGACCTGGATCTCACTTGTATAAAAGAGTTCTGTGATACCGCCATGATCCTTGAGAAAGAAAAATCACGCACCTCAGCCCTCACACACACACACACACAATAAAATGAGAGAAAAGCATCAGACTTTTCTCTCTTCTTCTCTTACCCCAATTATGGGGGCAAAGGAGAGGGGAGTGTTTTCTAAAGCAAGCACAGATTTTTAGGGGCTCTAGCAAGTATACCAAGTCCATAGTAGTGTCTGTGTCCAAATGTTTGGCTGGGCAGGTCTGGTGTGAAAGCAGGTCGCTTCTCTGTCCGAGACCTGCTGTTCAGCTTCTTTATAAATCCTTTCTGAAAATGGTCTATCAAAGCCATTCCCTTCAGGAATTACCCAGCCAAATACTTTGATTCAGACTTCTTTCAAATCTTAATTGGCTCTCAGAAGCCCATTATTAAATGTAAAAGTCAATTTGTTTGATTTGGTTTGACTGAGTGTGTTTCCTTTCTCATGAACTCTGATATAACCAGAGGTTTGAGAAACCCCTTTTGTGGCCTAAGAGCTTAGCTAAACAGTGAGTGAAAACTAAGATGGCTCACAGTTGCCCTTCTGGGTACTGGTTCACTTCAGCAGGCAGTAGGACTCTCTTGGAGAGTCACACACACTTGGTTAAGAAGCAGGACAGGGAACTAGGACCTGTGTGAGGGCTGCCAAGAGACTCCACTTCCAAATCACAGGGAGGGTGCAAGACCCTAAACATGACCTCAGGTGGCAATGAGGGTGAAGGGAGGCTACACACAGTCTAGGGCTCAACTCCTCAGCCCTGCAGTCATCAGCTAACCTTGGAAGGTGTGTAGGGAAGAGTGGGTAGAAGGGAAAGGCGGCCATCACTCAAGTGATCTTTAAATGTAAAGTACAACTGATTGTGCCTTAAAGATTCATAGGTCAAGTAATGGCCCATAAGCACCAAGGTGACTAAGGTTCATTTTCGAGTATATAAGGCCCACAAAGATGGCAACCTTAAAAGTATAAAACAAACTAGTTGTGAAAAATCTATTTCCTCACTGCAAACATAATCCTTCAATCCTCTTTGCTTTCCAAGGAATATTGCTTTTTCTTCAAAAACACAGACTGAGTCTTACACCGTTCACTGATACACAAAGAGAACAGAACAAAAACTCTTAACTGGGTATGGGGGGAAAACATCCTTCTCCTCATGCTCCAACCAGTTGATTTTGATACTGTGGACAAAAACAAAAATAAAAGGCAGTATTGAATCTATGTATATATAACATATATACATACACACATTTATATAATCAGCTTTCCTATAAAGTCAGCAGGTACATGTGACTGTTTATACCATTTTGATGTGTAGTTCTTAATATTCCTACCATCTAAAATCATAATGGTCTATCTGACATACATCAATAAATAAAAATTTAAAAGCATGAGGTTAAAAAAAGAGCTGAAATTAAATACAGATTCTAGATTTGGATTTAAAATCAGAACTATGTGCAGAATGTGGCAATTTCTGCAAGCTCAATTTGTAATTAAAAAATATGAAAAATAAACCAGTAGACTGTTACAGTTCACATTCTTTAACTATAATGTCCTCTCAAGTGTCTCTTTCCAAGGGAAGCAACTTTAGAAACAAGTCTGGACAAATTCATTCACAGTGCTGAGATCTGACCCTGGCCTGTGCCCTTCCTCCAGGTTCATCAGCTTTTGACCTCTGCAGCCAGAGTGACCCGCTCAACATCCTCGCAGCCTTCTCCTAGGCCACCAGGTTAAAACTGTACTAAGGTCTGCAGAGAAGCTTCAGTCAGGCAAACAAAGACCCACACTCAGAGCACGTATGTTCCTCTGATCGCCTCCTCTTGAGTTTCTTCACCACTAGCACTGATTAAGAGCAAAACAAGACCTTATCAAGTCAATTAAGAATCTTCAAACTTTATTGACCTCCCTGGGTTACATACAAATGATACAATTTCCTTGTCTGCCACACCTGCCACCAATATGCCAAAGGCATGTCTTCAAATACCAGAGGATATGGATTAATTTTACAAGTGACATTTAAGTCCCCATTGAGTTACACCTGCTAAAGCTCCCAACCAATTTCAAGCTGTGCACTAGCCCAAAGTCTTACACTTGACTTGAAAAGAAAACAAAGTTCAAAGAAACTTCAGCACAGAACAAAGTCGTCTTCTTTGTGGAAGGGGCATGAGGCAGGAGTCCTGTTTTTAAAGTATACAACAGCAGACTTTTGATAAAAAAGATTGTCGTGGGAGAGAGATTGTGTGTTCTAGTGCTCCGCTTCCCTCCCCACAACCCCTCCCACCCCCTGGATCTCCCTCAAAGTGAGAATACAATGAAATTGGTTTGTATTTATAGATATTTTACAAGGTTAAATAAGAACAACAATAATAATAAAAAAATTGAACACTAAAATGAGCAGGTTTTTTTCTCTTTTTAATTTTCTTTCGAAACGTGACCAGTGTTGCTGAGTGACACTCAAGTAACTGGTGGTTTTTCCTGTGCAGCTGGCCGCTCGGGACTGTTCAGGTGGAGTTGGAAGCTGATGCAGAAGCAGCGCTGTTGGTCTGTCCACGGTCTCCAGCATTAGCATCTGCAAATCAAAAGTCCCAAGAGAGCATGAGCAGTGCTATTACAGCCCCATGAGAAAGCACACCACCCAAACTGTACACTGTGAGCCGGTGGTCTTCCAAGCTGTATCTGAAAATGTTATTTGAAATATGGCCAATACTTAAAAAGAAATATGAGTTTCTTTCTGATTACAGCTAAGAGCATGCCTTGGCCTGGTCCGTGTGCAGGGAAGATAGTGTCTTTAAGTTACAGACTCAGGACCAGAGCCCATTTCTGCCAAACCTCTTGCTATAGATGAGGTTAGCAGTACATGCATGAATACTCAGTTGGGAATCCAGCTCATTTGAAAATAAATGAGCAGTGCACAGCTGGGAAAACTTGCTAAAAATTCTGAACCATGTTATAATATGCCGTCTGCTAAAGTGAGTAAAATGGGTGGAGGCAATGAATGTAATACGGGTCAGTGTTGAGAGGCAGAAGCATACACATAAATCAAATTCAGCTGTTCACTTTCTAAGTACAGTCCTTCATTATTTGTAGAAATGGAAGACAATCAGAAGAAAAGAAGAGGTAGTCACCACAGTACCAATTCACTTATTCCATTCAATAAAGCATCTTGTAGTCAAATATCTTGGGTGCTGAGATTACTCTGCCTAATCTTTTGGAAAATAAGTGTAACTTTATAATTAACTTTAACTCATGTTACTTTCCCCTCCCCTTTTAAGCTCCATTATTATTTCACAGCATCTATTAACATTTAAGCAGGCATTTAGTTGCATCTGGAGCAGCACTGCATCTCAGGTAGGCAACAAGACTGCCGTTTCAGTCAGCCAGTCCAGCCATGACCCTGTGACATCATGTATGTGACTGTTAATACACTGCTGGGCAAATTTTCTCCCTAACACTTCACGCTAAGCCCTGAGCAAGAAGAGAAGTGGCTTGACTGGGATGGGTAACTTCTAAGACCCATCTCCCTAGAAGTCATTACTGCCCCTGACCATAAAAACTGGTGACATCAAAAAATAAGTCCAGAAGTTTTGTCTCTCTAGAGGCTGTAGCTCTTTTAACTCTATGATGAGTTAAACAACTGTCATGGCTGAATGCAATGTTTGGTCCTTGGATCTTTCTTGTTTGAATTTTTTAATTAGAAGAAAAAAAAAAAAAAAACCCTGAGAACACACAGGAACTCTTTATGTAAGGACTAGGTGCTCAGTTTATCATTCCAATGGTCACTCTGTAAAAACTATACTTCTTTTCTAAATTCCTGATTTTCCTGCCCTCAAAACAATCTGCCCTTATATACATTTAACTCAGCCTTTGGGGAAGACATGTTTATACCTCTTAATTTGACTGGTTATGTTTAATTCATTTAATTTCCTTCAAAACACCTACAGCTGTTTCTACTCCTGTTTTCATATAAATAAGTGCAAATATTACAGCATCAGGGTCCATGCATAGACCGTATTACATTCATTAACTCATCAGTATGGCACATGGACAAGTGGCAGGGTATATGACACAGAACCTTTCTCCAAGGGCAGGTACATGCCTTCTCCAATAGTTAGTAAATAACTATGTCTAAAATGTTTCCGTCACGACTCCTGGTCTTTCTTAGATAGGCTCTTCTTGGCAGGAATTTTAGTCTTCAATGATCATCAAAATTCTGTCCTCAGGGATAAGGTAACATCAGTTTCTGTCCATGCACATGTTGCTGTAAGCTTTTCTCAAGAAAAATGATCATTTTCATAATTCAGGCACAGGCTGCTTAAAAAACAAGTCTAGAAAGAGTCTGAAAGGCCACAGAGCTATTTCAGAATTATAATGTTCTTCACAAGTCCACTTACAGTGGCATTTCCCATGCATTGGCGAATGTTCAGAACCTATGCGTGACCATCATCAAATAGCACTTCTCTCTCATTTTTAGTATGTTTTGGTCTTCCTCAGGACTTAAGAGATTTACCAATCTTGAGGAACTTATCTGCCTGACCACAGTAACAAACATACCAGTGCTGTTAGCAGCTCTGGCCACAGCAGCCATCAGCTACACTAAATGACCACTAAGGCTCATCCACAAGGCCATCCAGCTCATTATGTTAATTTACTCTTTGGCAAAACCCTATTGTGTGCATATAACCAGAACAAATTCACCTTCTGAACGATAAAATTTGAAAAGACACTTAAGCTCTTCAGGTTTGTCATTTAATGATCTCATTTTTCTTCTCTGAATTATCTCCAAATCACCTGGAAACTAAAATTCTAATAGCTCATTATCTGATACCTGAAGTCATACCACTGTATTGATTTATCAAACGAAAACACCTTTGCCTACTGCAAAGAATTTCCACTTAAAGTCAAATTACATATGTCCTTTCTAGAAAAAAGAACGATGATCTGTTTTTCAGAGGCAGTCAAAGTATAGGGAGGAGAAACGCAAAACAAAGAGAATATAAAGTTCTACAAACTCAACAGTAGCTCGGACAGAACACATGGCTTACTGAACAAAACTACATTTCATACTTGGTACATACTTTGTTCCTACTGTCAGATCAGAACACTTATTTTATATAATTGAATATGGGCTTTTTATAATAAAACTGCTCATTAAAAACTGTCACTTGATTTGGATGTTCACTGTAATTTCTATGCTTCTTCTCAAACATTTAAACAGTAACTGTTTAAAAGTAGCAAAATTCTTTTTGCTCATTTCTCCTGCATTCTCTTCCCGTTACATTCATACTGGTAAAATTGATGCTACATGGCATTATGGTTTAAAGGATAGGCTAACATCTTTTGATTATAAAGCATCCAGTTCAACTATGAATAACCATGGACTAATTGTACAATCTCTTGTTTTTAGTCTTGAGATTCTATTTTGAAATTCACAATGACATATCTTTCTTAAATCTAATCCAATTCCACAAACATGGAATATGAACTGAACAGCTGTGTGATATTGTAACAGGTTATTTAACCTCTCTCTGTCTCAATTTCCTCATCTGTAAAATGGAAATAAAGTGCTTAGCACAGTACCTGGGTTATAGTAATTGTTCAATAAATGGAAAGGTAAAAGAGACATCTAAAAATACATAAATTTATAGTTTAGTGTGACTGCAATAACCACCATCACCACCATAATAAAGGAGCAGTAACTGTTAACATCTGAGTGCTTACCAATGTGCCAGACTTCATACTAAGTACATTGCAGGCATGTCATTTTAGCTCACAGAGCAACCCCAAGAAATAGGTATAATTATTGCCCCCATTTTGCAAAGGGGAAAATAGAGGCACAAAGAAATTAAGTAATGTGCCCAAGGTTGCAGAGCTGACAAGCAGGAGAATGGAGTTGAGTACAGAGGGATTAGAGGAAGAGACTGATGGCCTTTATGGGTAGTACAGGGGACAGAAGATTTCCTAGCAAAGTGAGAAAAGAGCTTAAGGGGACTTTCATTCAGACCTAACTCCTATGTAATCCACTGTAATCTAGTAGCCTATTTCTATTACCTAAAAGGGTTACTACATTAAAACAGATCTGTGAATTTATGATAAGAATTAAAAATAGTTATTTTATTTCCTAATTCTCAGTCTGTATGGGGTATACAGAGACACAAGTGTTTTGGAAACAACTACAGAGGTGATATTCCAAGTTTCCTAGAAATCAATGCCTATTACCATCCTTCTAATGCTAGTTCAGAACCAACCAACCACCAACCAACCAACCAACCAGCCAACCAACAACCAAGTAACCAAGGACAGGTTTCAGGGAGAATGGAGAGAATAATCAGCTTTGAGGGATGAAGGTATAAGATCATTCTCATACACTGTGGTAGCTGCTTTCTAAGATGGCCCCAATGAGACATGCCTTTTGGGTGTCAATACCCCAAGGTCGTCCCTTCCTCCAGGAAAAGGGCTGACCCATGTAACCAATAGGACATTGTAGAGGCAATGGTGTGTGATTTCCAAGGTCAGTACATAAAAGACACTGTGGCTTCCATCTTGTCCTCCTTCTTGGGTCACTTAGTCCAGAAGAAACCAGCTGACACAACGTGAGACACTTTAGCAGCCTTATGGAAGCTACACATGGTAAGGGACTGGGGCCATGCAGCAAGGACGGATTCACCAAGCATATAAATGAACCATCCTGGAAGTAGATCTTCCAGCTCCAGGTAAGCCTTCTGATGTCTGTAGCCCCTGGCTGACAGCTGACTTCAACCTCATAAAAAACTCTGATCTAGAACCATCCAGCTAGGCGGCTTCTGAATTCGTGACCAATCTAAGACATGTGAGATAAAAATAATGTTTATTCTTGTTTTAAGGTGCTAAATTTTGGGGCATCTTAATCTGTAGCAAAAGAAAACCAATACATACATATAGGTCAAATAAGTTAAATGCCAGGCAGAATTTATGCTCACAAGCCCATGAGAGTATCCCTGACCAACTAACTCCCTTTACAAGATTAGGTATGTGCCTAATAAAATATAAAAAAGGCAAGGAAAATTGCATCAAATAATCAATTGTTTTTTTCCCTAATTCTAAGAAGACTCTATGGTTCTATGGCTTTTACGCTGGATAGGGCAAAGGCAATTTGTGTATGTATTTATGGAAACCAATTTTATTCTGTGTGGCTTCAGAGATAAAAAATGACAAATAGGGCAACTTCATAGTGAAGCCAAGGGTGAAGCACTAAGGTATCAGGTTCCTAATAAAATTCATGAGGCTGCAATTTTTTTTAAGTTTATTTATTTATTTTGAGTGAGAGAGGGAGGGAGAAAGAGAGTGAGATCATGTGCAAGAGCAAGCAGGGGAGGGGCAGAGAGAATCCTTAGCAGGCTCCATGCTGACAGTGGGGCTCGATTTCACAAACCGTGAGATCATGACATAAGCTGAAATCGAGTAGGACCCTTAACTGACTAAGCCACTCAGGTGCTCCATGCTCTAGAGAAAATTTTGAAGTGCAAAATTCTATATATAATACACACACATTTTTTTCTAGTAGAGGACCCATAGCTTCTCCCGTACCTCCCAAATTCTCAGCGATCTATAGGAGTGGCAAGATAACGGAGTCATGGATTTGTTGAGCAGCTGTCTCAATACTGAGGAAACTGCCCCACCTAGTTGTTCAGGTCACAAACCGAAAGTGGTCACCAGGATTCTTTCCTTACTCTACCCCGACTACATCTAATGCATCAGCAAGTCCTGTCCATTCTTCCTTCCAATGTGTTTAATCAAATGTACAAATGGCAAGGGGAAGGAGAATGAATGGAAAGTTCCACATTTATTTTTATTTAAATTTTTTTTTAATTGTTTATTTATTTTTGAGAGGGGGGGGGAGAGAGAGAGAGAGAGAGAGAGAGCTAGAGGGAGGGAGGGAGAGAGTGCACAGAGCCTGATGCAGGGCTCGAACTCACAGTGAGATCATGACCTGAGCTGAAGTTGGATGCTTAACCAATTGAGCCACCCAGGTGCCCCTGAAAGTCCCACCTTTATAAACTGTTGCCAAAGTGTTTAAATAAAAAGAGAGTAGCAAACAAGGAAAAACTCTGGGAGGAAAGTACAGAGAATAAACACATGAGGCTGGGTTCCAAAGGCTCTGCCACCATGAATCAGTATTTTGCAAATGCACGCCTATAAAAAAGCCTTCTAAGTGATAAAATGCTGTCTGGCCGCACAGCAACAATGGAAATGTTCTGTCTGCACTCTCTTATAGGGTGGCTGCTGACTACATATGGTCAGTTAAATTTAACTGAAATTTAAAAAAAAAAAACTTATTCCCTATTTATCCTAAACATGTTTCAAGTTCTCAAAAGTTATAAAATCATTAAATATTTATTATTTTTATTATTGGCAGATTAGTAAAAGAGCATATTTCAGATATAGCAAATCTGTTTTGTATTTTACATGTACTTTATATTTGGCTAACGTTAAGTATACTTTTATTTCCTTATTTCCTTTATTATACTCTCCCAAGCCTATTTTATGTTTCTATTTGCCACTATCCTCATTCTATTAATAGTCAGAAATGTGTCACCACAGGTCAACTCCTCTAAAAGATAAAATTTTGGCAGCCTAGGATATATTAATTATACCCGTGTAGCTAACTCAGGAAGTTCCTATTCAAACTGTTCCAAGTGGAAATATATTTATCAAAAAAACCCTGTTTTAGATATTAGTGTTATTAACTGACACAGGAACAAGACCATTATTACAGAGAATCAAATGTATACTCTAAAGTTATATTTAAATTGAAATCATAATCTACATTAATGAAATAAAAGTATCACCTATAAGGAAAAGGACTCAAATTTTATTTTTCTCTTTATAATGTCTATGAGTTTTGACAGTTTTGGGTGTATAATAATGAGGGAGAAGAAGGGGGATCCCACTTCAGCAAAGCATCATTACCTCTCTTTTCATATTCTTTTGAGGAAAAGATATGCCACAAGTAGCTTCAGTCATTTCAAAAATAGAACTGCAATTCAGATGCCAGTGAGCCAAACCAGTCCACTAGCAAAGTTGAAGGGCTTGTCAATAACACTGTTTATATTTTTTATCTGCTAGCATCAGAGAGGTGTTCTGGGCTCAGGGATAGAGGACACTGGAGAAGCGTGGTCATTCAGGGTAGGGAAATGAAGGTCATGGGGACACAGGAAACATTTTCACCTAATTTAGGAATAAAGAATAAGAAAAGGCATGTGAACATGAGTAGGTGACTTCAGGCAAGGAACTAAAGAATATTTGAAGAACACCCAGAAGAATGTTTGATAGGATGTTTATCAACTTAATCAAGATGGTTTCATATTTTTTTTTAATGTTCATTTTCTTTTTGAGAGAGAGAGACAGAGACAGAGTCTGGGCAGGAAAGGGGAAGAGAGAGAGACACACGCAGAATCTGAAGCAGGCTCCAGGCTCTGAGCTGTCAGCACAGAGCCTGATGTGGGGCTCAAACCCATGAACCATGAGATTATGACCTGAACTGAAGTCAGATGCTTAAACCACTGAGCCACCCAGGCACCCTAATTTTATATTACTTTTGGAGGGGGAGAAACCCAGGTAAATTTTTTGACTCAGTAGGAGAAAACATGTTTTGAATAAAAAGAAAAATTTCTGGGGTACCTAGGTGGCTCAGTTGTTTGAGCCCCCAACTCGATTTAAGCTCAGGTCATGATCCCAGTGTTGTGGGATTGGGCCCCATCTTGGGCCCTATGCTAAGTGTGGAGTCTCCTTAATATTCTCTCTTTTTCTCCTCTGCTCCTCTCCTTCACTTGTGCACTCACTCATTCTCTCTCAAAAAAAAAAAAAAAAGGAGAAAAGAAGAAACAATTTCCTAGAAGTGATACTTAGTACCACTCTGATGAAAATAATAACTAAGCTGGTTTGACTTTAGGTACCTATATATAAAACTTGACAAGTAAACCTGAAACCTTAACACAGGTGTATTCATCCTCATTGGTGTCTGTCATTCTGTCAAACTGGCATATGTGGATGGATGTATTTCAAACACAGAGCCAACAGGAGGAAATGGGTATAGCACTGGACTTAAAAAAGACACCCACATTCTGTGGCTACTAAGTTAGTAATTCCTAAAAATACATGTGCGCACATGCATGCAGCACCTTCCCCACTCCCTCTGGGCTGGCTAAGGTTAAAGTAATGGAGAAATGGAAAAATATACGCACTGCCAGTGGGCAATGTAAACTGGGACATACTTTCTGGAAGGCAATTTGATATGTATCAAACACTTAAAAAACCTTTCAACTTGGCAATTATACTTTAACATAAATGATATAACACAAATGTCCAAGAATAAGTAATTAAGTTAAATAAATTATGGTACAGGCTTAGGATGTAGAGTCCTAAACCCCCAACCCCTGAATAGCATAGCCCATTAAAAAAAAAAAAGAAGCATGTCTCACTGCCCATTCATATATAGACTAAAGTATAAAACGTTACCTTTCATTATCTTTACGATTGAGAATATGGGAGATTATTTTCTAAAATAACGATACATTATGTTTTTAATAAAGAAAAATCCTCATTTTTAAAAGTTATATACTTTTAGAAATTGCATATATATTTGGGTTAAGATAAAAAGACAATGGAAAGGACATGGTTAGGAAAAGAAACACTGAGGGCATACCCTGCAGATTCTACAACGAGACAAGATATGGATTCAGCTTTCCCAGAGCACACAGTGCAGTGGCAAAGAAACAAAGGATAATAGTACTTGGGAAGGGGATGAAAGGATGGTAACTGTCATTTTGTAAAGTATTTGATATAAGGACTTAACTTGTGTAACATTTCAACTCTTAAAATCAGTGGAAACAAACAGTGGGAGAAATTATTCTGGGTTTAATCTGCCCAGCTAGAAAGAACTGACTGGTGATGTAGGTGACAGGAATTTTGGAGTAAAGTAACTGTATTACTAAGTAAAGGGAACCACTGGCCCTGGCTAACTGTGAGCCATGACTTCAGTCAAGGATTCAGTCAATGGATTTCTAAGAGTTCAGGAAACAATAGGTATGATTTTGTGGCTATAGTCTTCAAAAGCAGCTCAAAACTGACAAGAAATAGAACACCAGAGAAAACAAAACTCTAAGCAATTACAAATAATCTTAATGCAAAGTAAAGGGAGAAGAACCAAAGAAACTAACTAAACGGGTTTTTTCTGATAAGCTCATCATTTTAAATATAGATAACGTTAACAGGGGCACATATCCAAGAAAAACAGAAAATAACAATAATGAACCTGTAAGAACAGGCTAGTTTTGGTTTAAATAAGGAAATAGCATAAGGTTTTTAAAATAAGGTCAAGAAAACTTAAACCCTCTGACCAGGTAAAAAGACAGAGAAGACAGACCTTGTCCAACTCCTATCATGATTCCCTTTTCTGTTAGAAGGGTTTTCAACCTGGAAAGGATATAACAAAAATCCTAATAAACAAAATGCAGCCCAAGGAAAGTGAGGGCAATCTATACATTTTAAATGTTTTTAAACCCAGAATCAAAAGTCCAAGAAACAAATTCTAAAATGGATTACAGAAACCCACCGTGGACAAATAGTAGACACTAGAAATTTCCCTAAGTCTTTAAAAAAAATTTAATTTCCATTGTTGACAGTTACCTTTTTGATGGAAAACATTTCTTAAAAAATTTCCTGATAACAATAAAGCATTTTACAAAGTTTTTCATAACATTGTTATACAAATAAGTATTGTAAGATTGGTCTATAGCTAAGCAAACACAAGAGGGGTAAGCAATCACTCAACAGACCACCAGAAAAATAATTTCTAGTAAACCTTGCCTAATACTATTTATTTAACTTATTTTATCAGTAACTTGGGTAAAGGCCAAAAAAAAAAAAAAAAAAATCTCAAAGTAGGCCCTGCCTCTACTGTTGGACATAATTTATTAGTTGCTTAAATGAAGACCAAAAATTGTTATGTTTATGAAATGTGTAGATGATATATAATTGTACAGAAAACCTAACACCTCGACACAAAACATATTCAGGATTAGAATCCGAAATCCTCATTATTGGGTATAAGGATTGGGCTGGTTCTATAGTTCCCCAGAGTAGGATTACTGAATGGAAGAAAGTATAGAGGACAAATCTCAAGGTTAAAAAAGGATATATACTTTCTAACAGAATGATATAAAAATGGAATGTGCTCATTCTTGCAGTAATGAGCTTCCAGTTACTGAATATATAGAAGCATGGAATAGATGGCTAATTCTCAGCAGATAGTCAGAAAGGTGAACTTGTTGGGATGAGCAATGGGTGTTATATGTAAACCGACTTGACTATAAACTATTTAAAAAAAAAAGGTGAACTGAAATCATTTTTTTAAATTTAACAGAACACTGCACTGAAAGAAATCTTACTCAGAAGATTGATATACAAAGCAGATAAAGAGAGAAAACTGCTCTAGTTAAAATTCCCTAACACATTTCACACTTAACTCATCTGGCTTTGGACCAGATAATCTTTAAAGTGATTACTATTTGGTGAGTAAAACTACAATTTCTCAAGATTTGTTATTCTATTTAGATGAACAGTCTCCCAAATGGAGTGAATGAGAGGATCTTTTGGGAGTGTGGAGAAAATTAGAATATATTTATATAATATATAAAATTATGTTATATATTAATATATAATACAATTATGTATTATACATATGTAAAGTTATATTTTATTGACTGAGAATATGCAAAATTTTCAAGAGTTTCTTATCAGAGCCATGATCAACTATAATGCCCCCAGAAAGTGAGGTATTTTTAAAAGTTTGTAACGTTTTTGGAAAAAAAAAATCAATGTCTATATCCACTAATTTAACACAACTGTTTTAATTTTTGTATATATTTAACTTGTTTCTATCTGTAGACAAACATTCATTTTGGCACTTGCCAACATGGTTAAAATTTGATGAATATTTCTACAAATGTCTATAAGCTCATAATTATTTTTTTGATTACATAAAGATGGAGATTCTATAATGTTTCAAAACAATTTTCTCCTATTGACCATTCAGATTAAACTGGCTCTCTTTTTTGTTATTATATAATTATTCCTACTTATATATCTGTATATGGTAGCTTTTTATCTTCTGTTAGAAGTATCCTGAAATTAGTTTCTCCAAAGTGGGATTAGTGAACTATAAAGTATGAACTCTGATGGTACTTGTTATTTACTGTAATGTCTTCCAAAAGAGGTCTTAATCGATTCACCTGCAGTCATCACCCAAACTCTGAATACCACACTATCTAAGCACTTTTACATTTTACATCTTACTTCTCACAAGTCTATGTAGTGGGTATTTACTATTCCTGTTTTATGGATAAGGAAACTGAAGCCAAGAGAGACAACAAGAGCATGTATATTTTAAGGTCTTATTAAAGAATATAACTCACACTGCCAAATTCTTTTTTTTAAAAGAATTTGCATAACCATACATACATATTTATTTAAATATAGGCAGCTGTTAATGTTTCATAGTCAGTTCCTTCATGTAGATCAGCATTTCCTGAGACATGTTTGGTAACATACTTGGTTCTTACTACCTTGGCCCCAAAAGAAAACAGTTTCCACCTGACTACACTGCGGTGTTAATGCCATTGGCTTACACCATGGGGCACTTACAAAAGTATCCTTATGAAAACTCATTATTACATTTATTGTTGAAATGCTGAAGGGAACTTCATTTAATGTATCTCTGATAGTACCAAATCCCAAGCCCCAAGGAAGAAATAAACAGCAGGGACAGAAACATTTTACTTCTCCTAAGCCATCAGGATGTTTATTTAATGAACAATGGGAAATTTTAACAGGTAATATTTCTTTATTTACTTTAGCCACTAGGAAGCTCAAGGAAATAACTGAAATCCTCTTTGGTAACTATTAAGATACTCAAGTATCTTATTTCTCTATTAAATTCCTCATACTCTATTTTACTTCAATTTTGAAGTAAACTCTTAGGATCAAGAGTCCAATATCACTTCCATATTTATACTGAAATCTCATTTGAATTGCTTTAAGAATACACAAACACAGAGTAAAATCTTGGACTGCGAGTTCTGCAAGTGTTCTCCAAGATGAGCAAACAATTCTAATATATTTTAATTTAATAAATGAGTGATGTCTTGCAGTAAGTGTAGTACCTGACGTGGAATGTTGTATGACCACAACTGAACCAATGGTCCTTAAAATCTGCTTTGATATACAAATGTTTTGGATTATAAGCCTGTTTCCGGAACAAATCATGCTTGTAAACCAAGGTTTTACTGTATTTTTTGGCAGTGGGTGGGGGTATCTACTGTAACTTGTATCAAAGCAACATACAGAGCAGGTTATACTATGCTTCAACCAGGCAGATAATATGCCCCAAACCTTAATTTGTTTAGTATTTCATACTAAGGAAGCCATTTAAAATTATCCAAAACTTGCCAATCATAATTCTCATTTTTATTCATAATCCAAAGCAATTCTAACAAAGCTCCTGGAAACTAGCTCAACAAGTAACTGCATTAATTCAGGGTTAGGGGCTATTTTGTGTTTTGAACAATCAACCTAAGTTAACTCAGTCCAGGGGTTTATTAAGTTTATTACTAGCTCATCTAAGCAATTCTATCTTCCTTTTAAATAAATTGGTCATAGTTAAAAAAAAAACCCTAATATTAAAAAAATTTAAAGCACAATTCAGCATATATTCAATTTTTACAATATTACTCTGAGAGCACTGCCATTCATTTTACGGATTGAGAAAACTAATAAGACATTACTAAAACTAATGAAGTTCAAACGACTTTCTCAAAGCAGCATGTGCTGACAGAACTAGAACTAGAAAAGAAATCTTTCTTTCTAGACTTTTTCTGGAATGAAGGTAGTAGGACATGGACTAAAGTGAAATGTTTCTCATCTTTATTAGCAATGTCCAGTGCTCGCTTTGGCAGCACATATACTAAAATATTAGCAATGTCCTAAAAAATCTTTGCACAGGAACAAACAACTGTGTGTCAGAAAACAGGAGATGAATTATGACCTCACTGCTGAATGCTAAGAACTAATAATGAAAGATTTTATCTCCTCCAGCATCAATGGGTCTGATCAAACTCAGTTCAATGTAACAGAGGATTTAATGAAACAGAGTCAGCTCCTGACATCTGTTTTTTTATAGAGGGATAAAAAAGGGTACCAAATCTTGAGGCCAATTTTGCTATTATATGTCTAACTTCGTTTTAAACAGCATCCAACCATTCTTTGGAGAACCTTTAAATTCATTAGAGAGTTGGATATTTTCAGAATATCTGCAATTCTCACTATATCAGGCCCCATTAGCTGGCTAAGAGACTAGCAGTATACCTGAGCTCTAACCTAGGAGGCCATAAGGGCATTTTTTTTTTAAATAGAAGAGATCTAGTCACTTTTGATCTAAATCTTAGTTAAATGTATTTACACTGCAGTTTTAGCCCTTTCAAATGATTAAATTACACCAATCTAGATTTTATACTTCTTGAAACTTTGCCTCTCGAGTATATAAATATAGTTTACATTCAGAGTGATGGAACTAAAGTAAATTATCTTCAATATTACATTTATACAGATTGTTTTCTGCTACAGGTATCTCATCTGACCTATATTAATCAAGAAATTATACAGAAAGAATGGCTTTTAATATAACAACTAAGATGACAGAATTTAACATTAAAATAAGATATTTACAATTTATATCTAAAGTATTTATGGGGTCCTTTTGTGCTTTTTTGGAAATAAAGCAACATTTTATTCACATTTATTCATTTGGCTGTGCTATGTTTTTGATACCTGGAAGGTATTAAATGTTCACATTATCAAATAAAATAAAATGAAAGCAATCATGTCTTTAAAAAAAAAGAATATGTTTTTATAGAAGAGACTTATGTTCTCACCTGAGGCTGCTGTGGCATTTGTAGGGGTTGAAGCAGCTGCTTGAATCCGAGCATGAGGAGGGATAAGAATGGTAGCTAGAGGTGGATTACTTGACAGTTCTAAAGAGAAGTAAGACACATGTTAGAACCCAGTCTTAACAATGTATGTGAAACTACTTTTATTGGTAACAATAAACATAAAATACTGCATTAAAACACTGGCTTAATAGAAAAAAAGACATGATACACCTACGTCTGAAACTAAATCAATGAACTAGAAATCAATTTATAAAGTCCACAGAAATGTTGTACACATAACTAAGACACTATCTGCTAAAATTAGAATATGTCTGGGAACTAAAGATAGCTTAGGGAACTGTACTGGCTAACGGTATGAGAATAAGCATTTCACTAAGCTGTACTTCTGTCTCTTAATAACTTAAATATACTAGGTTTCCCTATACTGCTCTGACGATATTTGACTACAGGAATTGAGAGTGATGATGTCACAGAAAAGAGACTAGGACTACTGTCTGCGAATGCATGCATGGGCCAAACTATCCAACTGCTAAAAGTTTCATTGCTTTTATTAAAAATAAGAATTTTTTTAAAGTTTATTTATTTTGAGACAAACAGAGAAAGCGCAAGTAGGGGAGAGGAAAAGAGAGAGAATCCCAAACAGGCTCCATGCTGCCAGGGCAGAGCCCAACTTGGGCCTCAAACTCATGAAACTGTGAGATCATGACCTGATACGAAACCAAGTGTTGGCCGCTTAACCGACTGAGCCACCCCTGTGCCCTAAATACCAGAATGTTTTTATTCCAATCTATTTTCCTTTTTAACTCAGTAGGATTGTTACTTTGATTTTAAGTTTGAAATAAGCTTTTTACCTGCACATAGAAGTTTTTGTCAGCTGTATACAGAGTGCCTTTCTTTAAAGAATCAAATTCTATGTATAAGCCTTAAGAAATAATTGAAGATGACACTGGATCTAAGGCTGTACACAGATAGCAAGTAGTGGTAGTGAGCTCTTATATGTAAGTATCTGGTGTTAGCTTTGGTAACGTCTCCTGGTCTGCCAGGAATAACTCTCGTTCATTCTTGTTATCCCAGCATTTATCTAGTGACTGTTGATTTTCATGCTCATAAGTGTTGCAGTTTGAAGGGATAATTACACAACCATGCTAGTTACAGGAAAACATTATTAGAGAATAATTATTATTATTCATTATTCATATGCAGAGGAGCTACTGCATACATTTTGACCAATTTACAGATGTGGCATGTAATTTAAAAAGTTAAACAGTATAATCTTATTTAAAGTAAATTCACATAACATAAAATTAACCATTTCAAGGTGTACAGTTCAGTGGCATTTAGTACATTCACAATGTTGTACAAGCATCACCTCTATCTAGTTTCAAAACACTGTCCTCACTCCTAGGGAAACCATTAGCAGTCCCTCCCCATTCGGCCCTTCCCCCAGCACCTAGCAAGGGAAATCAGGTTTTAATATAGTAGTTTACAAATGTTTTATGTCACAAAGCCCCTGTTAATATGAACTTATTCAAATTGGCTCCTAAATATCTAAATTTTGTACTAAGTTATATACTAAATGATACCAGATTCTGGTAAAAATAAACAAATAAAAAACCCTCAACAAACCTATCCCAAGATTTATGAAAAATGAGTGGCAGCAAAAGCCTAAAACTGAGAGAAGACTATTTATTAATTTTTCCCCTTAAATGAGAAGATGTAAAGCAGCTTCCCTGTATATGAGTATTTCTCATGTCTTCCCTGGAAGCCAGTTGGAAAACCACTGCCCTAATTTTGAAAAGATGCTGTTTTCTCATAATCAGCTTTTAGCTGTTTTGGTTCTGAGGAAATGGAAGATCCTAAGTTGTTTAATTTCAAGTTAGTCCAATTTTAACCCACAATCTTATACCTATATAAGCAAGAGAATCCCAATGACCATGGCTGATGACTGTATGGTTCTAGAAGTAAAAATTAACGTAGGGTGTGGTAATTACTCTTGATTAACCTAAAAGGAAGACTTACCATCTCAATTACAATTAAAATCTGCTAAAACAGAAAGGCTTCTTAAAATCCATCCATCCATCCATCCTCCCATCCACCTATCAATACTGAGCATAGGGGTGCCTGGGTGGCTCAGTCAGTTACGCATCTGACTTCAGCTCAGGTCATGATCTCACGGTCCGTTGAGTTCAAGCCCCAAGTTGGGCTCTCTGCTGACAGCTCAGAGCCTAAAGCCTGCTTCAGATTCTGTGTCTCCCTCTCTCTCTCTGCCCCCCCACCCCGCCAAATAAAATAAAAACATTAAAAAAAATACTGAGCATAAAACTGTGTTAGGTCAGAGAAAAAGATAACCGTCTTTATGAAAAGCAATTGAAAATGGAAGGTCAACTGCACAAATAAGGTAGCAAGAAAGGCATTCAACCTATTCAGAATAGGGTCGCTTTTAAATTAAAAATATCTCTATGAGGAGTGCCTGGGTGGTTTAGTCGGTTAAGCGTCTGACTTTGGCTCAGGTCATGAACTCAGTCTGTGAGTTCGAGACCCACATCGGGCTGTGTGCTGACAGCTCAGAGCCTGGAGCCTGCTTCAGATTCTGTGTCTCCCTCTCGCTCTCTGCCCCTCCCCCACTCATGCTCTCTCTCTCTCAGAAATAAAAATTAAAAAAAAAAACAAAAAACCCTCTATGACTAACTGCCCAACATCTAAAAGAAATCTAAAAAAGGAAAAGATGACCAAAGATTTTAAGATAAGACATTTTGACAAAGCCACTTTGAAGATAATCTTTAAAATGAACTGAGTATCAGCAGTCTGTGATTTTACTTATGGACCACGTTGCCTACTTTCTCCCATTCATTTACTTTTATCAGATCACCTATCTTTCTATGTATCTGTATGTCCAGTTGAAGGGTCATGGTGGTTTTAGGTCACACACACACATGTATAAGGGCTTGAAAAAAGCAACTTCTTTTTCCTTAGGTAGTAGACAGCCATTTGGGTCTAGGGTAGGGAGAGAGGGATAACTGATGAAAGGAAAGGAGAAAAGTGAAGAAAAATAAGGAGACAAGAAAAAGAAGCTGTGAGATCCTTTTGCCACATCCAAAGACAGGGGAGAGTAAGTAAAGTCTACAAAACAACTAAAAGGATTAGATTCTTAATCTAGAGTCAACCAGAGGCCTTTGGGTGGAGAAGATTCCACCCAATTTTTTTGAATTTGACATTCTGAAGGTTAAGGAATTCTAAACCCTTCCAACCTCTAAAACTCACTGTCCTTCTTCTCTACCTTATTTATAGGGATTCCTTGAGGTCTACTGCTTTCCATCTATTAGTTTTCCTCTATTTCAGAGAGATTGTTAATTGTCATAACTTTTGCCTATGTGAAAAAGGAAGCCTCCTTATATTCTTGCTGTAGTCCTGTTCTCTACACTAAAGTCCATTCCTTTTGTGGGAACGGGTTACGGCACTTTTATGGAGCTGGCACAAAATGGTTGTAATGATTTTTTGCTCACAACAATTACTATTCACCCCCAGTCTCCCTGCCTATCCATGACAGAATTAAGGGAACTGAGGCAAAGAATATGGATTCAAATTGCAGTGTGGGCACAAGAATGCAAACTAAGATGGCAGTATAGAGGACAGGTACAGCAAAACAAAAGAACGTTTCAGGATCAGGGAGAGTGCATGTATTCTTTAAGACAGAGAATTAGAAGTATAGAAGAGACTGAAAATAAAAAGCTGAAAAAATAAGTAAATAAGTTAATATCATTTGTTCAATAAAGATTTGTGCTAGGCTTGAGAGTAGGAAGATAATTAAAGGAACAAGCAGGTCCTTAATACTGAAGTGGGGCTAGTCTGAATAAGAGGTAGGAATAAGGTAGACTATGTTATCTCAGAGACATGGTTGAAAACAACATACCAACAGGCTCAGAAGGTTTTAGAAATGTTAACGATGATAAAGGTTTCTTTAACCAACTGCAGATACCATGAAACTATCCATCAAAAAACCACATAGTAGTTTATCAGTATCAAACATCTTTTGATGGTGTATCAATCATTATGTGCTCCATAACCAAACATTGTAGACAATTTAAAGAAAAGCAAAATGAATTTTAAAATAGGTATCAATAAAACCAAGATCAATAAAACCAATAAAAATCATCAACTAAAAAGCTGACTGAATTCATTTAACTAAATTTTGCTGCACTGTTGTTCATAATGTAAATGAAAGAAGAAACATTCCCATGAACAGACAAACTGAATATACCCAAACATACCCTATTACTTGATAAAGCAATCTTTTTAAATATTAAAGCAAAACATAATCTAGTTGACAAAACCTTAAGTATTCCTTAACTTAAAGCTTCCATTCTTCCAAATATGAGTCCCAAATTTAATGATAAATAGATAAGAAACTTTCCTAGGTTTTTTTTTTGGGGGGGGGGGCAGGGGATGTGGGTCAGTGGGTGAGTAGGGTATATATGTGTGTTCTAACAGTGCATAGTGTGAGAGCTGAGGATAAATTTGAGAGAAGCAATCAATGTGTTAACCAGAGGGAAGAAATCAATCCCTTTGTTCAACAGACCTTCTGTAACAGTGATGTAATAAAATACCAGTCATCAGGTAGAGAGGAATCTTCTTCATTAGCTCTGAAGCTCATCCTGCAATCTCCATAAAGGAGTCATTGAAAGAGGCAGACATGCTTTTTCTTCTGCAATTAGTTTGAGGCCTTTGTGTGTATATCAGGCCTCCTATATACATATGAAAATTGCCAGTGGCTGTCTATTATAGATAAAGTGGTATTTCTCTCACAAAAAGGTTTAGATGATTTCACAATAGCATGCTATTTCATCTGTGTACTTTTTATGAGCAAGAATTCAAATGCTGGAATGTGCACCTTGATCACATTCTAATGTTGCTTATATGGATTTTTTTTGGATAAACAAATAACCCTATTATAAATGCTCCTCTCCAAGCAGTGGAGCAAAGTGTCCACAAAATCCCTGACCAAGTTTCTAACTAAATCCTAAAATTAAACAAATAATTAAACTTATTAGAAGGTTAGACAAATTGTAAAATAGTTAGAAGGCTCACTACGGCTTCTTGGTGATATTAATGACATTTAATGCAAGGACTACATAATATCTACACAAATCTATGACTACTTTGCCTTGGAACTGCCTAAGAGGGAGTATCACAATTTATACCAGTCACTCCAAAATGTTTGAATGCGTTTAGTATACTGCATTTATAGTAGTGACATATTTTAGAAACTACTGAGCAAAATGTTAGTATTTTAAAAGATCTGGCGATTAAACCCCCAACCTGTGCTATGCCCTCAGGGGACAATGCTTGCTAAAATAACTTTACTTGGTAAAATTTCATATAAATTAGGTAGAAAATTTGGTATTGGGCATGCATGGTGGGATTAACTGGAGACTCACATTTAAACATACAAAAGTAATTTATTTCCCAATATATTCCAGCCTGGAATAGGCAAGGAATTGGTGAATAAAGAAAATATTGATCCCTGTTGGAATTTCCTGATTCCACTTCCTAAGGTCTGATTCAGTTATGTCCAACCTTTGACATCCAATGACCGAAGAAAAGAGGGTGTGCCAAAAGTCTGTCCAGGTTTCCAACATCTAGATGAAGATAGTATCACTCAGGGGGTCCCAGGGCATTGAAGCTCCAGTGCCAGAAAAATAAGATGTCTGATAATCTGACTTATGGATCCAGGAGGTCAAAAGGATCTCCAAGTTTTCTGTCCCTTATCTGTTTATTCCTCCTCTTCCTCCTCTAGCTGACCACAGAAATACTTGTTTTAATTACAAGTGTTACTAATGATCATTTATAGCCAGTTACTTGTGGCACAATAACAAACATCAAATTGCAGTTAGCTTTGTTGTTAAGCTTTACTTTAATACAATCCTGTATTTTACTTGTGTTTAATCTTCATAGTTCTTTTCAGATGGCAGGTTTTAAAACAGCACTAAGAGCAACTAGAAGGCACATGAGAAATGTCCAATAAATATCAGTTACATGAATACTCTGTGTCACTCAAACACTCACTGAGCACCTACTACATGCAGATTAGGGGTTATCTTTATTTCACTTGGGGGGATTAGTACAGACATCACTGAAAATGTATGAGGCTGGAGGAGGGCTTTATTCTGCCTACACTAGAACCTCACTAACAGCCTCCCACCTTAGTGTTTCCTATCTGTAAACCCTCCCTAGCTATACAACCAACTGGGGGATTGATTCTCCTTTTTCAAGTTCTTATATTATCCAGTTTTATTCTGGTTGTTCATTTAATGCTCTTAATACATGCTTTAAAGTTGCATCTGCACAACAGTTACATCTTTGCCTTGGTAATAAACAAGATCATCATTTGGAAACACTGGTCCAAAATCAGAATATAGAGGATCAAATAGAACAACATCAAATAATGCTTCTTCCCTGGGCAGAGACACTCTTTGAGTGCAATAGTGATCTAGAAGGAAAGGGAGAAAATACTACTGGTGATGACAGCCCAGTTTCAGAATGGCTGTTAAGATAGGGCATTTTAAGGCTTAGAAAAGAAGGGTCATCTCTCAAAATGACGGCATTCTCAATTTAATACATTTAGTTTTATGGAAAATGATTTCAAGGACATATTTACAGAATTCATGTGAATAGATACAAAGTCTCCTGCATATGCTTTTCATTAATATGCACATTACGGAGTCATAGTGCTGTAGAAATGGTCCCATACTCTATATATACCACATCCAAACACACACACACTCTTTAAATCCTTAAGGACATATGTATATTCAGACGTATAAACAGCCTTCATTACAGCTGACATTCCGGGCAAATATAACAATTCGAAATACCAAAAATAAAACAATCTTCACTTCAGACATGTAAAAATAAAATTTGAACTAAATTATTTATTCTTCTTCAAGTTGAGCCTTTCTTTACTTTACAAGGCATGTGTCAAAGCTGAAGTTAAAGACTTTGGAGGCTTCTAAGGACGTTAAAGTTAGCTGACTCTATTAGTTTAAAATATGAAAACTGTCCATTCACAAAGTCCAATATTGGACATTTTGCCTTATGAATGTTATTAGAGAATAGGTAAATAGCATTTACTAGGCTGAGATTCATTATATTGCAATAATCTTAGGACCACAATGCACAATGAAATACCACTTCATATCCGCTAAGATGGCTATTTAAAAAAAAAAAAAGAAGAAGAAGAAGAAGAGGAGGAACATAAGTATTGGGGAGGATGTAGAGAAACTGGAACTGTTGTACACTGCTGGTGGGAATATAAAACATGCAAACCACCATGGAAAATAGTTTGGCAGTTCCTCAAAAAGCTAAATATAATATTACCACATGACTCAGCATACCCAAAAGAATTAAATACAACTATTCAAATAAATACCTGTACAAATGGTCAAACTGCCACTTTTCGTAATAGCTAGAAGGTAGAAACAAGCCATGATACCCACCAAGAGATGATGGATAAACAAAATGTGGTGTATCCATACACCATGTTTGGTCCCCCTGAAAGTCATACGCTGAAGCCCTACTCCCCAGTTAATAGTTTTTGGAAATGGAGCCTTTGAGAGGTAATTAGGTCATGAGGGCAAAACCCCCATGAATGGGATTAGTGGCCCTATAAGAAGAGACGCAAGAGAGGTAATCTTTTCCTACCATATGAGGATACAGTAAGAAGGTAGCCATCTGCAAATCACGAACTATGCTGTCATTGGACACCAAATAGACTAGCACCTTGATCCTGAATTTCCCAGCCTCCAGAACTCTGAGAAATAAATGTTTGCTGTTTAAGCCCCACAGTCTCTGGCGTTTTGTTATAGCAGCCTGCAATGATTAAGGCATACTACAGTGGAATATTCTTCAGCCATAAAAAGGAATAAAATACCAATACATGCTACAACATGGATGAACTTTGAAAAAATTATTTTTGGCGAAAGAAGCCATATACAAAAGGTAATATAATGTATTATTCCATTTATATAACATATCCCACATAGTGAGGTCCAGAAGCAGGAAGCACATTGGTGCACCAGGAATTGGGGGATTTGTAAATGGGGACTAACCACTTAATAGGTATGGAGTCTTCTCTAGGAGCAATGAAAATGTTTTAGAACTTGATCAAGGTGGTAGCTGCATAACACTGTGAAAATACTAAACGCCACTGAACTGTTTACTTTAAAATGGCTAATGTTATACGAATTTTACCTGTTTTCAAAAAATCTTAGGATTCCAGAGAATAAATTTAGCTGTTTTAAAATTTTATTTTTTTAGTAGTAATGAATAATTATTAGTGACTGAAGTATCAAATTTAATTACTTCAAAAGTGGTATATATGAACAATGAAACTGAATCCTGGATTTTTAAATCTGATTAAATAAAATGTTCAAGTTATCTCAGTTTTGATCAACACATACAGGTGTATTAAAGAATTTATACCAACTATGTCTGAATATAGGGAGAATTATTCTCCAAAATGTATCCATCATAAATATCATGTGTGTTTGGGGTTCTACCAAATTGCTTACTTGACAAAAGGCTTCCTTAATTCAAGTATTTGAGAAACAAAGTACTCTTTGGAGAAGATACTTCATGTGAATAAAACCACAATCAATGCTTGTTTGGGAAACTAAGTTCACCTGACAAAAGTGGTTAAAAAAAAAAGAGAGAGAGAGACAAATAAAGTTAATATTAACATAGTAGTTTCTGATGCCAAGATTCCACAGTTACAAATGCTGGATGTCACTGTATACAGAGCCTTTTAGAGACCACTTTAAAAAAGTAACCCAGCAGATAGTTATATGTGCAGATAATTAACAGATACCTACAGTACAAAAAAAAAACCCTTATGAAATTTGATACTTGTAGAATTTCCAGTGGTGGCCTGATAGAGATTCAAAAAGTGCTTCATATCAAAAAATTTAGGTGATTTAACCTAAAAATCTATAAGATAGTTCAAAAAGTAGCTCTACTGAAGACAAAGGCACAGATATAAAAGATGCATTTATAAAAAGTATTAATAAAATTGTTTTATGAAACGAGGTAAAAAAGTAAAATTCTCAAATATTAATTTTGTATAATGCATAATTTTAAATACTTTTGAGTTAATCAAAAGAAATCCTTTTGTGATCTTAATGAGAAAACAGAGTGTCACTTTATGTTCAAAGATTATCAGTATATGGATGCATTAGAGAAAAGACTGAAAAGAACTATACAATAAAATGTTAACAGTGCTTAATTTGAAAGCTGAGAGTAATTATTTCAGGATTGTGATTTTAATTTTCTCTATATTACCTTTGAATTTTCAACATTTTCCTCAACCTACATGTAATACTCTTGATTAAGACAAAGCAGTAAGAACTGACAATAATAAAGTTTACTTGGAATCATAGTTTAAGTGACATGGAATCACAGAACCTTTGCTCCAGAGAGGCCAGGAGTCTCCCAGTCTAACCTACCACCAAACTGGAGTAAAATCTGCCTAAAACATTTGACACTATCCAGCTTTTTCCTCACACTGAGATCGGTATTTTGAAAAAGGCTTGTTCCACTGTTTAACAACTGAAAACTTCCCTGATTCATCAATAATTTTATTTATTAATCTCTATCTATGCCAGGGGCTGAGGTCTGTATAATAAACTCAAATATGTACTGTTCTCTAATTTTCTGCTACCTACTATTTTCAATTTCATAATGTGGAGAAAGAATATAGGTTAACACCTTTCTTTAGAAGACAATATATGAGGTATTCCTTAAGTTTTCACTTTTCCAGGATCTACTATCAATTCTGTTCCTTGGTACACCCTACCAACCTTTCATTAACATCTTCTTAAAATGGTATAGCCAGGACATAAAACAACATTCCAAATGACTTCTAATCAACCCTAAAAAATCAGAATTAATCTTAGGAAATCTGAACATTTTTCCTTTACTTTTATGAATGCAGTTTAAAGCTATATCAGCACTGCTAGTAGTTACATGTTATTGACCACTTAAGATTATAATCAATGGAATCATCCAAGTCCATTTTACTAACTCAGGTCTTCCAAATCTACTGCTTAAGCAATGTATTTCTCCACTTCCAAGTTTAAATATGGGGGAGAGGTAGAGGAATTCATCCTAGAATAAAGGAAATATATATTTCCTGGTCACAGAAAGCGCTTCATCTCCCTTGTATATTTTTAGCTAGACTAAACTAATAATCAATCAACTGAATATTTATTGTTGTTTTATCTATAGGAAATTGTACACTTTTAATGTTCAGTTTATGAAGAAAATCACAGCATCAAATGCAGTGTAGTTGATTAAATGAATCACTTAGGGTCTTAATCAGAGAGAAAAGAAAAGTGAACACAGAAGTGATTAAGAAATAATGACTTTCTCTAGATCTTCTAGAAACCACCGATTCACAAACTGTTTTCTTCTCAATGTTCTCTCAGCAGCAATACTGCCAAGCCCCAGAAGGGATAAGAATTTCTCTACCTACATCCTTTATATAAGTTCTAAGAAAGAGTTATAGAATTCCAGTTTTCCCTGTTTATAGGATACCTGACTTTATACAATTACAGCCACCAATTTATTTCCAGGTTAAAAAAACTTGATATAAATCCTTGAGAAGCAAGAAAATACTAACATTCTAAGTTTCAAATACAAATCTGAGAGTTAAATTGTACATTAGTATTATTAGTGAAATCTCTATAACTTCTCACGTGCCAAGGTTTAGTATAATCTGCCAAAAATGAGAGCAGCTATGTCGACTGGAAAAATCTTATCTGCCACTACTTTGTTCAAACCATACAAGTTGTGGCCTAGTAGATGGTTAGAAAAGATGCTTCCTACCTGCATAAGTACTTAATGTGCTTGTTTTTGTCCTCCACAGATTTTAATTAACAGAATGTCACTTCACACACATACGTAGTTTTCTCAGAAATGGTAAAAAGAGCTGAGTGTTTGGAATTACCTTGAGTGGTGAAGTTGAAGAGTGCAGGTGTGTCTCGCCCATTTGGTAGTTTGACATTTGGGTCCCTTAGTTCATCAAAAAATGAATGTGCACAAGCTTCCAGTGGTGTCAATCGGGCAGTTGGTGTATACTCCAGCAGACGGCTACACAGTGCGATCGCCTCTGGCGGAGTCCGGGGTCGGAAGACCTACAGTACAAAAAAGGGGAAGAACAATTAATGCTTTAGTGTAAAAATCTTAGCAAATTATCCTGTGAGTACTGAGTTAATTCTCACCACGTACAACAACATGGTTGCATTTGTGAAAGGAACCTTCTAGAATGGAAAGAGTTAACTGCATATAATTCACCATACTGGGGTGAACTGCTAATTAAAAACTATATGAGAAAAGCTCAGAGAAAAAACTAGGGGAAATAGGGGAAAAATCTATAGTACAATTAAATATGTACACAAAATATAGGCACAAGAGAAAGACTGGGTTCTGGAAGCAAGCACACCTAGAAGAACATAAAATTAAAAAAAAAATATTTGACTACTGTGGCAGTGAAATAAAAAGTTGTCTCTTTTGTGTGATTTTTAGCAGAATAATTTTCAGAATAATTGACAGCCCTACTCAAATTTGTAATCAAGATCTTTTAAAAGAGAAAAGCTATTTACTTTAGGTCTACAAATGCCAGTGACTTGGTATTATCTCTTTAATAAAAAAGAGCCTATCTTATTTGAAAAAAATTCTTAAATACCCAGAATTTGCAAAATGTCCAGGACTTTTCTCAAGGAGTAGCTCTTATCACAAACATGGCCAGATTACCCTCATTTGAATGAATATTCTATAGTTTTAATTAGGGAGAGAGAAATGTACTTTTCATTAAGAGCCATTAACTCACAGAAAAAGTCAAATTACTGAAGCAAAATGCATATAAACTAGTTTGCTTAAAAGAAACAGAAAGCCTTCTACACATCTATGTCTTGAAACTCTTAATACATAAAACTCTGAAAATAACTTCTGTATTATGGACAGTTGAAGAATAAAAACAGAAAGAAGAAAAACAAATAAACATGAACAGATGAACAGAAAGCCTTTGAAACTAAAGAAAAATGAAACGTATACCCCTTGATAGGAAGAACACAGGATAACAGAAGGTATGGTAGTAGCAGAGGACAGACACATAAAGAGAGGCAGAGAAGTCTAAATGGAAGGAACAGTGGGGGAAGGACATGCAGATTGTGATGACGCATGGAGGAGCCTGGGGTGAGGTTTCCTGAGAAGAGTGGCTCATGTAACATCTGACTGTTCACTTACACTGGAGGTAGGAGAACTAGTTACTACTACAGAGCTCATTACTTTTCAAGAAACTATAAGAGTACTTTCTACAGTGAAAAACTTTTTTTCTTTTGTTTTTATACACAATTTAATGCTAATAAAGATATTTTCCATGGAAACTGAGATATTGGCTTGAGTAGGATCGTAGGAACTCATTTCAGAACATTGAAGGCCTTAATTATTCATTTGACCATATTAGAAAACCCTCTGTAAGGCTAAAAACTGCTTTATCTTTATTCTTTAGAGTGATATGAGTTGCCTCAGTCAAGGAAATCTTAAAACCATTGTACTATTTGAAATGTTTAAAACTTCCATTATTCTCAGTAATTTTTCCCTTTCTTGCTTTCTAGCCAGGTCCTGATATAATCAAACTCAGAATGTAAAATAATCAGTGGGAAAACTCAGAAAATCTTTCATAAAAGCATCAACCATTACTGACAAATTTTATCCCTGAGGGCTGTCTGCATTTACTTCACAGTATATGGATTTATTTTGCTAGCTAGTCTAAGGAAAAATGCTTTTGCACCAATATGGCAGCATGTAAGGAGAATTAAAAGCACCACTAAAAGTAGAAATAAGTATTTCCTGCAGACATTCAAATGTAGGGTAGCTGGACAATGAGTGTATTTTAAACGAAAAATTTCATGTTACATTAATGAAGATTTTGTGTTAAAGTTATTAATAAACTAGTAATGTAACCTCATCTCCGATTATTTTAAAAAAAGAAAAGTCATCCATATCCTTTTAGTATCTTACTGGCTACAAGTAACCATCCATGTTTGTACTAAGACACATATTAGCTTATTTTGCCAGGGAATCCTAACTCATGAAATCAGAGTTAAAAACAATAAAGAACTCATTCTAAGCGCTTACATTAAAATCAAGATTTAAGCTGCCTTTAAAAAAGTATCCATTTTTTTAACCCTTTGAGAGATTCCTGATAAGAAAAGCATTGGTTTAGTATTCTATGGATAAATGTTAAGTGGGAAATTATGTTTCCCAAAGTTCAGATTTGTCACCATAATATAGGGTGTGGTAGCATACAACTTCAAAAAATTAGAGGCCAAACTAGAAAATAGCTCTTGTGAATTGTTTTTGTGTCTATAGAAAAGGAAACCATAACTACTGAAATCTGGCTTCTAATAACAAAGCTTCTGCTGCTGTTTCATTCCCTACTCATTTAAATTGTTCAACATTCAGAACCTTTATTTCTGTGGATCTTTGTTCATATTTATTCTTGTAAAAGTAATTTTTAAATCCCATAAGTCCTAAACTTTAGTCTGGATGTCAATAAATCACTCAGGAGACTGGAAACCTAAATATACGGTAAGCAAAACCTATACTGCCACACAGTGAATGAAGAAGAAATCACAGCTAGCTACCTATGCTGTTTTTACTATTACATTTCCAGAATGAATAACAGTTTTGCCTTTCTCAAAAAAAGTTTTCCCCCTAGTTTTATAGACCTGCCCTGAAATTTTGGGAAAAAAAAATTAAGTACATACCCGCACTCCTGAGGTGAAATGTCCTGTTCCTGACGAATCCTAAAGATGATAATGCAGTGAAATAATCCAAACAGGGGAAGTCAATCCAAAAGAGAATAGTCCAGCAAGGAAAAATATATCCAGTGTTATAAGAAATCCATGGTGTTGGGGGGGGACATAGAAAATGTTTATACAGTTATAAACTTTAAACATCAGTCTCCACAGTAGCAAGTCCAAGTTTAAAAAATTATTTCACCACAGTGTATGCAAAAAAATTTTTGATTGCGCAATGGTGAGGCAAAATAAACATTTTAATTTTAATTTATTATGTTCCAATGCCAGTGCGTTTATTAAAAAAATACAAAACCAAAAAAAGTTAAAATCAAAATGAAATCTAGAAGTAAACTTCCCAAAGTAAAGTGTTTGGTCTTCTACGACCTGGATTCATCATCCATTGACATGACTGGGAGGGGGCATATTAGCCTGCTTTTAAAGATATCAGTTCCCAATATGCTAATTTTTATCTATTAATATATTCCAGTTAGACAGTATAAACATTTTTTTGCTTAATTATTAGTGATGGAGGAAAGTAATAAATATATTTAATTTATATTACTATAGATTTCAAGCCAGATATTTTCAATTTGTGTGAGCTAAGAAGGATCAGGCCACCGCGGATTATTCTCCATTTTGGATTGACTTCCCTGCTAAAAGATATTTGCTGACATTCTCATTATTTTAGGATTCTTCAGGAAATTGACATATCACCTCAGGAGTGCGGGTATAAACTTACTTTTTCTATTGTGGGCTTTGCCCCCTCATACCCTTGCACCCATTACTTAGTAAAAATAAATATAGAACATTCTTTCCTCTTTGGAAAAACTCACTGAAAAAAAATGCTACATCTTTGAGCACTACAAATTCAACACAGTTCCATGTGCAAATATGCCCAATTCACCCACCAAAAGCTAAACAAAAAAATATATACAATAAACAATACAACTAAGGGACAGTCACAGTTATAGGTGACATGCAGAGTAATGTACACCAACACCTAGGCACAACGGAGCCAAATATGCACGGGAGGTAGTAGGATCTATTATGTCTAGGTATTGAGAACAAAAAATGGCAGAACTCACCAGTAGCTGTGAATTCCCTTGGCTATTCTAAGAGAATTTAACATTCTTTTAGGATAGTTTCCAGTGGGGGAATTAATATTTTGCAAAAATAAATAATCCGCGGATTACTTTTAGTCTGCAGACTAAAATTTAGTACACGGATTAAAATCCGGCCCATCAGAATAAAAATCTCTCATGAACTAAAACACAATCAGGTGGACAAAGATAGAAAGCAAGACTAAAAAAACTGAGAGCACAAAGTAAGACTCAACTGGGCCAACTAACGATTAGTGCGCAGACTAAATATGGCCAGCCAAATATGTTAGCAAGGCCATGAAGAGCCCAAAACACCCCCTGTAAAAACTAAAAACAAAAGTAAATAAATAAAACAAAACAGAACAAAGCAAAAAATAAATAAATAAACAAAAGAAAGAAAACAGAAAGGAAAAATTGAAAATAACTAAAACACTGACATGAACTTTTAAGTGATTCAAATACTACCTCACCTGTGCAGCAACTCATTTTCTTAAATTGAAACAAACTCTCACCACAAATACTAGTCCATAGAAGAAACTAACAGAAAAAATTCATTTTTTCAAAAAGAAAGTCTCTATGGTATTGAACAAATGCAAATGAGTCCTTAAATGAAGAATCATTCAAAATAAATTTGCATTTGGATAACTCAAAAATGACAGAGGCAATTTTCTCCTTATGTGCCCTAGATATAAACTTTTGCCATCAAATACCAAATTTCAACCTAGAGCTAACTGTTATGACTGAATCTTAAGCCTTTTAAAATTACCATTTATAAACAGTCATATATACAATATCAAGGCCTTTGGTTGATTGTCATAGCATCAGCTCTCAGCAATTCTACTATATTAAACAGCCAACCAGAGCAATGTAAAAATGCCTACGGCAAAGATAATTAATCTAAGTAGAACACAGAATAAGTACTGTGCCTGTTCCGAACAGCTATTCTTTCCTAGATTTCATTGTGATAAATGTACAATACAGATACTGTTCTCTGGTTATACACAAAATACACAAGCACCCAATGTTAAAGACTGATAAGCCATGAACACTCCTGAAGAGCAACCCCAATACTGGCTCTCAAGCAGTCTATTAATCATCGAAAATTAACTGCAATTTGTAAATCTAAATATAGGATTAAAAGTGAGCCGATGCCATGGATTTGTTGAAGAGTTATGCTAATGAACCAGGTTAGGCAGCTATAAAAAGAACTTAAGTCTACTAAAGAGTTCATATGTAGTACATCATTCATAAGAAGCACAAACATCCTTTCCTTAGCCACAACAGAGCCAGCATTCAATAAATTTCATCTGTTCTAATTGAAAGACCTATTGAGTTTTTTTGAACTCTATTACAATAAGAAATATTATATGTGTTGACATCAGCATTTAACTATGGAATGTAATTTCTCCCTCAAACATCATTCACTGATAAAACAGTACTGCAGGCTTACCCAGAAGTATGATTTACCAAATGTCCACTTACTCAGTTGTTCACAAAACAGTTACTCTAGTCAGACTGACCTTCCTAGGAATATTTTCTTTTTATCCATACTTCCTTATCTTAAAGGACAGTCCCCTAAGCTACAACAATTCCTGACCTTACCAACATCTAACCATATCTAAATTCTCTTTCAAAAGCCCACCCCACCTTGTTCTATCACCTTTAAGAAGCCTTCCTTTTTTTCCTTTACCGCCCTCACTGGAGATCTGCCTTATACCTAAACAGCATGTGAAACACCTCTGAGCACCTACAGCACACAATCAAGTATATGGTTATATATTATTCAACATTTGCTTCAAATGAGTCATTTATATCACCTGTAAGCTTTTTAAAAACAAGGGCTATATATTTTACTTCTTTTTCATCCTTTATGGTATCTAGCCCAGTGCTGGGTACATGGGAGATAGCAGTTTTAAGGAACAAATGGTATATATATTAAAAGTAGATTTTTGCTTTCTTTTTTAATCCACCTCCAACCCTATCCCTCTGCTCCCCACAAGAGATCTCGAAACTTATGCCTTAGTATTCTTTCTTGTTCATATTATTCATCTTACATGAATTAGCCACTCTAGTGGCTAGATTTTAAAGTGCATAGTTTTCAGCAAAGAAATGGGAGCATAGCCAGTGTAACTAGAAAAGTGAGGCAGTCTACTCACATGGGCAAATAAATATAAGAGAAGGAAAAGTGATTATTCTAGCACTAATAAAGATGTGGGTAGAAAATTCAGTAGAAAACAGTGTATTTATGACACAAATGATAATGGATTAGTAGAATGTTCAGGGCAGATGTTAAGCAATAATAGAAAACTAAATTACCTACGCAACAGAACAAAACACACAGGTGCAATCTTAGGAACCAGTAGAAATCCCACCATAGTCTTATGCTTTCTGGAATACATGTGAGCAAAACCAGAAAAGGTTGATAAGCTTACCTGCAAAAAAGAAGTCTGACAACAATTTTTGTTTTGTGCTCTCTTGACCCCTCTGGAGGCATTTTTAAAAAACTATAAATGTGCTAAACTATAGCTGAAACAGCTAAGTTTACCAAGTGAAAAATCTTGTACTGAAAGGCTCAGAAAAAAAGGTAAAATTATAAAGTCTTAAAAAAAGTACAGTAGGAAAAAAAAAGTATAGTATGAACCCAATTTTCTGCTTACTTATAGCTAGTTCTAAACAGTACTACATTTATTCATTTTCAAGTATGTGGACAGTGTTCTAAGAAATTGAGTATGTAAGGACTGACTTGTAGATACTGCTTTCTGCTATACTTAACCAATAATCTATGGCCCCCTATGTCCTATAGATACTTAACTATTAAATAAACTTACCATATTCCAAAGAACCTGTCAACAAACATTTTGAAGTAACTGATATCCATCTTATTATTACCACTATGAAAAAGAAATTAGGAACTGCTATAATACATATGGTATAACTTGAAAGGTACTATAAGCATTATACAGTGGGAATTAATATTGGAGAGCTCAGAAAATTAGAAAATCTTTCATGCAAAAAGTAAGATTTGAGTCTTGAGAAAAGGTTAAGATGTGGTAAGCAGAGAAGATCATCCTAAGTGTGAAAAGAAGACGCTAATGGAAGAGAAACATAAATTGCTTCTCTGCGGAACAAATCAAGGTTAGAAAGGTCAGGAACATGACAAGAATAAACCTCTTGGTTTTCTGGAAAGAAACGATAGAAACAATAAGGAACAGAATGACTGTATAATCTATTATCCAAAATGGGACACTTTTGAGAAGGGGCATACAATTAATAATTGCACTAGAAAGCGTGAAGTAGGACATAATGATCACCCTTGTCCTTATCTGTATGTCATATTTTCCTAAAAGCAATGAGTAATGAGACAAGATTTCTAAACAGGAGTGACAGTATTACATGTACTTTTAAAACTTTGAGAGCAATGAGGATTCTAAAGGATGTGAAACTGGGGTGCCTGGGGGGCTCAGTCAGTTAAGTGTCTGACTCTTGATTTCAGCTCAAGACCTGACATCATGGTTTGTGAGACCAAGCCCTGCATAATCAAGCCCTGTGTTGGCCTCCACGCTGACAGTGCAGAGCCTGCTTGGGATTCTCTCTCTCCCTCTCTCTGCCCCACCCTCGCCTGAAGCATGTATACTCTCTCAAAATAAACAAACATTAAAAGGAAAGGAAAAAAAAGGATGTGAAACTGAAGGAGGGAAATTGGTTAGGAGGCTGTTTTAACAATCCTATCACATGATGATGGCCTAAACTAAATTCAGGGCAATGGAGACAGAAAGGACAAATCATAGAACTATAGTGGAGGCAGGATCTTTATATTACTTTAGAACTAAAATAAAATAATCCTTTATATGCGTATTACTATTTTCCAAAAAATCCTAGAAATGACAATAGCTAATTGCTATCTTACAAAAGAAAAAACTTGAGGCACAAAGAGTAGGAGTGGTGTTCAAACTAGATCCTCATTACATACCTAGCTATCATTTAACCATACCTCCGTATACTAAGTGCAGAATTTAAGCTTCCTCTCTTCTGCCAACCAATTTCTATATTTAATTTTCAAACTTTCTTTGCATCACTTGTTTTCCTTTCCATCTGGCTTTTTATTCTTTGAAGTCTACAGTATACAGCAATGCAGGAGGTTTTTATCCTCATCCTCACTCAGTAATGGTCCCTGTTTCAAAACATTGGCATTTCCTTTCCTACTTAAACCTTTATCAATGAATTAGATTGGTCTGGCTATTAAGTAATAGTCAAAGGCAACTTACTGGATTTTTAAATTCTCAAGATTCCTGCCATAAACCGTACTAGGAACATCTCACTCTTTAGTTCTTCTTTTTGCTATCTTTTCTACACATCTAAATTCCTGCATTTCAATGTTTGCATAAAAGGCATTTTCTTTCTTGATCTTTCTACTTTTTTGAACACATGAGCTTTCAGTATTTGGGGATACAGCTGTACTACATATACTGCAGCACAAAAAAGCAGGGTTCACATGCCCACAGATTTAGGAAATGGGCCTAATACAGGTTTTATCAGGAGACCAAAATAAATGCAAAGAAGCTTTTGTTTCTAGACTGTGTTACCTGCGCTCAAAGGGCAAGAAGCTCTTCTTTTTAGAGAACAACATTATGCATTTCTTAAAAATTAACTTCACTCTCAGCCTAGCATCATAGAATACTTCTCAGACTGGTGTTTACTATCATAACAGAGAACACAGGGCACTGACTTCCTTTCAGGAATTTAAAATTTTGTATTTTCATTTTGGTAATAACCTATTTTAAAAATCAATGTAAACATATTTTGGATCATCAAGATTCATTCAGGTGACAGAGCAGTGCCATGGAATTTCTGTGTCTGAGGTTGTTTTTGTGTTTATAATCACAGTAACATCAACCTAGTTGTGTGCACTAGTGAGAAATTAACATATGTGTACTTATTACATAATAAATGCATTTGTACCCAAGTGAAAATCAAATTATGCCAAGGCACACTGTATGAATGAAGAGTTCACAGTAGTTTAAACACACAAAATAGGTAGGAGAACTGAGTCATCATTCTACACATGGTATAGGAATGGAAGCCTAAACAAAACACATAAAAGGGCTTTATACAGATTGTTCAAGTTTGAAGAGCATTACTGTAAGAAATAAAACATGAGGAGTCTACTTAAGTAGAGGAAGATGTAAAGCATACATACTGACCACAAATCTTATGCTGGCTACATTTTAATTACAATCAACCATTCTTCACATTCCGTCTTGGCTAATACTTGAAAAGATATATCGAGGGGAAAAAATGAAGAATATGACACATACTAATACCGGTAGCAGTCTTGATAAACAAACAAACAAACAAAAGAGGATAGGGAATATTTAATGACCTCAATTTCAGCATTATGTTGGTTAGATACTCTATATTAAGGGTAGCAGGTGAGGAATACTTAAGATTATATTAAAAAGAACTTTATTTTTCTTTCTTTACAAATATGACATGCTTATTAATGAAAGTGTGGAAATGCAGAACAAAGAAAATAAAATCACCTACACTCATCTCCCTCAAACTAACATTATTAACATTTTGGAGTATTTCCCTGTATTTACTCAATATACAGAAGTCTATTTTTTGTTTTTCTTTAACATAGTTGAAATCATAGTACGCTACAAATCACTTACATTTTAACTTCTAAAACTTCACTGGATTCAAACTACAACTCAACCTTTAAATCCCAAAAGGCCACGTAGGATTCTGAGTTTAGAGCCAGTTGAGAGACCGTTAAGTATCTTTTGACCCAGGTTCAAAATAAACTTTAAGTGTAAAGACCAAAGAATGGTTATCTCAGAATTATTTAGTGTTTATTATAAATTTTAAAAGGTGTTGTGGAGAAGGCAACATCATGGCCAGTAAAAGCTAACCTCTAATTCTGGCAAAAATACCAAGATCTCTGATTCTAAACAAGTAATTAGTGACAAGAGGATCTTCTGCAGTGAAGAGAGATAATAAGATTCCAAGAACTTGAAGGAAAGTAACTAGAGTCATAATATAATTTATAGGAAGAAACATACTTTGAATCTGGGAATATAAATTATTTCATCTATACCCTTAAATTATTTCACCTCTTATCACAGAAGATCTATAACCAACTAAATGAACCTATCAATGCTCAAAACAAACTTATATCTACATTTTTAAGTATGGAAAAATCTCTGCTTGAACTTTAAAAGAACTGAACATTTCTAACTCACAAATATATATAATGAAATACACATGATGATGAGAAGAGGTACAAGGTACATAACTGTAAGTAAGTCTGGCACTGCGCGTGCGCACACACACACACACACAGGAGCAGAAGTTTAATCCTGGCTTTGTCATGGTCACCTATGTAATCTTAAATAAGTCACTCAGTATCTTTGGCCAGAATTCTGAATCTGAACTCAAGAGTTCCTGAGTTCTGAAATAAGAACGCTAGAGATTCACTCTAGCAACAAGCCCTGACTGAGATTTTTTTTTCCTCTGCCCTTTATCTCACAAATTACACTGAAATGAAAAAAACTTTTAAATGAACTCTCCCTTAAAATTATTTCAATTAAGTATCAAAGCAAAAAATAAATTTTCTGATAAATAAGTACTTATGCTCTTAGAATTTGTTCCACCTTATGTTGGGGTGAGGTCATCCAAGGGGTAGCGATATCCCATTAACATATCAATGCTTTCAATGTATACTCCAAGCAAGATAAAATCTTTTTATTCCTCTCCCAAAACATCAACAGGAAAGCAAATAAAAGAAAAAATAGTATAATCCATAATAAGGTCTGTGTATGAATAGTTTTTAAAATAAATATTTGAAATGTATGTTTTCATATGCTATAGGATATTGAAAAAATATATTTAACTGTGAGAAGAAATTAACTTCTGAGTTTTAAGTACTCAAAATTTATATAGAAGATACTACTCCTAGTGAAATTCCTTATTTTGATGATATAGGTAACATTGTCGTCATTCTACAAATAAAAACCCAGGCTGAAAACCATCTTCAGGAAACTAGTAGGGACAAAACTATATACTGTCAATGACACAGATGCTACCCAACTATCGTTAGATACAGAACTGCTGTGTACTTTGTACTCAGGCAGCTGTGTAATATCAAAATAGTTTAGTTTAAGAAAAATGAGAAACCCAAATTTAACTATTGGTTAGTGTCTTTTTTAAAAACTCTTTTTGACTCACCTTAGTCCAAGGATGTGCCTTAATTTGAGGGAATTTGAATTCTGTGTAGTTTGGGTTCATTTCTCTAATTTGCTCCCTTGTTGGTGTCCCCAGGACCTAGATAAACAAAGCAAGTTATTGCCATACTTTTCTATATACTTACAAATGTAAGTCTTTAACATATCAGCTTCATTGGAAAAAGCATTTCAAAGTTATGAAATACAAAACTTGTTAAAAAGAGCAGACTTTGCACTGGACTTTTTTTTTTTTTTTTTAAGTTTATTTTTGAGAGAGAGAGAGAGAAAGACAGAGAGTGGGGCAGGGGCAGAGAAAGAAAGGTAAAGAGAGAATCCCAAGTAGGCTCCACATTGTGAGCACAGAGCCCAACATGGGGGTGAGGTCATGACCTGAACTGAGGTCAAAAGAGTTGGACACTTAATCAACTGAGCCACCCAGTCGCTCCAGTTAATTTTTTTTAAATATTTTATTTATTTGTGAGAGAGAGATAGAGCATGAGCAGGGAAGGATCAGAGAGACAGGGAGGCACAGAATCTGAAACAGTCTCCAGGCTCTGAGCTAGCTAGCAGCACAGAGCCCGATGCGGGGCTCAAACCCACGAACCGCGAGATCATGACCTGAGCCGAAGTCGGATGCTCAACCGACTGAGCCACCCAGGCACCCCGCTCCAGTTAATCTTTAACTGGCTATGGATCCTAATGCTATACTACTCTACACAGACTTTTATGATAATCATAATGTTAAACCAGAGTTGTAAAAAAAGATCACTCAAAAGCATTCAAGTAAAAATCAAACATCTTTGTTCTAACTAGAAAAACCATCTACTATAATCACAGATATCTAAAATGAGAGCTTTTATTCATTTAGTAAAGTATAGCCAAAGGTTTTAATTTTTTTAAGTTTATTTATTTATTTATTTGGAGGGAGGGAGGGAGGGAAAGAGGAGAGAGAGAGAGAGAGAGAGAGAGAGAGAGAGAGAGAGAGAATATGAATGAGTGGGGTAGGGGCAGAGAGAGTGGGAGAGAGAATTCCAAGCAGCTCCATTTTATCAGTGCAGACCCCGACATGGAGCTTGAACTCATGAACCATGAAATCATGACCTGAGATGAGATCAAGAGTCAAACGCTTGATGGACTGAACTACTCAGGCGTCCCTTGGTTTTATTATCAAATAGATCAGGAGAACCTTACTCAAAACAATCATCAATAATTCCATTCAATGAGTATTTAAGTGACTGTTCCCTGTGTACAAGGAACTATGCTAAGACACACGGAGAATATAACAAGAAGAGATTTCTTGTTATAATGAAATTACGTATTTGTGCATAGGAAAAAGTATAACTATAATATAAAATAAAAATATATTGAACACAACGTTGCCTCTAGAGATGGAGTATGTATGCACTGGACAAAGGAAAGTCTATGGAACTGACTGCACAAGGCAGATGACAGGAAGAAACATAAATTACTAAAAATGAGAACACTTTGAAGAAAGATGATATATATCTTTCTTTATAATTCTAAAGTCTGGTATAAAAACAAATTTGTTAAAATATTCAGCCATTTACAATTCAAAAATAGTGGCAAAGAAAGAGTGGAATTTAATAATAAGTACTGGATTTGTGGTGGCAACCAGTGGATAATCAGGGCAAAGTAAGAATTTCAGGGTTTTTCTGGTTTGTTTTTTGGTTCTAATTCTCTAGACTTAATTAAAACCAGAACTTAGCCAAAATTTTAAGTTTTCTTCTTCAAAATACACTTTTTAAAAATGTTTATTTATCTTTGAGGAAGAGACACAGAGTGCGAGTAGGGGAAGGACAGAGAGAGAGAGCGGGAGATACAGAATCCAAAGCAGGGTCCAGGCTCCAAGCTGTCAGCACAGAGCCCAACACGGGGCTCGAACTCACAAATAGTGAGATCAGCTGAAGTCTGACGCTTAACCGACTGAGCCACCCAGGCACCCCCAAAAGACACTCTTAAGAAAACACAAAGGCAAGGTACAGACTGAAAGAAAACATTTGCAAAACATACATTCTGCAAAGGACTTCTATCTAGGTTATAGAAAAGACTTCTATAAACTCAAAACCAAAATGACAACCCAATAAAAATGGGCAAAATGTAGAAGCAGACACTTCACCAAAGAAGACTCAGATAGTAAATAAACACATGCAAAAATGCTCAACATCATTATCATCAGGGAAATGCTAGTTAAAACTGTTAAGATACCACCTACATACCTTCTGAGAAGCCTAAGTTAAAAAAAAAATCAACTGTGTATATCAAATTCTGGTGAAGATGCAGAGCAAATGAAATTCTCATCCACTGCTAGTGGAAAGGTAAAATTGTATGGCATCTTAGAAAACACTTTGGCAGTATGTTCAAAACATAAACATACACTTACCATACATCCATCATTCCCACTCCTAGGTATTTACCCAAGAGAAATGAAAGCATATATTCATACAAAAACTTATACACAATTATGCATAGTTATCTTTTTTGGCAACTGCCAAAAAGCAGAAACAATTCAAATGTCTACAACAGATGAATGAATAAACAAATGGGAATATACTCATTCAACGGAATGCCATTCAGTAGTAAGAAAAAGAACATGGATGAATCTAAAAAAATTACACTGAGTAAAAGAAGCCAGACCAGAAGGAGTACCTACTGTATCATTTCATTCGTATAGAACTGTAGAGAATTTTGTCTCCAGTGACAGAAAGGAAAGCCATGGTTCTAAAGGCTGAAGACAAGTCTTACAAGGAGTACTTGGGAATTACTGGGGGTGAGGAATATGTTCACTGTCTTGATTTCATGGTGGTAGTTTCATGTGTGTATACATCTGTCAAAACTTACCAAACTGTGTACTTTAAATATGTGCACTTTATTACATGTCAATTATATCTTTCAGAAACTAAGTATTAGAATACATAAAGTTGAAGTAAGAGAGTTGGAAAGGACATTCTGAGCTATAGAGCTATATAGTATTATTTGTCAATATAAGTCAAAAAGGGATCTAGTTAACTATAAAATGACCTTTAACTGCCTAAAAGAATTTCTGAGCAAACTCCTCATGTTACTGAGGGGAAAAAGATGTGTAAAAATAATCTAAATTGTAACACATCACTCTGTGGGAAACTCACTTTTGGATACTGGAAACATATCTCCAGTTATTTAACCTCCCTTCCTTTTTGTAGCAGAAGTCTAGCTTTACAGAGAGGAGCAAGGTATTATCTAGTATTGGGAAGGGAAATCGCTGGCTTTTGTAGCTGTAGACCTCAGACGTTGTAAGTAAGGAACTATTCACACTTAAAATATGAAAGTTAAAAAGGAATCTTAATTTTTACTGTTTTTAAATGTTTATTTATTTTTGACAGACAGAATGTGAATGGGGAAGGGGCAGAGAGTGAGGGAGACACGGAATCTGAACCAGGTTCCAGGCTCTACGCTGTCAGCACAGAACCTGAAGCGGAGCTCGAACTCATGAACCGCAAGATCATGACCTGAGCTGAAGTTGGATGCTGAACCAACTGAGCCACCCAGGTTTAGTAATTTTAAGTAATAAAGCAAACACTAATATCCTATTTTAAATCCTCAATGAAGGGTGTTTGTGTGTGTGCACGCGCTTGTGTACGCATCTATGTAAGTGTGTATGTGTACTGGGAAAGAGGGAGAGGAGTGAAAAAGAAGGGAGACTGAACTAATCAATAATTCTGTCCCCCAAATGCAACCCTACTGGATTCTTTTAACTACTAAAACAAACAACCAAACAACAATGACATGAAAAATGTAAAAATGCGTATCTTCAATGATGCTACAACCTAATAATTCCATTTTAAGATATAAATTCTAACCTAGAGAAACTTTTTATACATCAAAAGCAACATTGTTCATAATAAAATACTGTAGGCAAAAGCAAAAATGCCAAAGTAGAATTAATAAACTGTGGTACAGTCATAAAATGGTATACTAACTAGTGATGAGAGTGAATGAAGCAGAACTACACATCTCTTCAGAAGAATCTCACAAAGTGGTGAGTTTTCACTCAGCAATGAATACATACAGTAGTACTGCCTTATATAAACCTTATAAATAGGCAAGACTAAACTATATTTTGGTTTATATAGTAAAATTGTAAAACTATACAATAAACATGAGAAATAAAAATAAAAACATAGGCATATTCATTAGAAAAGTCAAGTATGGAGTATTAAACTCAACAGAGAATATATGTGAGGGATTATGACTGGATTGGGGCATAAATAATTCCTTTAATTCTTAATATGAGTAATAATTACACAATATTCATTTTATTATTATGCTTTATACTGAATACATTTTAATATATTTCTGCATTATATTTCATAGTAAATGAAACATTTAAGAAAAATGACAACATCTGAATCAGTATTTGCTGTGCAGTCCCCCTCTATTCAGTACTTTGTTAACACAAGACACACTCCTAACTCCCACAAGTTGGTAAGAATGCCAAAAGAATGAATATGAAATGATGTCCATTAGTAAATGCAGACTGTATGGACAGAGATCACATGAACTTATGAGCCATTTGGTTAACTTTCCAATACGGGCTAGGCAGGAGAATTCTAGTTACAAACTGTAATGCAAAGGCAGCATGCTCTCTGAAGTGAATGTTATAATTCTTATGTGTCTTTTATTATAATCTAAGAATATTCCCAATTGAAGTAAATCTGTGAAATACACAAAAATCAGTTGAGAAACATGTCATATACACAGTTTCCTTAATATACAAACTTTTAATAATTTATTTAATGTGAAAGCAAGAAGGTATACTATACTGTATGTTTTTTCACTCTCATATCTTCTCCCTAAATTCATATCTCAGAGCCACTCACATCTAAACATTTGCCCCAAGTTATGTGTGTGTGTTTGTGTGTGTATACATATATATTTTTTTTCAGTGAAAACCCTCTTCCTTTATACCAACTACCCAGGTTCTATGATTTAACATTTTACTATGTTTGGTTCATCACACTTCCATCCATCTATCCATACATACATTGATCCATCTTATTTTTTTGATACATTTCAAAGTCAGTTGCAGACTTTGAATTATTACAAATAATTTGAATTAGTACATCTCAGCATACACAGGCTGTAATTAATTAAGGTTCCATATTTATGACTTTTACCTAAGCATTTTTTTATGTACTCAGAAACTTCCTTCAATATACACACTGTTTACATGTGCAAAATCTGTTATCACAATGGGAGAGAATCTGTTTTGGCAAATAGTGATATAAAAAAGATTCTTAATTATAATTATAATTGATGGTCAGAGTTTTAACTGTGTCCTTTACTTTTAAAATATGTATATTTTAAGAACCTAGTTACTAACCAGTAAGTAGAATCAGTGATCTATTCACTATCAATTAGTTAAAAGCAATTAACCAAATAAACTAGTCTGTTAATATGAAACAGCAATGGAGATCTTCTTATACCTGTTATGACCACATGATCTTGGATCACTAAGGCCATTAGGTGGGGAAACACATTCTAATGTTATAGGATTTTCTATGTTTAAATTCTCTTGCCAAATACTCAACTACTGTAATATTTTTCTATTCTCTTCCTTATTATTATTTTTTAAATCTTAAACCAGGCTCTCCTCAGGTTGGCTAATAGAGATGGAAACTAAATGGGAGATCTCCTAGAACAAGGGTCAGCAAATTTTTTCTGTAAAGGGCCAGAAAGTAAATACTTCAGGTTTTGTAGGCCAAAGTGCCTCTGTCACTACTCAACTCTGCTGCTGTAGCAAAATGTAGCCGTAAACTAAAGTTTATTTACAAAAATAAGTAGCATACTGTGTTTGCTCCTGGGCCCTAGTTGCCTAATTCCGACCTCTTCTAAACAGTTTTAGAGACGAGAAAATCTGAGGCCCAGAAGGAGCAACTTTTCAGGTTAAAACTAATTAGAGGCAGAGTTGGGCATAATTCAAATCTCATCAGTGGCAAAACAATTTTAGGAGATAGTATCAAAGAATCTGTTTATTGGACTGGATTGGAAGACAGTATTTGTTTCTAATTTTGGTAGCTGTGAAAGATGTTAATGCTATTAAGCATGAAGGTATAAAGCTGGAAAAAATAATATTTAAGACATTCAAGAAGAATTAAGTGGTAAATATTAGGTATATCATTTCGAAGAGGGCATGATGGTAGAAAAACAGGTTTGATAGTACTTGATGTACAGGGGCTAGGTGGCTGTGACAGTGTTTAACATGTAAGGCAGGTTGAAGGAGAAGAGAACTAAAGATGGGGGCCCATGGGACACAAATATATAGAAAAAAGGGAAATTAAAAAAGAAAACTGAGACAGAAATTCAAGAGACAAGAAATCCTACAGACAATGATCCCATGGAGGCCAAGGAAAGTAAACATTTAAAGGACAGTGAGATGAGTAACTTATGACAGTTAGCTCAGCTAAAATAAAAGCCCAAAAGGTGCTCACTGGCTATGAAAAGACTTCCCTTCTGACCATGCTGAGATCAACCATGAAAAGAACAAGAAGACTATAATCATCTGAAGTAAGTGGAGACAGCATATATAAGTTCTCCTTTCAAAAGGTACATCAGTGAGAAAAAGGAGAGAAGAAATATTTATTGAGTACCCAGTATGTAAAAAGCTCTGTGTGAGGTATTATCAGTTTTCTTTTCTCATTTAAACTTTATAGATACTTTATTACTCATTTTACACTTAAAAGAAACCTACAATTGATGGCAGTAAACCAGCTCTCAAAGCTACAGTTTGTCAGCTGTAAATATGGGATTGAAATACATGTGTAGTTGACTCTCTAAAATGGTCTACTCAATATTAAGGGCAAAAACAAGGAAAAGATGGTTTTTAAGTAATTCAAAAAAATCAATTTCTTAAACTCTACTGCTCATACTGTAAAATGAAATATGAATTATTTCGAGTTGTGCAGGATATACTAAGATTTTATAAGATCACAAGGCTATAATTAAAATTTAAACAATAGACTTAACAATAAAAATGATTTAAATTAAATCTATCCGGGGCGCCTGGGTGGCTTAGTCAGTTAAGCGTCCGACTTTCGCTTAGGTCATAATCTCGCGGTTCGTGGGTTCGAGCCCCGCGTCGGGCTCTGTGCTGACTGCCAGCTCAGAGCCTGGAGCCTGTTTCAGAGTCTGTGACTCCCTCTCTCTCTGACCCTCCCCTGCTCATGCTGTCTCTCTCTCTCTCCTAGAAATAAATAAAAATATTAAAAAATAAAAATAAAAAAAAATAAATTAAATCTATCCATACATATCTGGTAATTCCACTTAATAAAAAGAGTATCTTGATCTGTTAATATTATAGATTTTAGGCAACAGAAGAATTATGTGAAGAAATATAAGTATCTAACTAGCCAAACAAGATTAGAAAGTTTAACACGTGTTAAGCTTTGATAAATCACTTTCAGGCTTCTTTAACTGCAAATTCTCACTATAAATCCTATGCTTACTCATGCCTAACTATATTCACAATACCAAGCATTCAACTTTTAGTATTTCTGCCTGCTGTGACTATTTCACACGTGTAAAATCTTGCTTGGAATGTTAAACAGTGGGCAAGTACCATATTATGCTTAGTTGTGCATATTATAATTTTATTGCAAGAATGTTTAATTGCAAAGCCTAAGTTAGAGAAACTATTGTTGTTATTAAATTGCTTTGGGAGCCATAACTGCTTAAAGGTGGTCAAATGTAAACTAAAAGCCTTAAGTAAAGCAGCACAATTTTGTATAACTTTGCATCAGTAGTTTGGTAAATCTGGAATATCATGCAAAGGCTTGTGCTATTTAAAAATTAAAAAAAAAAGGGGGTGCCCAGGTGGCTCAGTCAGCTAAGCACCAAACTCCTGATTTTGGTTCAGGTCATGATCTCGTGGTTCATGGGACTGAGCCCCACGTTTGGCTCTGTGCTGATGGTGCTAAGCCTGCTTGGGATTCCTCCACCCTCTCAAATAAATAAATAAAATTTAAAGATAAGTAGAAATTGTCAGACTTTATAAAAACAGACAGTTAAGTATATGTTGTCTATGAGAAACCTGAAATATAAAGACACAGGTCAAAATGCAGAAACTTATACCATGGAAACACTTATCATAAGACAGAGTGTCTACATTAATATCTGAAAATGGAGACCTCAGAGCAAGGAAATTAAACTAAAGAGGGACACTTCTTAATGATAATAATTTTAAGACTATACTTGAAATTATTGTGAATACCATGTATAGATGAAAATGTAGAATACAGGAACTCTCTTATTTTTTGGTGGGAGTAAAAAATAGTAAAACTGCTTTGGAAAACAGTTTGCTAATTTCTCACAAAGTTAACATACACTTATATGACTGGCAACTTTAGTCCTTTATAGATACTTTCAAGTCCTTTCTTGAAAAGAAATTTTAAAAATGTGTTCTAACAGAATACACCTCAGCATAAAATGGAAAAAACAGGTGATACAAGCAACAACATGGATAAATTTCAAAAACACGATGTTGAGCAAAAAAAGCCAGACACAAAAGAAATATACATTAAAATAAATTATAGACTAAGAAAAACTAATCTGTAGTGAAAGAAAACAAACCAATGGTCGTCTGAGACAGAAGACGGGGGGCTAACTCTAAAGGGGCATGAACAGAATAACCAACCATCCTAGTCTGCCTGGCCCTATCCTGGAAAAAGCCTCAGTCCTGGGTCCACTGGAATATTTACTCAGCCCAGGCTGTACACAGGAACATTTTTTGGGGTGATGGAAATGTTCTAAATCTTGACCTGGACAGTGGTTATATATATTTGTCTAAGCTTATTTTTTTAACATAGTTTTTTAATGTTTTATTTATTTCTGAGAGCGAGAGACAGCATGAGCAGGGGAGGGTCAGAGAGTGAGAGGGAGACACAGAATCTGAGGCAGGCTCCAGGCTCTGAGCTTACTGTCAGCACCCACGAACCGTGAGATCAGGACCCGAGCCAAAGTCGGATGCTTAACCAACTGAGCCATCCAGGTGCCCCTGTCTAAGCTTATTAAACTATATACTTAAAATAGTTACATTTTCTGTAAATTACACCTGGATGGTGTTTATTTGAAAAGTAAAACAGACCATTATGTAATTTGTGATACATTTACTACACTGAATACAACCAGATGTTTATCCTTATGTTAATGTTAAGGCATTTAAAGTGTTAAGAGTCTGTAAGAGTCGACACCAACCCTACAGAATTATTTTATATACAAAATTATTTCATATACAGTATAAAAGCAAAGGTATGGGGCTTCTGGGTAGCTCAGTCAGTTAACTGTCTGACTTTGGCTCAGGTCACGATCTCATGATTAAGGAGTTCAAGCCCTCCTTTGGGCTCTCTGCCGTTAGTCAGCACGGAGCCCACTTCAGATCCTCTGTCCCCCTCCCACTAGTGCACATGTGCACGTGCGCTCTCTCTCTCAAAATAAATAAATAAATAAATAAAGAATTAAAGAAAGCAAAGTTAAGACAATCGAGAGGCATTTAAAATTTTTGCTCACTAAGTGTCCATCAACAGATGAATGGATCAAGAAGATGTGGTTTATCTATACCATGGAATACTACATGGCAATGAGAAACAATGAAATCTGGCCATGTGTAGCAACATGGATGGACCTTGAGGGTGTTATGCTGAGCGAAATAAGTCAGGCAGAGAAGGACAAATACCATATGTTTGCACGTATAGGAGGATTAGGAGGAACTTGACGGAGGACCAAGGGGGAGAAGAAGGGCGGAAATGGTGGGGGAAAGGGAGAGAGGCAAACCATGAGACACTCTTGAATGCTGACAAAAACTGAGGACTGATGGATGTGGGGGGGTGGGGGGGATGGGCATGAAGGAGGGCACTTTGGGGATGAGCACTGAGTGTTATGTAGAAACTAATTTGACAAATAAACTATTTGTAAAAAAAAAAAAAATAAATAAATTTAGAACTAAAATTATAAATATAAAAAAAAAATTTTTTGCTCAGCCTCTTAAGTCATTCATTCATTCAAAAACATTTACTGAGTTCTTATCTTCAAAGAGCTGTAGGGCAGAGAGACTTCTGTAATTAGCAAAGATCAGTACAACAAAAAAATTGTAGATATATGCGGGAGGCAAAAGTGCTACCCTGCTCTAGAATGAGGAAGGGGTTCAGGAAAGAGTTCTGGAAGAAAAGACTAGAGCTGATTCTACTTAAGAAGTCTAGGAAGCAAATGAGTCAGATGCACATTCTATGCATGACAGGTGTAAAGTGGAAAACAGCCTCATCTGGATAACAGTAACAGATGAGTGGGAACAGAGACTAAGAACTGGATAATGGAGGGACGGCAGTGTTAAAGGCTGAAAGGTAAATGACAAATTATGAAGAGCAAAGATTCTAAATGCATCACTATCTGCAATCAATACAATAAACACAGAGGACATTTAACAAACTGACTATCCTATTTCTATTTGAGTATATCTTTAGGTTTTATATTCAGTTTTATTATATGCAGAGTATATATTTCTACCTGATTTACTCCACCTCAATTATACAGTTGGAATTTTTCAAATTATATAAACTGAGCCTTTTCATTTCATAGATTAAAACAGAATGTTTGAAATGGACCTTATCAGCTCAGACACAAATCAACTCTTTAAACTTCCCTTGAATTTTAAAAGATAGAAAAATATTTCCCCCCAAAACTTTTAGACTAAGGATATACTTTAAGAAAAAAAAAATTCTTTCTGGATTTCCTAAAAACTGAGTTCCGCCATGACTTAAAGGAAATGAAGCTACACATAAATGTTTTATGTACTTTCTGTAAGTATAATAGTTCATACAATTAAAAAAGGGTGGGGGAGATGTTAAAAATTATCACACTACTATTAAGAGTATATGTATTCTCAGCTATTATTAGAATAAGACCTCTCCATTTATTGTAAAAAAGCACCTTTTCTTTGGCCCACCATCCTAGATCATGAGGGGTAAGGTGTTGAAAGGATCCAAAGAATCAGAGGTCAGTCGGCCACATTGCTTTGGGGATGCTGTTCATGATTCAATCAATCACTTCATTTGCACTCAGTCCCCACATTTGTTGTAACATTTTCTCATTCATTTAACTACTTATGTACCCAGACACTGATAAATATCAAATTAGGATATGATTTATTTCTTCAAAGAAATAAAGCCAAGAATCATCTGACAAAAGTAGGAGATACATTTCTTTCACAGATTTATTTTTAATAGCTCAACACCAGAGGTCGCCAAACTTCAGCAGTAGAATACTGCTTGTGCAGCCTTAAAAGCAAGGGTGAAGTAAAAGAAATTCTATTACAAAGTTGTTACTCTTCTGCTTAAAATCCTGCAGCAGCTTCCTACTACCTACAGGCTAATGTGGTCTGGCCACAGCTCACAGCTCCAGCCTTCTCTGCCCCAGTAAACTCCTATTCTACCATACCCACCATTCAGAAACTTAAGTTCAAACTATAAACACATAACAGACCCAATTTCACTAAGTGTCTCTGCCCAAATTCTCACACATGTCCTCCATTTCCTTCCTCTCTCTAAAAGGTGAATACCTTTCCTTGCTTCAAGATTCAGCTCAAGAGTTACCTGTCCCATGATACCTTTCCAGAGAGTACTCCCTCCAAGTAGAATGCTGCTTTTGTACTCTGCCCAGACTTCTGGGTAATACCTACCTGCCTTACTCCATTGCCCTCAGTTATTCCCTCTTCCTCTTAGTCTCTGAACTCCTTGAGAGCAAGGACCCTCTATGTTCTAGCCCAGCACCTAACAAAAACATTAGTAGTAGTTAAAGTGGTATGCATCCTGCAAGACTAAAGGGACTCATGGGCAGGCCTATATATAATAAAGCCTTTTAAATAAGTGGATAAAAATGGAATCACACAGAGGCAAGACAGATTATATGCAGCATGGCTGAACAAAGAAACATCTTCACTTCTTTCTGAAAAGAACTGTTTTTCAGTTTGTATAACTCTCAGGTTTAGCTGCCTATTCCATAAGGTTGACAAATGTCTCTAAAACTAGAAAACCTGTCACTGAGCTATTCTATTTAAAACTACCAGTATTCTAATGACATTGGAATTACTACTTTCCATTTGCATTCCCAGAAAACTTGTATAAGATGTTATTCCTTCTGGTATTTCCCCACAATTTACAGGTTTTCGTTTTTAAAATCCATTAGACATAGGTAGCTACAATACTTTCAACATATATAGCTTTTATCCAATTTCTACCTCTTCCCTATATGATTGAAATTTTCATGTAAGAAACCCTCGTGTTTATAATGCAATGCTTCTCTCTTAGAGTTTTATTCCAATTTCCAAAAGGCAGGAATAAAAAGCTGTAATAGCAGCAGCACAAAATTTTAAATACCATTAGGAACTTTACTGAAAAGGGCAGCATGTTGTCATGTTATCTGAACAAAACTAAACGACTTGGCTAGTTTTAATTTTTAGGCCTAGGGAAGGTGAACTAGTGCAGGAGGGTCCCTTTATGTGTCCACGCTCTAGTCCATTCACTCTTGCACCATCTGTCAGTTGATCTGTTCCCTCCCCCTCTTTCTGGGAGCCACCGGGTAGACGGATAAATATTATGAGAAGTCTTCTAGAGTCCTTTGTAAAAGTATGATCAGAGTAAAACAAAGCTACCTTATCAACAGTTTCATAGATAGATGCCCCCATTCTTACCTTTTAAAAAATAATATCTTTAATGAGATATGGTAATATATTCATATTACCATGAAATTCACTCCTATATAACTGTTTGTTAGCATATTCCCAAAGGTGTACAATCACCACTGCCATCTAATTTTATAACATGTTTTCACCTCAAAATGAAATCCTGTACCTAAGAACAATCACTCCCATTCCCACTCCTCCCAAGCTCCTGACAACCCCTAATCTACTTTCTATCTTTACAAATATTTACTCTGAAGATTTCATACAAATGGAATCACATAACGTGTGGATTTTTGTGCTTGACATTTTCTTTATCCATTCATCAGGTGGTGGACATTTGAAATGTTTCCACTTTTTGGCTATAAATAATGCTACTGTGAACATGTGTATACAAGTTTGTACACATGTACAAACACAGGTGTGGACATGTGTTTTCAATTTTCAGAGGTACAGACCTATAAATGGAATTGCTGGGTCATAGGGTCATTCTATGTTGAATATTTTAAACATATTTAACATATACAAAACATTTTTGATTTGCACCATTTTACAATCCCACCAGCAACGTATGAGTGTTCCAATTTCTCCACATCTTCAACACTAGCTATTGTCTGTCTTTTTATTCTAGCTATCCTAGCGAATGCGATGTAGTATTCATAATGGCATTGATGTGCATTTCTCTAATGAGTAGTGATGCTAAGCATCTTTTCTTGTACCCCCCGGCCATTGATATCTCTTCAGAGAAACGTTTATTCAAACCCTTTGCCCATTTTTTATTGGGCTGTCTTTATTGTTGAGTTATAATTGTTCCTTATATATTCTACATGTGTCCTTTGTAATATACATGATTTGTAAAAATTTTCTCCCATTCTGTGGGTTTTTAACTTTTTTGAAGCACAAAAGTTTTTAATTTTGATGAATTTCAATGTAATTATTTTTTCTATTATCACTTGTGCCTTCTGTATCATATCTAAGAAACTACTGCTTAACTGAAGGTCACAAAGATTTCCTTCTAAGAGTTTTACAGCTTTGGCTCCTGCACTTAGGTCTTTGATCGATTTTGAGTTAATTTTTGTAATATGGTATGAGGCAGCAGTTCAATCTCACTCTTTTGCGTATGGATATTCAGTTCTAAGCTCTAAAAAGACTATACTTTCCCCCAATGAATTGGAACCCCTGTTGTATACCAAATGACAATAAATGTAAAGGTTTACTTCTGGACTCTCAGTTTTATTTGATCTATAGGACTATACTTGTGTCCTTATGTCTTTCTCTTTCTCTTTTTTTTTTTTTTTTTAGCATGATTGAGGTATAACTGACAAAACTGTAAGACATATAAAGTGTACAACATAGTGATTTGATGTGCATATATACACTGTGAAAGGATTCCCACCACCTAGTTAGTCTCCATCATCACACATTGTTCTTTTTTCTTTCAGTGAGAACATTTAAGTTCTATTCCCTTTGCCAATTTCAATGAAATAACACAGTGTTATCAAATATAGCTGCTATATTTTACACTAGCTCCTCAGACCTTACTCATCTTACAGCTGAAATTCTGTACCCTTGACAACTTTTTCTCATTTCCCCCCACTCCCCAGCCTTTGGCAAATACTTCTCTATTCTATTTCTAGGCTTTGACTTTTTTCTCCTTTTTTTAGATTTTACATATAATTGATACCGTGCAGTATCTGTCTTTCTATGTCAGGCTTATCTCAGTTGGGGTAATGCCCTCAATGTCCATTCATGTTCTAATATGGCAGATTTCACTTTTATGGCCAAATACTATTTCATTGTCTTGATAACTACAGTTACATAATAAACTTCTAAAACGGGAAGTACAATTCTTTCATTTCATTCTTCTTTTTAAAGACTGTTTTGCCCTTCATTCATTATGTCTTGAATAACATTTTATACTTGGAAATAAGTCTCTTCCTCCCCCCTAAAAAGGGAACTATTATTTTTATTAAGCAAACTACTGAATGTAAGGAAAACAGTCTTTCTTGGCTGATACATATTCACAGGCATCAAAAGACCTTTTTTTGGTGAATCTCAACCAAAGTAGTATGCTCAACAAAGGAGTATAAAAATAGAAAGGGGTGGCAGGGGTGTGTTTGTGCTGGGGATGATATTAGAATCTATTCAGTAAGAAAAAAAGAAACCATTTATTTTTCTAACTTTAAAACAGCACACCCCTTGGGGTGCCTTGGTGGCTCAAGCAGTTAAGTCTCCAACTTCAGCTTGGGTCATATTTTCATGGTTTGTGGGTTTGAACCCTGCCATCAGGCTCTGTGCTCACAGCTCAGAGCCTGGAGCCTGCTTCCGATTCTGTGTCTCCCTCTCTCTCCATCCCTCCCCTGCTCAGTCTCTCTCTCAAAAATAAACACTTAAAAAAAAAAAAAACAACTTTAAAAACAGCATATCCCCTCTGGGATATGTAAAAATTTTATTCACACAACATCCAACTCTTGCTTCCTTTGTGAATCACTAACACTATCGTTCTTTGTAACACAATCAGCTAAGATTTTCTTCATGTTTTCCCTGTACCATATATATCAATAAAACACAACCCTGTGTTTTATAAATATGATACAGCATTCAGTATACTTCTTTAAACTACAAACTCTCTCCGTGATTCCAGAGTTTCTTTATATTTTTTTTCACAGCTCAATTGTTAAGAATCATTGCTCTCGAAGCTTCTGCACAGCAAAGGAAACAACCCAGAAAATTAATAGGCAACCAACAGAATGGGAAAAGATAGTTGCAAATGACATATCAGATAAAGGGTTAATATCCAGAATCTATAAGGAACTCACCAAACTACACGCCCGAAAAACAAACAACCCAGTGAAGAAATGGGCAGAAGATATGAACAGA
>NW_024080953.1:1733019-1748564 GCF_003009895.1 Hyaena hyaena | reverse complement strand
AAAAAAAATAAAAAAAAAAAAAAAAAAAAAAAAAAAAAAAAAAGAATCATTGCTCTCAAAACTTCTAACCTTTTGCTTTAAAAAGGAAACAGAGAGTTCTCAGTAAAAGTACCAGTCTTGAAATCAGGGTCTGGATTATGAATACTGTTAACTTGACAGATTTCTGTCCCTGTCCCATCTCTCACCTACCCCTTTACATACTTTATAGAGACTACACCAAACAAAAATAATGCAACTGTGCAGAAGAATGTGTGGTTATTAAGTAAAGGGAACTATATCACAAGAAGAATAATCCTATGAAAGGTCTTCTGACTCAGATCCTACAATATGATTATCAGTAAATTAGTTTTGAGCTGACAATGTCACAAAACTCCATTTGTGTGAAAATATCTCTTTAAGTAAAACATACACTGGCAACTTATTAAATGATCTTACACTGGCCATTTTGGAGAAAGTAAAGATTTCAAATGGATGCCATTATTCTCAAGTCAAAAGATGAACCAGGTCACACTGCCAGGAAACCACATTCCATGCCTGAGAACACATACCTATAGTATACAGAATTTAACCAAGTACAAGTTACTGTACAGTTAGTAAAGTTTCATAGTAGTTAAGTTAAAATTGATGTTTTCCTTTGGTCTACAGAAAACATTTAATGTAAAAAGGCAGATGAATAATTACATAAGCCAGTAAAATTTCATAGTAGCAAGTTAAAAGTGATGCTTCTTCGGTCTGTGGAAAACATTATTTAATGTAAAAAGGCAGATGAGCAATTACATTAAAATAATTACCTTAATGCCTCCTTTATCCATTCACCTACTTCAAAAAATGTTTACATCATACTGTATGTGTAATACCTATACTGCAGGATGTTACTACAAAGTGTAATCATAGTTCCTTACACTAGTTTAGGGATATTTAACATGGCTCCTGGATCAGCTTAGAAAGCTCAAGAATCACCTGAAGTTGTAGGTAAAATTCTGGTATATATGCATTTTTCTGGAGAAGAGTCCATTACTATAAACAGATTTTCAAAGTGGTCCATGATCCAAAAGTTTTAAAAGTTGCTGCTCTGGTCAGTAACAAACATGGAAAAATTTAAACAATAAAAAATGAATTAAGCAATCAAATACTCTGTTTGTGCATTACATATATTATATACACTACAAGTAAAAGTGTATACCACAATGTAAATGGCGTGTACTTATATGTTCTGGAAAGTGGAAAAAAAAGACAGAATTAAATTTAATATATTGTCCCTGCAGTCTGTTAGCAACAAGAGCTAAGAAATTTCACCAGGTAACATAGGATTAAACTTCAAATGCATGTTAGTTAAGACACATCATGGATCCATCAAAAATCTTAGGGAAATAAGTATTTCTTCTTAAACTCTGATTTATTACTATCTTTTTTTTTTTAAAAAATATTTTTAATGTTTTATTTATTTCTAGGAGAGAGAGAGAAGAAAGACAGCGTGAGCAGGGGAGGGTCAGAGAGAGAGGGAGTCACAGACTCTGAAACAGGCTCCAGGCTCTGAGCTGGCAGTCAGCACAGAGCCCGACGCGGGGCTCGAACCCACGAACCGCGAGATCATGACCTAATTGAAAGTCGGACGCTTAACCGACTAAGCCACCCAGGTGCCCCTGATTTATTACTATCTTAAAGCTCTGTCTGAGAGACTATATGATAGTGAGAGTATTAGGCCAGGAAAGGAGAGTGTACACACACAGGTGTACACACACAAGTGTGTACACACACAAGCCATAATATGGGGACAGGATAACTGAAAATCTAAAATGTTTTCTAAACAAAGATGGTGAACATTAAGGTTGAGCTGTAGTTGAAAGCAAAAAAATCCACCATTATAACTTTGATTTCTTTAGATGAAATACAATTAGACCTAGTCCAAAGACATCTCAAACTGATATGGTATATTCATCACAATAAAATTTAGGGGATTTTTCCTTTAGTTGTGGAAACTGTGGTCACATTTTTTAAAAGTATTATATGATAAATATGACTCAATTGGTTCTGGATATCAGTTGAAATTAAGGATCATATTTTTCCCCCCGAGCTATAAAATTCTATAAACAGAATTCAGCTAAATTGATGAATTTAGCTAAAGATGAAACAAAAAGAATTTTTCTATCACCCAACCTCTCCAGGATATGGTGGTGGTAATCATCATCATCATCATCATCATCATCATCATCATCATCGTCATTATCATCTTCCTAGGATTAATGTAAGGGTTAAATGTAGTAATGTGTGTAAAGTATTTTAGCTCATTGCCTGGTGGAGAGTAAAGTCTTAAAGAGTGGTAGCTTTTGTGATTAGCAGCAGTTTCCCAATTTTTGAAAATGCAGATTTTCAGGAACCAAGTAATCACTGATCTGTTTGTCTAAATTATATTACGGCCATTAGTCGAATTGGAAGACCAGGAAAACAATTATTTAGACAAACATTTATAACAAAATGGGTTCTCTTAACTGTTTTTGTTTACTGACAAAAGATTCCAGCACAAACAATTGAAAACATCTGTTTTCCTAGTTTCTATGACTGCAAAAAATAACAATTGTTTCAAAAAATCAACATCACAGAATAAAAAGTGAAAACCTTCTTTCCCTCTTCCCTTAATCCCACTCTCCACTGCTAAATCTTTTTCCTTCTAACTCTTTCTCTACTTATAGGTGTAAGAAATGAAGTCCACCTACTTAGCTGTAATCATATAATCAAAAGATTATTTGGATCTTACTGTTTCCTATTTTCAAATTTATCAAGTAAAGCTTCTACCAGAGGAAAGATTTTATTAGCTCTTTTCTATGGAAGAGCTACATACGCATATCTCTAAACTGAGTAATTATTGCTAAGAAATATGAAACAAATAACTTGGTAAAGTTTGGGATGCCTGGGTGGTGCAGTCGGTTAAGTGTCTGACTTCGGCTCAGGTCATGATCTCACATCCGTGGGTTCGAGTCCCGCGTCAGGTTCTGTGCGTTCGAGCCTTGCATCAGAACCTGGAGACTGCTTCAGATTCTGTGTCTCCCTCTCTCTGCCCCTGCCCTGCTTGCTCTCTGTCTCTGTCTTTCAAAATAAAATAAAGACGTAAAAAAAGAAATAAAAAAAAATAATTCAGTAAAGTTGTATTATAAATTAACTTTAATTGCCTTATAATAATTTTACTACTGTAAATAATTTAAGTATCTATGTTTAATGTCATGTTTTTCTAAAAGAAATATATCCAAATTTAAAAGGCTAGCTACCGAAACTATGAAGCCCCACTGAAATTCTATCTAGAAATATGACTGACCAATTCTGCTCTAAAACTCTTCCATTAGAAGCAATAGTCAAATTATTACTAAGCATAAGCAAATGTTTATGTAATAAATAAAAGCATATCTTCAGGAACATTAATTCATTTAAAACTAGAAATTCTACACAATAACTAGTTTCTTTCAAACTTTTAGTTTTTTGGTATTTTCTTTTTTTTAATGTTTATTTATTTTGAGAGAGATGGGGGAAGGGCAGAGAGAAGAAGAGAACAAATCTGAAGCAGGTTCTGCTCTGTCAGTACAAAGCCCGACACGGGGCTTGATCTTAAAATCCATGACCTCATGGCCTGATCGGAAATCAAGAATTGGATGCTTAACTGACTCAGCCATCCAGGCATCTCTTGTTGATATTTTAATCCAGAAACTAAGCTCTGAACTGAAGTTCACCTTTCCTTACTTGAAATTTATATTTTAGAATTTGGAGGGGGAAAAGAAACTATTAGTAAAATTTACAGCATTTCCAGGTCCAGAGCTTCATAGGTTGCTTCAACTTTAATCCATTTGGTGAGTACGGGGTAAACTTGTCATTTATATAATGTAATAATCAAATCTTTGAGAAGCCAAATATATCATGTAATTTCTTTTCAAGGGAATCATATATAATTTATTATGCTATTCTGTTCAAATCAATTATGTAATTCAGAGTATAATCCTACAACAGAATTTATGCATTTTTAAAAATAACAGTCAAAATATACTTTTGTGAGAAATGAAATGAGTTATTTAGTAAAAAAAAAAAAAAAAAAAAGTCTACAAAACAGATGGTATTTCTGTTTAAACATATATATGCCCAGAAAAGGATATAAAAATACTTATAGAAGTTATTTTTCATGATGTGTCAGAACTGTGACTGCTTTGGTTCTTTTCTTTGTATTTGTGTGTGTTTTCTCAGTCTCCTGAACTGAGCACAGAAAATGCAGCATAATTATAAAACAAGTAATTGGCATTAATTAAAAACTACCGTCTCCAAGTCTTCAGAAGACTGGGGTTTCTAAAGGGTTTCTAAAGAACCCCACTGGTATGACTGACAGCAGAGGTGCTAAATGACAATGCTATGTCGTGGAACCTAAGTTTGTGAAACTCCTAGTAGAAGTTTTCCCCAAACATTTTATTTGTCATCAGATATCTGAAACCACATCAGATCTTTCTTTCTTTCTTTTAATGTTTATTTTTGAGAGAGAGAAAACAGAGTGCAAACAGGGAGGGGTAGAGGGAGACACAGAATCCAAAGCAGGCTCCAGGCTCTGAGCTGTCAGCATAGAGTCTGATGCAGGGCTCGAACTCACGAACCCAAGATCATGACCTGAGCATGTCAGATGCTGAATGCTCCCTGTATCAGATATTTTTTGAGGTTATCTTAAGCAGTATGTTAAGGAAGAATTTGAGGGGGGAAAAAATCTTGTCTGAGAAGGCCCTGACAGAATTTCTCTTTTTACAAATATTTTGAAGATGCAAGCATTTCTTGATATTCAGGTAAAATGGCATAATGAATTGCTGATCTAACAGTCCTATGTATAAAACCAACCTCATAAAGTGTTCTTCAAGCTTAGAAATAATTTTTCAAGATTTTCAATTCCATTCTCCTTTATTCTTATAACTTATTTGAAGATAACATACTTGGATTTATTCTAAGTATTTTACAAAAGTCTTCTTATTATAAGGTAGAGAGAGAGGAGATCCCTCTCTCTGTCTCTGCCCCCTTCGCCACTTGCATGTGTGCTCTCTCTCTCTCAAAAATAAACAAACATTTAAAAAAAGAGAGACGAAGTTAGCTCAATTGATAAAACTGTGTTACTCATGCTACAGATTACTGGCATGAACATATGAACCAATAAAAGTTTAATAAACAACATATACAACAATCACAACTTTTCTTATTAATTCCTAGGTAATTCCAAATGAACAACGGTCTTGCAGCTTAACTCAACTTAAATCTTTATTGGAAACTATTTTGATGCCATTGAATAATAAAATATAATAATGAAGAAAGTTCCTATTCAGAAAGTTTACAAAATAATGAGTCAAGTCTACCACATATAAAATATATGAAGCATATTTCATATATTTCATATGAAAATGTTCATTTTTTACATAAACTCAAATTCTGAGAGAAGAGTATCTACTTTACTGGGGGTCAGCCTGTAGATACTCAGAGCCATCATGAAAATTTAAAGGGAGAAAATAGAAAAGAATAGATTTTTATGGATTCCTAATTACCATAAGGGCTGATTACTATACTATCTAAAAAAACTGAGAATGGAATTGGGTACCTATAAGATCACTTTCATGGAAGATTCAAATTTGTTCTTGAAGCCTTGATTAGCAATACTGACAATATCTGTTTAAACTGTAAAATGTGTTTAATAACATTTAAAGGTTAACTTACACAACTTCTTTTCTGATTTACAAGTTAGATCAGGAAAACTAGAAAAGTTACATCAGAATTAGCGATGAATTTTTATGTCAATGAAACATCACAGATACTCAATATTTAGAAAACAAATATACAAGATCAACAAGATTTTAGAGCTGTATAAAACACATACACAAAACCTATACAATGCTTATTAACCTCCAAGCAATAGTACATACTACTCACATATACCACAACACAATGTCTATTAATCTCAATTTAATATACAACTTCAGGTCACCAAATGGGTAGTAAACTAGTACAGGGCAGTTATGCTTAAAACTGCAAAAGGAATACCAAAGTGCCCTGGGATCCTAATTCCTTTATCTCATAACACCTTCACAACATCTATAGACAGTGATCGTGGAACTACAAGAGGGTTGTGACTATGTTCCTTACATATAAATGCAAATGACAAGATAACATATGTTTTAGAGTTTGCCTACTACTACAAACTGATTAACTTACAACTTAAGCCCTATATGAAAATGAAGTCTTAAACCATCAATAACAAGTGACAGTTTTTACTAAAGTCTACTAAATAAATACAAACCAATACTAGGTGAAAAATGAATTAAAAGGATATGATGGTGGTGGTAAAAAAAAAAGCTCTAGATATAAAGGTTTTTAAGATATGATGGCAAGCATGAGACAGGGAGTTATTACAGATGGCCACTTAGCTTCATGACTAATTTCATTTATATCATATATGAATTGAAATTACTGACAGAATGAATCATCACAAGATTCTAAACTATAATCCAAAGAAAAATGACATAATTTGAATAAGCTAAACATAATGACAAATAGAATTAGCAATATGCCCAGAGAATTATAGTATGGTGAGCTCAAGTACATCAAGTGAAAGCCTGGGGATAAAAGAAATGCTGAATGGTTGCATTATAGCAGGGGTCGTACTAAGGGCCCAATCTCTTGTTTTTGTGGTCTATGAACTAAGAACTGATTTTACACATAATCATTTTGATAATAGGGAATACTAACTTTGAGCCCCAATGAAGAGAAATGGTATAGCCCTCCCTCAAAAGAACTCCTCTCCTCTAATTAGTAAACCTGTATTTAAAAAAATTGTACTCAATTATTAATATATTTTGAAGTTCCTCAATTAAAAATTTGAAGAAATTTGTTTTGTCTTGTTGTCTATCTCTATGATATCCTTGATTTGTGTTTTAGTCCACAAGCCCTAAAATGTTTTATCTAGCCCTCCAAAGAAAAAGTTTGCTAAACCTTGTACTGGAATCTTAATTTGAATAATGGGGGAATGGGCTTTTCTGAAACAAAAAAGACCAAGCTATTTGAACTCAGATCTGAGTGTAAAGTGAGAATCAGAAAGGAAGCAGATCTGCTGAACAAAGGTTAAAGTTTAATTTGAAACTGAAAGATGGTTACCCATAATTTGAAACTGAAAGATGGTTACCCAAAAAAGACTGCATATACCACAGACATCTCAGGTGTAAACCATAAAAAATATGGATAGTTAATTCTTGATCACACAGTGGTCTCTTCAACCATACTTGCAAAATCACCTTATCTAAGGTAACATATTTTTAGAGAATGAAGTACAAGGATTTTTTAAGTAACTTAAGCATAGTTCTGTGCACAACTGATAAAAGCTACTGAGGAGTTATGGCTCAGCAAATAAAAACTAAATCAAAGTTATCTAGATATAGAGCAGATCGAATTCCAAAGTAGTGATTTGATATTGGAAGTATTTAAGGAAACACAGGAAATCTATCAGGAATGTAACTAAGATGGCTCTTTCATTGATTGGAGGATTGAACTACAAGACCTCTGGGGAGATTTTCAATTTTACATTTTTAATAAATATTTAAAAATCAAGACTAAAACCCAAAAGATAAACTGTAATACAGAATGAAGCAATTTAGTGGTCTAAATAATATATAGATACTAGATTTTTTTTAAAGGGGGTAGGAAATTTAAGGTATCAAATATTAAAAACTCTTAAAAATTACATTTAAAAACTCAACTAAAATCTCAGCCCTACTGTTCTTAAAACACAATATTAATTCCAAGATAGTAATATTTTAAATCTAGTTTTGTTAATAAAAGTGCTGATAAGATCTAATAAATAAAATTATATTAAACTCGTAAGTCAAAATTCTACTTGTACATGCTCTGTACATGTTGATATTTACATATATTGAAAAAAATACAAGCATCATGTGTTCAGCAGACTATTGGAGCAGAGAGGACATGATGAGTAAAAATACATATAGCTTATGCTTTTATTTCGTGCATATACATTTTAGTGATCTTATGGCTTTTGAGTACTTTAAATATATATCCTTGTTTTTGCATAAGATATACCTAAAATACCTTTTGTAGGATCATGTAACACATTAACTCAATTAGAAACCAAAAGGCTGTGCTCTTACACTTCTTCTATATGTGATCTTCATTTATGAAGTCTTACCTGGGTGCATGTGATATGGATTCTTAGAATAAAAACAAAATTCACTGCAGTTCAAAAACTGATTTAAACTTCTCACCTTGATTATTTCCACCAACTGATCCACACCACTGTCCCCTGGAAATATTGGTTGTCCTAGCAACAGCTCAGCCAACACACAGCCTGCAGACCATACATCTGTAGAAAAGAGAAGCCAAGAGTTAGTTACTAATGCTTGTAGCTTAAGATGCACTGAAAACTATTTGTATACATTTTCTAATTTTACATTGACCACAGAATAAATATCACAAGCAAAAAAGTGTACTATCCAAAACCAAGGGAAGAAAGTCCTCAAACCATCCCTAAAGGGTTAAATTTACCAAAGAGGAAACAAAGCAGATAAGAAAATTCCAACAAAGGGTAAAAGTCTATTTAATTATCAAATATCAGATGTTCAAATCTTCAACAACCAAGGCAGGGGATTACAGCACCAAACATAGGGCATGCTTATCGACATATCAGACTTTAAAATAAGTCAAAGTGACCCAACCTCTGTACATTAGCAGTGCTTAAAAGAATAGCCACAAACAAGGGTTCAATCTCTTGTCCACAGAGTTTTAGGCCAATGCAAATCCAGATAAAAAATTTCAAGCCTTAAATGGCTGGCTTCTGTGTTGGAATACAATTGATAGTAACATGTGCTTAAATATATAATCATTTTTAAATACAGAGACAGAGGGATGATTTTATTTCACAAATCCAAAACAAAGAAAAGTAAGGAAAACTTCCAAATTTATTCTATGAGACCAGTATTACCCTGATACCAAAACCATATAACAAATCCAATAAAAAAGAGACCTGCAAGCCAATAGCCCTGAAGAACATGAATGCAAAAATTCTCAATAAAATACTCGCAAACAAAACCCAACAATACATTAAAAAAATAATTCAACACAATCAATGGGATTTATTCCTGGGTTCCAAGAGTAGACCAATATTCACAAATCAATCAATGTGATACACCACATTAATAAAAGGATAAGAACCATATGGTTATTTCAATAGATACAGAAAAAGTGTTCGACAAAGTACAACCATTCACGATAAACCCTTCAACAAAGCAGGTTTAGAGAACATACCTCAATATCATAAAGGCCATATATGAAAAACCCATAGCTAATATAATCTTAAATATGGAAAAACAGCTTTTCCTCTAGGGTCAGGAATAAGACAGGCTGACTATTCTCACCACTGTTATTTACCATAATACTGGAAGTCCTAGCCTCAGCAATCAGACAAAAAAAGAAATAAAGGCAAGGAAGAAGTAAAACTTTCAGCATTTGCAGATGACATGATACTCTATAGAAAATCCAAAAGATTCCACTAAAAAAACTGCTAGGAACTGATACATGAATTCAGTAAACTCACAGGATACAAAATCAATGTCCAGAAATCTATTGCACTTCTATATATCAATAATGAAACAGCAGAAAAAGAAATTAAGGAAATAATTCCATTCAAAATTACCCCAAAAATCATAAGATACCTAGGAATAAACCTAACCAGAGGTGAAAGACCTGTACTTTGAAAACTATGAGACACTGGGGCGGGGCGGGGGGGAGATATGGAAAGACATTCCATGCTCATGGGTCAGAAAAACAAGTACCACTGAACTGTCTACACTACCCAAAGCAATCTACACATTTAATGCAATCTCTATCAAAATACCACCAGCATTTTTTGCAGAGCAAGAACAAAATCCTAAAATTTCTATGGAACCACAAAAGAGCTCAAATAGCCAAAGTAACCTTGAAAATAAAAAGCAAAGCTGGGAGCATCACAATTCTTGACTTCAAGTTATATTACAAAGTAGTAGTGATCAAAACAGTATGGTAATGGCACAAAAACAGACACATAGATCAACAGAACAGACCAGAAACCTCCCCAAAAATCCACAACTATATGGTCAATCTTCAATTAAGCAGAAATAAACATGCAATGGGAAAAAGACAGTCTCTTCAATGAATGGTGCTGGGAAAACTGGACAGCAACATACAAAATAATGAAACTGACTTACACCAAACACAAAAATAAATTCAAAATGGATTAAAGATCTAAAAATAAGACCTGAAACCATAAAAATTCTAGAGAAGAACATAGACAATAACCTCTCTAACACTGGCCATAGCATCTTCTTTCTAGATTATGTCTAGAGGCAAGGGAAACAAACGCAAAAATCAACTATTGGGAATTCATCAAAATAAAAAACTTCTGCACAGTAAACAATCAACAAAACTAAAAGACAGCGTACAGAATAGGAGAAGATATCTGCAACTGACATATCTGATAAAGGGTTAGTATCCAAAATCTATAAAGAACAAATCAAGCTCAACATACCAAAAATGGGCCAAAGACATGAATAGACATTTTTCCACAGAAGACATACAGATGGCTAATAGCAATATGAAAAGATGCTCAACATCACTCATCATCAGGGAAATAAAAATCAAATCTACAATGAGATATCTCACCTCACACCTGTCAGAATGGCTAAAATCAACAACACAAGAAACAACAGGTATTGGCAAGGGTGTGGAGGGGAACCTTAGTGCACTACTGGTAGGAATGCAAACTAGTGCAGCCACTCTGGAAAACAGTATGGAGATTCCTTAAAAAGTTAAAAATACAACTACGCTATGATCCAGCAATTGCACTACTAGCTATTTATCTAAAGAATACAAAAATACTAATTTAAAGGGATACATGCACTCCAATGTTATATAACAATAGCCAAATTATGGAAACAAACCACGTGACCATCGATCAATGAATGAATAAATATGGTATATATGTGATGGAGATTAGTCAGCCATAAAAAAGAGCGAAATCTTGCCATCTGCAACAACATGGAGCAAGAGTGTTATGCTAAGTGAAGTTAAGTCTGAGGAAAGAGAAATACCATATGATTTCACTCATATGTGTAATTTAAGAAACAAAAAAATGAGCAAAGAGGGAAAAAATAGAAAAAAGCAAGCCAAGAAGTAAACCCTTAACAATAGAGAACAAAGTGATGGTTATCAGAGAGAAGGTGGGTAGGGGGATGGCTTAAGTAGATGATGGGGATAAAGGAATGCACTTCCTGTGATGGGCACTGGATGTTATACGGAAGTGTGGAATCATTATATTGTGGACCTAAAACTAATATTATACTGTTATAATATTAGTTAACTACCTGGAATTTAAATAAAAGCTTTAAAAAAAGACCAACAACAAAAAAAAGGGAAATCCTTGAAGAGGTCAAGGTTAAGATTAAAGATATAATGATTAATTTTCAATATGTAAATTTTGATATTATTATGGAATATCCAGGTGGTCATTTGGATAAGAAGCTGACTCTTTTTATATAGTATCTGGTATGAGGATGGTTTATTTAGGTGTGCACTGCTTATTTTAGCCAACTAGAAGTTTTCTGTACTTAGTTTTTCAATAAATGAATTTTTCGTATGTTTAAAAAAAAGAAAAGTACCAGGTGAAAGGAGGTTAGGGTAAAGAAGAGCTGCATGACAGCAAAGACAAACACAAAGGAAATCAAGACATGTGAGAATGAATATCAAGGTATATGAAAGCAAGCAGAGTCAGAAACCAAGCAGAATGAGTGAGGAGAGAAAATGAAATATGGAAACTACAACTGAGGAAAGAAAAGACTTGAAGGAGGGATAAGTACAAATTAGGATGGGAATGTGAGAAAAGACCCTGCCAGTTAATTATTTTGTTATAAAATTAAAATACTTTAAGGAAAGAAAACAAGACAAAATAATTCACTTTTACCTCAATCCTGAGAGCAAACTTTTAAAATAATTTAATAAGTTTTAATAATTTATTACTAAATTTAATTAACAAATTAAAAAATAATTTAAAGTATACAATCCTGGCTTACCCAAGGTAGTCCTGGTTTAGATTTACTGTCCTGGGATAATTACTAATAGCATTCGCTTTCTCTATTAAAAGTATTACCAAATAAGAAATTACATGGTTACTCTATCTATGCCTATCATTAAGACTTCCTGCAAGGAAAAGCTAATTTTTAGTTTCTGGACGCCTGAGATTCCTGGGTTTTGTATGAACCAACAATCAAGTGCTTTAGGAGATGAACGTAAATCATTGCTGGGCTTTCTCATCTACTAGCAGAAAAGAAGAATGGTCAATGGTATGGAAACAAAGTAATTCAAAAGGTATGATGTGGTTAGATGCACTATCAAAAGGGATTAGGAATCCCTGCTCCAATGACTAACTTTTTACTGACCTAGGAAAATAAGGACACAAAATTTATTTAAGAAATTCAAGTTGATTGTGTACAGTTCTAAGCAATGATAACCAAGACACCTACTTTGCAAACACCAAAAGAGCCCTCCTTGAAGATAATTGCTAAATGAACAAAATATAAAAATCTGCTAACAAAACTTTACTTCAAAGTCAAGTAATATTACTAACTCTTAAAATGAAGTGGAAAAGATCTATATCTTCATGGACATAAATGCTTTATTTTGATGTAGGTTTAAAAACATCCTTTTACCTAGCTAACTATATGGAAGGTAATGTGCACTCATTTTTTTCCTCTATAGAGAACTAACTGATCTCAGAAGACAAGTCTGGAAAAACTGCAGGGGAATAATTAAACTTTCATTAAAAGCCATGGGAAATACTTTTTAGGCAGGACTTAGGCACAAATATGGGAGAAAAGGAGTAAACCATTAAGGGATACTATTGCTTAGTAGTTGCCACAGATACAGGGAGCAACTATACCAGTGGTATATCACTCACTTTTTGGGAGATACCAAAATCTGTTCTGTTCATAGTTCACAGGACAGATGAATGATATTCTCCAAGTAGAATAAAACAGAATTAAACAGAAGGCACAAAAAGTAAGTGTTTTGGCCCGCTGACTTATCTGGTTATTTGGGGTTTCAGCCAAAATAGCATTTTGCTTCATACTTAACTCTAATTCCTGGTTAAAGTGGTCTTTCAAGACTGGCTAGTTTAACATACTTAATCTACATATAAGGAAATTAAGGCACAATAAAGTTCAGTGACTTGTCCAAGGTAAAGTTACTGAGTAGCAGAGGTAGGCGTGAGGTCCAATTTCAATTCCTAATCAAGACACCACTGTTTTTTTTAAAAAATTTTTTTTAATGTTTTATTTATTTCTAGGAGAAAGAGAAAGAGAGAGACAGAGTGAGCAGGGGAGGGTCAGAGAGAGAGGGAGTCACAGACTGAAACAGGCTCCAGGCTCTGAGCTGGCAGTCAGCACAGAGTCCGACGCGGGGCTTGAACCCACGAACTGCGAGATCATGACCTAAGCGAAAGTCGGACACTTAACCGACTAAGCCACCCAGGCGCCCCATCACTGTTTTTTTTTTAATGTTTATTTATTTTTGAGAGAGAACACGCATGCACACGAGGGTGGAGGAAGGGCAGAGAGAGATAGACAGAGGATCCAAAGTGGGCTCCACATTGACAGCAAAGAGTGTCCAATGTGGTGTTCAAACTCATAGAGCTGTGAGATCATGACCTGAGCCGAAGTCCAGCACTTAACCAATTGAGCCACCCAGGCGCCCGAAGATATTACTGGCTTGAGTAACTACCTCACTGTCAAAGAATAGCTACTTGTCTCTTCAAGGGCCTGTAAACTCAATTCCTTGTCCTAAAGAAGCCATTTGTTCTTTGCCATTTCTCAGCAAGACAAAATAATCAGAGCCATCAAACTTAGTTATGGTTATATCTAAATATGACAATACTCTACCTAGAACCAGCTACTCTTTCATTTCAAATACCACCGTTAAAAATATTTCTAAAATGTATCTGCATTAGTATACTATGAAATACTTCTGTTTTGTCTGTCTACAAATCTCCCAGAATCATGAGAGGAAATCCAAGTTTAAAAAGGGAGTTCAGGGATCCTGGATGGCTCAGGCAGTTAAACATGTGACTCTTGATTTTTGGCTCAGGTCTTGATCTCATGGTTCGTGAGTTCGAGCCCCATGTCAGAAGAGCCTGCATAGGATCCTCTTTCTCTGCCCCTTCCCAGCTTGTGCTCTCTCTCTCTCTCTTACACAGAATAAATAAACTTTAAAAGGGGAGAGGGGTCAAATCTAGGTTTATTATGATCAAAAGACCTCAGCTGAGGTGAGTCCTAAGCCTAGAAAGTCAGATTCTGGCTTTAGCCAAACAAAGGAGGCTACTGAAAAGCAGGTACTCATAATATCCAGAAAAGTGGTTCCTAAGAGACAAAATGGACTAAAAAGCTCTTCCTTTGCGAGATGATTTCAAAGAACTTACAGGCACATGGACCTTTATAGAAGTAATGCGCTCTTAAGCAGGTCACAAGCTTATAACCCGCCTTAATGAGTCAGATGATATGGTCATGACTTTAAAAAGAAGCAAACTGTTTTAGGTGACCCTGGCACAAATCATCCCAATACCTGGTATGCAAATGATCAGTATCATATATTTGAGTAAAATATAAAGCGGTTGGAAAATATAATGATGTTTCCAAAGATAAAGGGCTTAAATTTGCTCTCATGGAGAGTCTAGTTAACAAATACCACAAATGAATACATCTTACATTTCTATAGTACTTTCACTAACATTTTATTTAATCCTCACAGTCACTCAGACAGGTAGGCAGAACTGTTAGCAATCTCCACTTCAAAGCTTAGCTAAGTCATAACAAACCTGGAAGTCAAATATAGTTCTACTCCAATGAAAATACCCTTTCTGCTGTTTCTCATTTGTCCCTTAACATACACAGTCATGATGAAACTTTCAGTAGCCCCCTGACCCCCACCATTCTGTGTCCTTCAGTGCAGCAAGTCCTAAAGTATGGTCTGGAGAGTTCTGGGTTTCCTAGACCTTTTCAGAGGTCCTGAAGGGCAAAGCTATTTTCCATAAAAATATGAAAATGTCATCTACTTTTTTCACTGTGTTGACATTGGCACTGGTGGTACAAATGGTGGGTAAAGAAATGGTGGGTAAAACTGTAGGCCTCTTGGCACAAATCAAATTGCTCTTTGGCATTTTGTCCTTTGGCAAAATAAAAATGGTTATGCAGTTCCGTCTAGAGGTCTGTCTTCAGAGAATTTCCACTTGTATTTTATTACCATTATTATTTGAAAAACTTTTTTTAAAATTTTAGAGGGTGCGCATGTAAGCAGGAGACAGGGACTGAGGGAGAGGGAGAGGGAGAGGGGGGAGGGGTGAGAGGGTGAGGGAGAGAGGGAAAGAGGGAGAGAGAAGAGGGAGAGGGAGAGAAGGGGAGGGGGAGAGAAGGGGAGAGGGAGAGAAGGGGAGAGGGAGAGAAGGGGAGAGGGAGAGA
>NW_024080953.1:1681340-1732884 GCF_003009895.1 Hyaena hyaena | reverse complement strand
GAGAGAGAGAGAGAGAGGGAGGGAGGGAGGGAGGGAGGGAGAGGGAGAGGGAATGGAACTAAAGCAGGCTCCATGCTCAATGCAGAGCCTGAAGCAGGGCTCTAATCCGATGACCCTGGGATCATGATCTGAGCTGACATCAAGAGTTTGATGCTCAACCGAATGAGCCACCCAGGCACCCCTCCCACTTGAATTAAAAGACAAATACTGTTCACATTCTGGTTTTTCTTAATTTTCTGTAAGCGTGATTGGGTTTTTCGGTATCTGCACGCTCTTGTTTGTTTTTGGACTAAGGAATTCTCTTCAGAAACAGTATATAACAATAAAACAACTTTGCCCTCTACCTGCACACCTAGCCTCAAGTTGCTCCTCCTTTCTTAGTGTTGCTATTCACATCCAGCTTATAGTACTCAGTGTTCACTCCTATTAGTGGGCTAAAATGGGGTAGAAGAAGAGGTCATTGAAGACTGAAGAAAACTCTCCCTATTCAATTCGTGCTATAATTAAAGATATTTTGTGAAGACTTCTACAGAATCAGAATTATTAGCCAAACTAATGAAAAATTCAAAACAGAATTAACTATTTAAGAAAAAAATTAGAAAGTGAAATAACGATAATTTAAGAATAAAAAGGTCACCTTTCAATTAAAAAAAAAAGAAAAATTCAAAATTATTTTTTGTGACCTGACTTAAAATTAAATAACCTACTGGGACAGCATAGTAGGAATGTCAACAATATGGCCATCCTATCACTTTCACCATAAACAACATGGATGCAAATTCTCTACTAGTGATCAAGCTCAGAAGTTAGCATTTCAGGGGAATTACAATTTTTAAAAAGAAAAGATACACTTAGGATTGATTTGTTGAAGTTTTAGGTTAAAAATGAATGTTATCATAATGGAACCAGGCACTCATAAAGAATAGCTTTATTTTAGTAAAAATCATAGAAACTGTAAAATAAAATAGTAAATGTATCTTAAATTCTCAAAGTTGAAATTTAAAATACTTTGGACATTTTTGCACATCCATCTTTAAGAAGAAACAGATTTTAGGTCATTCCTATTTTTATATTTAAGTTAAAGTACAGATTAGTAATACTAAATTACCAAAAACAAGATGCAAGTAATAATTACAACCCATTATATTCATATTCAGTACTTACCTATACTAGAGGTATAATCAGTGGCTCCAAAGATCAACTCTGGTGCCCTATAGTACCGAGAACAGATATACGAAACATTGGGTTCTCCTCGGACCAGCTGCTTTGCACTAATAAAAAAAAATAAAAAGCAGAAATTCTTTAAACTAAGTCTAAACCTTAAGAGAAGCTAAATTGCTATCAGTTGTAACACTGACTGTTTATCTTAGATTTACACAATTCATTCACACAACATATAAGAAGGAAAATATAAACCATGACTATCTGACAAAGGAAACAAAATTTTAACATAACAGTATTAAAAAAATAACAGTGGCTTTTAAAGAATGCATTTGTCAACTGTCACTTTAGGAAAAATAGAAAATCATAAAAGGATAAATGCTGAATTTCTTGTAATCCTCTTTTCCTTGAATACTTCTTCTAAAATACAAAGAAGGAAAGGCAGAAAAAGAAGTACCTCCACTCACTTAAAAGCATAATAACAGATTATAATGTAAGACTGAATACTTCTTACCCAATATTTTTTTTTTATTGGAAAAGTTGTATTTATTTATTTATTTATTTTTTATTTTTTTACAAATAGTTTATTGTCAAATTAGTTTCTACATAACACTCAGTGCTCATCCCCAAAGTGCCCTCCTCCATGCCCATCCCCCCCTCCCCCCCACATCCATCAGTCCTCAGTTTTTGTCAGCATTCAATAGTCTCTCATGGTTTGCCTCTCTCCCTTTCCCCCACCATTTCCGCCCTTCTTCTCCCCCTTGGTCCTCCGTCAAGTTCCTCCTAATCCTCCTATACGTGCAAACATATGATATTTGTCCTTCTCTGCCTGACTTATTTCGCTCAGCATAACACCCTCAAGGTCCATCCATGTTGCTACACATGGCCAGATTTCATTCTTTCTCATTGCCATGTAGTATTCCATGGTATAGATAAACCACATCTTCTTGATCCATTCGTCCGTTGATGGACACTTAGGCTCTTTCCATGTTTTAGCTATTGTGGAGAGTGCTGCTATGAACATTGGGGTACATGTGCTCCTATGCCTCAGCATTTCTGTATCCCTTGGGTAAATTCCTAGCAGTGCTATTGCTCTTACCCAATATTTTTTTAATAGAAATTGATCACTCTCTTTTAATTTGACTTCTGCCTCAGAGTGAATATCCCAAGGCTTACAGACTTCAATCTACTTTATTTTTCCACTATGCTGGTCACTTTATTAATTGTCTAAACATATATTACCCAATAAAAGAGACAGGCCCTCCACTTTTGGAAAGAGATAATTTACAGCCTCTGAATTCTAACTATCCTGTCTTAAATTTAGTTACATGTTCTCTAATCCAACTCTCCTTCCAAAATATTTTGTGGCATGTATTTTAAACATTAAAGTAAATTAAAATTAATTTTTTGAGATGTCTCTCAAGATCATTTGAAGATACACTGAAATAAACTCCTGTAGAAGCTAACTATTTTGGCATATGATGACAGCAAATATAGAGGCAATAAAAACAACAAAATCAAAATACTAAGAATGTAAGTAACAAGGAAAGGGAAAACTTTGAGGTAACTGTATAGGAAATCAGAGTAGACACAGATGAAAATAGTCATAAAGTCATAAAGGTTTCGAAGTTTGGATTTTCTTTTCCTCCTTTTATTTCTGGTCAATGATAACTCTTACCTTAACCTGTTCTTTCTTCATTTCAACTTTTGAAGGTGGGAGGCAGTATTTTTTTTTTTAACATTCTCCCCCAGAAACAATTTCATAATTAATAATATCAATCCTTGTTTTTAGGCTGCATGAAAATTAAGACACCTTTTCAGCTTAACTATAAAACCTTTCTAAATCAATAAAATAAAGGATTGTTTTCTGATTAACAAGACAGATACCAATTATATAGTCAGATAATTCACTATAAGATAAAAGAGGTAGTATTGGAAACCCTGCAGTCTACAGATTTCCTCAATACCTGATGAAGCTACCTTCTCTCTCTTCAGGTGAGGCTGCTTGTTACCTTCCTGCCCTTTGAAGGATAAGAGGATCCAATATAGTGACTACAAATAGTTCTGAGAAAGTCCAACTAGCTTTCACCTACTCCTAGGCCTTATTTCATCCAGTAAAGAATTACTGAAAGAGAGTAATACTGTTTTGCTGAAGTCACCACCAACCTGGCACTAAGTATCTAAAGTGTATAGAAAACTCTACTTGCCCAAACCAACTATTAAAAACAAAATAGGCAGCTTGTTATTTAGCAGAGCTATTAAAAATGACCTATTACCATACAAGTGAAATCCCTGTTCCAAATACATTAGAACAAAACATTTTCTATGTCCCAATAAAAAGGTCCACAGCCAACAGCGTTCTGACACTATGGTGAGAAGAGAAACTCCACTGAACTTGATGTCTCACATTCTGTTTACAGTTCATACTAGTCAGTCACTGTCAGCGCAGAAGACACCCTATGACAGTAATACTCGACTGATCTCCGCAGTTTGTCCTACAGATAATAAGCAGTAGTGCTTTGTTTCCAGCAACAGATAACAGATTTGATTTAATATCCTTCAGCCTTTCTGATAGTTGAGGGAAGAGTTATAGTCTGCAAAATGAGCTGAATCCTGCAATAGGTGTCTGAAATCAGAGAACTGTAAAAAGGGGATGGTATGAAGGAGCACACTGTTGTGAGACTAAGAATGAACTCCTGACAGAGCAGATGTACTTGTTTTTTAAAGACATTCTTGAAAGACAGTTTGTGGAAAATATATCTGATATTAAACCTAAATTTTTTTTTTAATTTATTTATTTCTAGGAGAGAGAGAGACAGCGTGAGCAGGGGAGGGTCATAGAGAGAGGGAGTCACAGACTGAAGCAGGCTCCAGGCTCTGAGCTGGCAGTCAGCACAGAGCCCGACGCGGGGCTCGAACCCATGAACCGCGAGATCACGACCTAAACGAAAGCCGGACGCTTAACCGACTAAGCCACCCAGGCGCCCCATTAAACCTAAAATTTTAACTGTGGGTTGATACAAAATATTAGAAAGAGGTTGGAATAGAGATATTAGGAGGTACGGGTCAATATCTATGAAGAGCTAAAAAGTAAGAATTTGTGAGGATAAAAAAAAATGGAGAGAATTCAAGTTATGTTGCAATGTCGTAGGGATTGAGAGGAGAGAGACTCATCTAGGGGGAAGATGATTAAGTTATATGAATATATAAACTCAGTTTCATGTTGAAAGGTAGATCAAAGAGGTACAAGATATGGAACACTATGAAGATCAAAAGGATGAAGTTTTATTACACAACAGAATACTACCAAGGAATTACTGTAAGAAACAGAGTGCACTAGAATTTGCAGAAAAGGAGAATAAGAGACTCATTTATAGAGGAAAAGGAAGAAACCACTGCTACTAAGGTTAAGACTGAAGTGAAAAAAAAATGCAGTAATGAATGATAATACTTTTAAAAAACTATTCTTGAGAATGGAATATAAACACATAGTAAAAAACCATCAATGAAAGAGCAACTACACTATACTCCCAGTTTCCCTTCCTGGGGGCAACCGATGTTATAGTTTTATTATATCTCACTCCAGAAATAAATAATCATATATCTGTATACATGTGGGTATACTATGTGTTTTTAAAACACAAAAAGGAACATGCTATAAATAGTCTTGACCTTGCTTTTTTAATTTAATTATTTCTTAGACATCATTCCTTTTAAATTCATAGAGAGCTACCTCATTCTCCTTTACATTTGCTTGGATTACATTTTATGTATATATACTTTAAATTCATCTGGTCATTTTCCTACTGACATTTATAAATAATGCTGTAATAAAAATCCCTATATATACACTATTTTAAAATATTTCTAAGGGAATGATTCCTAGGAATTAAATTGCTGGATGAAAGGCTATACACATTTATAATTATAACAGAATTTACCAAAGCTATTCTCATAAGAACCTGTACTAGTTTATACTCCCTGAATAAAGACTATGGTATTTTTAGACTGACACTGTAAAAGGCATATATTTCTCTAAGAGCATATGGGGTGGGAGCGTAAGGTAGGGGAGGAATGAAAGAAAGGCGAAGAAAAGAGAGCTAGCTTACCTTCCAAAGTCACAGAGTTTTAAGACAGCTGTATCAGGATCCAACAAGAGGTTCTGTGGTTTAATATCCCGATGGCATATTCCAAAGGAATGGATATAGGCTAAACTTCGGAACAGCTGATACATATACAACTGGAATAAACAGTAAAAATTAATTAAAGACTTACTGCCCCAAACAAATCAGAATCCTTAAACAGTAAATAAAGTAACAGATTTTCAAAAGAGAATAGCACTCAATCTTCCTTTTAAGAGTTTCACGTCATTTCTATATTAGTTAATTGCAGTTGCAACAACGATGTCACATTTGCAACATCCCTTAATAATTTATAAAAGGAAATGTTACAATGTGCTTTATAATTTTTTATTTTACGGACATCTTGCTAAGCCTGCTAAGATGGGCTTCTTTAAAAAAACAACAAAAAACAACAAAAAAAATCAGAAAAGCCAGAGAGGTATTCCAAATCAACAATGACAAGTAACAATGATTAGACCAGAAGCCAAGTCTTCTGATTTTTTAAGTTCATCATTCTTTACAAGTATGTACAATTTCATCTTTAGAATAAGATTGTTTTTGAGATGTCAGCCCTATAGGTTATTTATATAGGGGCCTGAGAAAACTCTTATGTGAGCTGAGAAGACTTATAATCAATGATCTATCAAGACATCAGTAATTCTGTTAATAGCATAGCAATCTTCCTGTAATATCCTTCAGAAACAAGTAGACTTTAAATTTTTTTTTAAATGTTTTATTTATTTCTAGGAGAGAGAGAGAGAGAGAGACAGTGTGAGCAGAGGAGGGTCAGAGAGAGAGGGAGTCACAGACTGAAACAGGCTCCAGGCTCTGAGCTGGCAGTCAGCACAGAGCCCGACGCGGGGCCCAAACCCACGAACCGCGAGATCATTACCTAAGCGAAAGTCGGACACTCAACCGACTAAGCCACCCAGGCGCCCCAGAAACAAGTAGACTTTAAAAGACCATTTAATGGGGCACCTGGGTGGCTCAGTTGGTTAAGCATCTGACTTTGTTTGGCTCAGGTCATGATCTCACAGTTTGTGGATTCAAGCCCTGTGTCGGGCTCTGTGCTGACAGCTCAGAGACTGGAACCTCTTTGGATTTGGTGTTTCCCTCTCTCTCTGCCCCTCCCCCACTCATGCTCTCTCGCTTTCATTTCAATTCTGTTGCAAAAGAAATATACTGAGGAACTGAGTCTGCATGGAAGAAAGGCTCAGCCTCTTATCTAGGGAAGAGAGAGACTTTACGAAGAAAGTGAACAGATCTTAAACTTCTGTTTATCCCAAGGCTGGTGTTTAAATTTTTCTGACTACTCACCTTCTGACCTCTACACGTCAAAGTTATACACAATACAAAGAATTTTTGAAATGATTCAAATTAAGGACACCAGTATCTTGGTTAAAACAACAACGTCAACAAAGACAGTCAAAGGTCAGATAAAGCACTGATACAAGGCATCACTTTAGGAGGCTACTGTAAAGACTTAATTTCTTGAAGTTAACATGAGAACTACTTTCCTTCAAAGGTACTGATGAAAACTACAGCTGAATTTCAGTACATCCTTAATGTTAATACTGAACTAAAGCTGGAAAAGTTTAAGCCATCTTTTAAAATGAAGCATGATGTTGGGGCGCCTAGGTGGCTCAGTCAGTTAAGCGTTTGACTTCGGCTCAGGTCATGACCTTGTGGTTCATGAGTTCTAGCTCTGCATCAGCTCTGTGCTGACAGCTCAGAGCCTGAAGCCTACTTCAGATTCTGTGCCTCCCTATCTCTCTGCTCCTTCCCCACTTGTACTCTGTCTCTTTCAAAAATGTTTTTAAATGAAGCATGCTGTAAAATGAATAGGTAAGATATTCAACTAGGTCAGCATTTTGTCCCCAAAGTTAGAATTAAGGAGTTTAGGTATCCATATAACTCTTTAAAAGCCTCTTAATTCTACCACAGTATTATTGTTCACAGAATCCATCTCCAAGTCCTAAAGCTTACTTTCAGAATTCTAAAAGTTTATTTTTTTAAATTGTTTTAATATTTATGGGTTTTTTGAGAGAGAGATAGAGAGAGAGAGAGAGAGAGAGCGAGAATATGCGTACAAGCAGAGCGAGAGGCCAGAGAGATGGAAACAGAATCTGAAGCAGGCTCCAGGCTCTGAGCTGTCAGCACAGAGGGTGATGTGGGGCCCAAACTCATAATACAGGAGATCATGACCTGAGCCAAAGTCAGACGCTTAATCAACTGAGCCACCCAGGCACCCCTAAAAGTTTATTTACTACCATTAAGAAAATGAGCTCCAAGAAGAAATGGAGTTCACACACATTCATTTACTAAAGGAGAGACTCTACTAACTCTGTGTCAGGACACTAATGTCTAGGTCAGAAATAATCAGTGGGGAAAAAAAGGTTTTCTAATGTGTAGAGCTTAAATGAGGTTGAGATGTCTTTTTACTACATTCATTCATCTGAAAGATCTGCTCTGTATCCATTCTCCTCACTTTATCTTTTGAGAAGATAAAGAATGAAATATACAATTTCATACCTCTCGTGGTTTTTTTGACTCTGTAAAAGTGTATTTATTTTTTAAAAAATGGAGAGGCTTTCTACACTATTAAGATAGCAATAACAGTAACAAGAAAAATAACTTCTCATGTGCCAGGCACTATTCTAAATGCTTTCCATGTATTTTCATTTAACCTTTATCTAAATAGGTACTACTATTTGTATTTTACATACAGAATAAATAAGGCACAGAAGTTAAACAACTTATCCAAATCAGATACTAAATATTCTATACTGGCTTGGATAAGTGTACTTCTTTACTAATGATTTCCATATTTTGTTATATTTTTATTCTATTAAATAAAAATGTAAAAATGTAACCATTAAATAGCTTGATCACTAAATAAAAACCAGGATGACAAACTTAGAAACTCACGAGGTATTCAGCAAACTTTTTAATTCAAGAGGGTTTCACCCTTTTGCTTATTTAATTCTTGTAATCACTCTGAGATGCTCATTTATCCTCATTTTTACAGGAGTGGAAGCCCAATGAACAGTCTGAACAGTTATAATGTTATCAAATCTAACTCTAGTCCAATGTCCTTTCTGTGCTACTAAACCTGTTTAAAACAAACAGTAGAGTAACAATTTTATGATTCAAAAAAATGCATCCAGCTTTCCTGTGCACTCACACCTTGTCCTTAAACATGTCTTTTCAATTAAAAAAAAATTTAAGTTCACAATGATGATTTTCCTAGCATCTGTTTCTGACTTGGATTTTAAAGCTGATTCAGTTATAAATGATGCTCATCAGAAAGCAAAGGTGCTCAAAAACTTAACTTGTATATTAACGACTGTCAACTACAAAGCAGCCTATACTATAAAACTGAAGAAAGGTTTGAAATAATATAATACAATACACTCAACTTCCCCAGAAAAACAGTGGAAGTCATATAATTACAAAGGACTGTAGTTGCCATTTTGGTGACATGTATAGTAAACAACCCTTTACTAGATGGTGAGGTCCATGAAGGCAAGAGTTAATGCATTTATCACTTTTACTTCCATCTTCCAATACAAGTATTTTTCATGAAATTCTCCAGAATATACTTTTAAATTTATTTTTTAATGTTTATTTTTGAGAGAGAGAGAGAGAGAGTCAGAGAGAGAGACAGAGTGCGATGCGAGTAGGGGAGAGGCAGAGAGCAAGGGAGATACAGAATCCGAAGTAGGCTCCAGGATCTGAGCTGTCAGCATATAAGAGCCCAATATAGGGCTCAAACTCACGAACAGTATCATTGCCTAAGCTGAAGTTGGATGCTTAACCAACCCAGGCGCCCCTCCAGAACATATTTTTAATTTAAAAAGTATGATAGAAGAAAATGTACATATTATTTAACAATTTACATAAAAAGGAGGTGGGGGAATAAAATAATTACATACATTTGCTTATTTAAAATAATGGTAGGACCATAAAAAATTTAAATATTTAACTCTGGGGGAAAGAAGGAATAGGGTAGAAGAAACTGGGATAAAAGCTAAACTTATTTGATTATATATATCTTATTTTATAGATTTTACTCTGGAACTATGTAAATATTTTATATCAATTTTGACAAAATTTAAAGCTACATTAACTTAAAAATTTTTTAATGCCATCTATAATAAAAGTAAAATGAAATAAAGCTTAATGAGACATAATCACACAGAGAGGAATTTCAATGTTTCTCTAAAAAATAATTTTAACTGTTTATACTGTTTATTTCATTATACCTAATGAAACATACCATGGGAATAAAAAGAACTGCAAAAAGATCTTAAATTATTTTCAGTTGGTGATGGTAGTGTATTATTATTATTATTATTATTATAAGAGTACTGTATATAGAGTATAGGACAGAACAAGTAATTATACTATCCTTGAATACTGGAGTTTTTAATGTAAGAGAAAGGAAATACAAATGTAGATTGTTATATCCCCCAATATCTAGTTAGAAATGTCAATATATATTGATCTTTGGGATAAAAAAGATACATGTTATCTTTGAAAAAATTATCCACATATTTTCTACTCTATCCACTAAAAACCCTAGAGAGAATAACCAACCATGTAGGAATCAGCACTCCTAAAATTCAGAGTATGGTCTCTAATGCCATTTCTCACTAAAAGAATTGGGTCTCCTGAAGGAAAGGCTGAGTCCAAGTCTGGGGAAGAAATGTTTAAGATGAATCTAGAACACTATCATGACAGAAAGTGAAGAAGCTATTAAAGATGATTAAGACTCATGCAAGAAGTTTTAAAACAAACACACCTCACTGGTCACCTGTGTAGGATGCTATGGGACCAATGCTATGGAACCAACTAATTATTACAAATTTTGGTACATAAAGGGATTATAATCAAATATATGTCCTGTATTTTTTATATTAACTGTGGTACCTGAGGGTAACCAATTGGTGGACATGGGGAAGTTTCAACTTACAGAACTATTCCAGCTAATAAATTAAAAAGAAATAACATTAGAATATCAACATTTTATAAACCTTGATAAATTAATGGATTTAGGCAACGATCAATGCCTACAAGCATCACAAAAAGACAGACATTACATTTCCTTAGGAAAGCTCTCAATAATACAAACGTAGTCTTAAATTTTACAAAAATATATCTAATCACCAATTTGCAGGAAACATTAACACTACAGTAATCCAATAAGCAAAATCCAGATGAAGAAACTGCAGATTAACTGACTGAAGTTTCTTTAACAACAAAGTTTAAAAGTGAGTCTATAAATTAAAAAGAAACATTAGACATAAATCAGCCAATTATATGGACATTACTTAGATCCCAGTTACAACAAAGAAACTTAAAAACATATGTACATAACATATTGGGAATAAAAACAGTAACTAGATATTTAATAATACTAATGATTTACTATTTATTTGTATAGGTAAAGACAATGGCATTGTAACTAAGTTTTTAAAAAGAGAGTCCCTATCTTGTACACATATATACTGAAACAATTACAGATGAAAATAATATTGTGATTTGCTTCAAAATAAAGGAAGTAGGGAATAAAGAATGGTGTTGATGAAAAAAAAGTAGCCATGAACTAGCCATTGTTGAAGTTATATAATGGATACATGGGGGGTTCATTATTACATGGGGGGTTCATTATTTCATTTCCCTTTTTTTCTATTTGAAACCTTCAATAATAATAATAATAAATGCCTAGAACAGCTAAAGAAAAGATCCCAAAGTAAATAAAATTTCTGTAGACAGATATAGGATAAAATCATTTGGCACATTTTATGTTAAATGACGGGAAAATAGGTATTGGCTCAGCTATAGAGCAATAGAAGTCTGCTAGGAGGTAAGTAATTTGGAAGGCAGATTCAATAGAGGTATTAACACAACACGATCTTGGAATTTTACCTTTTTAAAAGAATAGGACATATTTAACCACTTTCATAACACTATTTTTTCCTGTTTTATAGTTATTTATGTAATCTTTTCCCTTCTTACTAGAGGAGGAATAAAATATTTTATTAAGCTTCACATTATTCCACAATCATTTAGCATTTATTTGCTGAATTAGAGTTAGAATGAAAAACTGGTCGAACCACTGTGCACTTCTTATTAAATGTTCTCAATGTTGTCGGTTTTTTAAATCTAGTTTTCTCGTCTTCTGTTACTTGTATTTTATACTACCAAAAATGTTTTCTCATATGGTAAGTTCACCTAATAGACCAATAATGCTATGCTGTGAGCAGGAAAGAGAGAGTACAATTTTACCAACAGAGAGGCTAAGTAGAGAATGGATCGGTAACTCCCCAGAACACTTAACTAAGTACCAAAGTTGGGTCTTAACTTTAGGAACTAAACCCAGAGGCTTTTTTTTTTTTTTTATTCATAAATCTGCCAGTGCTCCACATAATTATAAGAGCTACGAATAGGTAGAATGAAACCATCACCATTCTAAACTGAGAAGTTCAAAGATTACTCGAGATTTAGGGATTTCAAAGGGATATTCTATTATCCTGGTTATCTTGAATAGGACCTTGCTATTTTTTAACCAGAATAAAATAAAAAAGTAAATTTGTACTACAAAAACTGTGTCTTTTAGTTCCTACTATGATCAACACAACCTCAATTGAGTTTGATAAGCCTAAATAAAATTATACTGGAGTGAGATTTTTACATTGCTAGCACTGAATTCAACAGGATTCCTGGGCTCCTTGTCAAATTTATCTAGCTACCAAATTCTTGCTTTGGTACCCATTTTTCTACTATAAAGTTTAAAATTATAATTGTTAAGTAAAAATCAATACTCAATCTTAAAACAGTCACTGCCATTTTCTAGAATCATTTCTATAAAGAATAAAATATAAAAAATTATGTTTAAATATCTATACTTTAAACTTTACTCCTAATTTTTTCAAGGTCATAGCTAAAAAAATCATACTTCAATAATTTTTTTTAAAGATCTGAACCTAATAATAATAATAATAATAATAATGCTTTTAAACATGCTGGATAAATTCCTAGACACTCTGTGACAAATTCTCTCATGCAAGATGACATTAGGTACTAACAATTAAATAATGCCCTAATATGCAAGTCTGTGCATATTTTAAAATTATAGAAAGTTTAAACTTTAGCTACAGATTACAACATATCTATAAACGGTGATATAATATTTAATTTGATCATATATATTTGTTTTATAATTTTATATGATATGCTTGCTCCTATTTTGGTCTATGACATAAAAATAGTATCAGAAATTAAATAAAACGGTGCTAGGGCTAGCAAAATTAAAATGCATAAGTGTCTATGAAAAATTCACTTGTCAGAAAGATGACGAGTTATCTTTAATATCTGAGTCATAAAAGTTTCACACTTTAAAGGTATAAAAGAATTTAACAAAGCTCTAGCAATACCTACACTTTGCAGCTTCCCCCCCTTGGCATTAGATGGCAATAATATAGTTAAAACACATCCAGCACTTTCCTTGCTTCATAATAAATACTTTTTAAAATGGAAAGTTGCTCCATTTTTACCTACCTTGACATAGATCACAGGGAGCGTCTGTTTGGCTCGACTATAGTGTCTGGCAACTCTGTACACTGTTTCTGGAACATAGTCCAGCACCAGATTAAGATAGACTTCATCTTTCTGAAAGAGTTTATTAAAAACAAACAAACAGAAAAAACAAATTTAGAAACTGGTCTTTTAAAATTTCAAATTAGAATAAAATCCTATATATTCACTTGCTCAGATTTTTTCCTACTTATTCAGACTTTTAAGAAAAGATTCATGCATTCAATTTTAATTACACAAAAGTAATTTGTAACGTAACTGTAACAGTAAAAGCAAGTCTACTGCACCTTTTTACTTACGATTTCACGGAAAAAATCATAGCCATTTCAACACTGTTAAGATTCCTAATAATATTTAAACTATTATTTTGGTTATAAGATTTTAGAGGATATCACCTGTCACAAACTTTAATCTTTTCTTTTAAATGTCTATTTATTTCTGAGAGAGCAAGCGAGCAGGGGAGGGGCAGAGGGAAAGGAAACAGAATCCCAAGCAGGCCCAGCATCATCAGTGCAGAGCCCCACATGGGGCTTGAACTCAGAAACCGTGAGATCATGACCGGAGCTGAAACCAAGAGTCGGAAGCTTAACCTGAACCACCCAGGTGCCTCACAAAATTTCATATTCCCTAGTTTGAGAACCAGTACACTCATATTCTATAAGGAAAGCTGAGTAGTAGAGTGAGTAGAGTGAGTACTGAACTGGGAGCTAAGATTTCCAGCCCTTGATCTGTGCTAATACATGCAAGTCAATCTCTCTAGGCTTCATTCCTTAACTACAGTATGTTAAAATTGGGCTGATGTTCTTCAAAATTTCTCTAACCTCTACAAAAAAGAGTCTATGGTTGTCTAATAGTCTATAGTTACTAGAATAACCTCATTTTCTAAAAGTAACTGAAAGAAAAAGAATATATATATTATAAAGAGGCAAGTTACCATACTCATAAGTTTACCGCAGGTCATACGTTTAAACATCCTTTTTCAGCAGCCTAAAGACACCAATCCACGATCAGTGAAGAGAAAGAAGGGAATTCCAACTAAGTACAAAGTAGGAAAGAGGAAGAGAATGCTACCCTTATCCTATTCATGTGAACAATAACAGATAGGTAAAATGAAACAGAAAACAAAGTTGGAGAATCAGTGCATTCAAATCCAGAATTGGCTACTGAATGGGAAAATCTGTAAGTAAACAAACTCACAATCTTCCCAACTGGAAATCATGTTATCTACCAAAAGGAAGTGAAAAATTTCAATTTTCAGCATTTACTGAGCATTTTCTTTGTCAGTAGCCACTGCAAAGGAAGTAAGGGTGAAGGTATAAAAGAGATGACATCTAAGCTGAGTATGAAAGGAGCTTTTAAGGCATAGAGAAAACTATATTCAAGGTGTGGGATCAATGAACACAGCAGAGCTCAGGAAATAGTTTAGTGAAGCATGCCATTGACTCTATTACCTTTTCATTAATGCTAACTCTTCTGTGTTCTCTCTTCTCTCCACATCCAGCTTAAATTCCATCATCTACCATTGCCCTCACTCTCTAACACAGAGGTCAGTAAACAACAGCAAAGGACTGATGTCTGTTTTTTATAAATAAAGTTTTATACCAGCAAAGCAATGCTCATACATGTATGTATTGTCTATGTTTGCTTTGGGGCTACAATGGCAGAGCTGAGTAGTTATCACTGAGACTACAGCCTACAAAACCAAAATTATTTACTATCTGGCCCTTTATGAAAAAGTGCCAAGTCATACCTGTTCAATAAACCACAACCCTGGTTAAAACCAGCTTTCCATCCATTCCATGCCTGCACCTGAACTGCTGAACATGGCTACAAAGAAACCTAAAACTGTGGTGCTTGCTTCTCACATTAAATTCATCAAGAAATTCAATTGGTCCAGCAACCATATATTTGCCTAGTCCATTCACTTTTCCAAAGTACTGTACTTGATTTTTTTCTGTCTTTCTCTTTGATTTCTAATACCTCTCTTTCCATTTCACCCTCAGCTGATGAAACTGCTTGCTCCACTACATGTACCCATCGATAGCAACTAATCCCATATGGTCTTCCTTCCCTTCTCTAACTAAACCAACTAAGCTCCTTTTGAAGGTAAACCCTGCTACATGTAATAAATAATAATAATAATGATAATAATAATAATACACACTATTCTGCTTTTCCTAATCATAATCAGTACTTCAGTAATTTTCCTCTCTCCATTAATTATTCTCTCTCTTTGGGAGCATTACAATCTCCATACAAACTTGCTGTTATTCCTCCCATTGTTAAAAAGTAAACTCTAATTGCACTAATTACCATCATATTTTCTGGCCTCCTGTAACAGTAAAATTCCTCCAAAGAGGTGTTTAAACTGACATTCTCCCATACCAGTCTCTTCTCATTCTCTCTGAAACTTATTCCAGTAGGATTTCATCATGACTACTTGACCAGAATAGTTCTTCAAGATCAGTAATCCCCCTTGTTGCTGAATCCAATGCCAATTTTCAGTCATCATTTTATCCCTCCCTTTCTACATGACTTAGCACTATTATTTAACATAGTTGGATTATGTTCCCTTCTTTTGAACACCTGCTTCACTTGGGTTCTAAATCACTTGGGTTCTAAAACACTATACTCTTCTGGTTTTCATCTTACCTCAAAGACCACTCTTTGTGCTCTCCATTTTTGGTTCATTCTCTTAAGAAATGGAGGATCCCAGGGCTCAGTCCTTCAATCTCTGTTCTTAATGTAAGCTCACTCTTGTGATGATCTCATCCAGTCCGATGGTTCAACGGTACTCTACACTGATGACTCCCAAATTCATATATGTGCTGGACCTCTGCCTTTAACTCTAGGCTACTATGTCAAATTGTGCACTTAATATGGCTCGGGCTAAAAACCTTAGAATCATCATTAATTCCCCACCGCCATCTTTCTCTCATATATATACATACACCAAAAAATATTAATGCGTTCACCTTTAAAATTTACTCAGGATCTAACCACTTCTTACTATCTTCACTGCTACAACCTTAGTCTGAAACACTACCACTTCTCACCTGGATTACTGCAATATCCTCCTAAATGGTCTCCTTGCTTCCAGCTTTACCCCTTCAATTTTATATCAACAAAACAGAGGTTAGATTATAGCTCTTCCAATCTATCTCATTAAGATTTAGTCTTATAAGTGGTCCACAAAGGCCTCCACAGATACTTCCTTATTTTCCTGTCCTCTACTTTACTGCTTTCCCCATGGCTTGCTCATCTCTAATGACAACAGCTTTCTGCTATTTCTTCAACACATTTGGCAGGCTTTCACATTCAGGGCCTCTTTACTGATCACTCCTTCAGCCTGGAATGTTCTTCCCTGAGACATACACACACACACACCTCACTTGCCTCAACTCCTTCAAATCTATGCTAAAGTGTTCTTGTTTTAGAGTGGCTTTCCTTAATTGGACTTTCCCCAGTTCCTCTACCCCACACTCCTACCTTCCTTCCCCACGTTACTTTTTCCCCATAATATTTATTGCTTTCTAACCACATAGTTTATTTTATATTGTCTGCTCCCCGCCCCCTAACTAAGCTCAATGAGAGGTAAGATTTTTGTCTGTTTTGTTCACTGCTCTTTTCCACTTAGAATACCACCTACCACATAGTAGGTACTCAATAAATATTTGCTGAATAAATTAAGCTCAGAGGCAATGAATATTATTTAAAAATTAGGATGACAGTTTTACAGGTCTGCTTTAACTCAAACAACACTGTGCAAAGTGGGATATGGAAAAGCGGGGCAGGAGGAGTTGGGAAGGTGAGAGTGAAAGCAGTGTCAGCCTCTAGTAACCTTCTACAAGAATCCAAGGCATATACCAGGACTTAGGCAATAAGGACAGAAAGAAAAGGGAGGCTGGGAGGGGCAAGTACATTGGCTAAACATGAGAGTAACAGAGAACTAGAGAAACAAAGAAGTTGAAATTAATTCAAGTCTCTAAACTTGGGCAACTAAACAGGTAATGCAACAGGGGAAGCATAAAAAGGAAAAGGTGTGAAGGAAAAAGTTAGAACTTTTACTTAATGGATCTTGGATCCTAGAACATTTTAGGTGGCTATGTTTCTCATAGGTAGTTGGAAACACAGGTCAAGTGAAAACACAGAAAGGAAGAGCGGATTACAGCTAGAGGTTTAGATAACATCTAATTAAAACTATAAGAACAGCCTCACTCACCTAAAAAGAATGTGGACAATAAGAGAATGATAAGAGAAAGTGTGGAATCCTGGAAAACACTAACCTTATGAAGCAGAATACATTAGGGGACATCTTAGTAAAGACTAAGAAACAGAACGAAGAGGCGTGGAAAAAAACAACAACAAGGAAATTTCAACAATGACGAGATGTGGAACAGCAAGGTGTTTCAATAGCAAGAGGGATAAGGACTGAAAAGTTTGTTAGATCTGGAATATCACAGTTGAATGATGGTCCTGGAAAAAGTGTTTCAGACCATGGTGACAGTAGCACCAACCTATACTAAGATTAAGAGAGGATAGATGGCAGGTGAGAAACAAGGCAGCTAATTTCGTTTGTTCTTACAAAATCCCTAGTGGTAAATGTAAAAAGAAAGCTGGGAGTTGATCTTGAACAGAAGCAAATCAAAGAGAAATTGTTGATGCACTTTTCATTTATATTTTTTTTAATGGCTAAAAGAGACCCAAATTTATTTGTAGGCTGAGTGGATAAGGATGGAAAAAAGTGATAAGAAAGGAAAGAAAAAGGGATAACTAATGAAGCAATGTTCTAGAACAACATGAGAAAAGAAAACAAGATCAGAGAGCTATACCGTGTAATTAAGAGGCAAGGTTAGCATGAATCACATAAAACACAGAAGTCCAAACTCTGCTTATAAAAGTTCTGTAACCACAAGCAAATTACTTAACTTCTCTCAGCTTCAGTTTCCAGTAAAATCATGCTAATGATGGCATCACTTTAAAAGACTATCATGAGATTATAAGAAATAATCTACAAAAAGCTCTTTGAGTACATTACATGGTACATAATAAAGACTCAAAGTTTCACTACTATCATTGTTAGATGACACCACATTTTTCTTCCTGTACATCTAAAATAAACTGATTAGGTTAGTGAGAATTTTAAGTAAAATTAAGTGTATGTTTAAGGACCCTCTTTCTTGTAAAATAAGAAATAAGGTCATTTGCAGAACTAAAGGCAGGGAAGGTAATGTTGCAGGCTAAGAGGAAAATCTCACAAGGTGCCTGTGTGGCTCAATTAAGCACCCAACTTTGGCTCAAGTCATGATCTTGTGGTTCATGGGTTCAAGCTCCATGTGGGGCTCTGTGATGACAGCTCAAAGCCTGGAGCCTGCTTCAGATTCTGTCTCCCTTTCACTCTGTACCTTCCCGGCTCAAACTCTGTCTCTCAAAAATTAAATTAAAAAACATCAAAAAAATTTTTAAATTTCAGAAATCAAGATTCAGACAAGAAGTTCCAAGTGAAGTTGAGGTCCAATAAAAGGAACACATAGACAGAACACTCAACTGGTGTCAAAGGGATGTGCACACAGAATTGAAGGGATGGTAAGTTTGGGGTTTCAGAAACTAATACAGCTATTAAAGCTATCCTTTAAAAAAAATGATTTAATTACAGGGTTTCTTAATTTTAATAAATCATTTGACAGAGTTAATTATGATATATCATGATTTATGAATGACTTGAAGATATGATAGCACTGTATTACAATTTAATTAATTAGCTAAACAGTTATACCAAAAGTGAAGAAAAAAATGAAAACATAAATGTCAAATTCGAGAAAGGTTTCTAGTTGTAGGGCTATAAGCTCTGTCCTTCTCTTGTCCCAATCAATACTTTCATATATGATTTCATATATTAGGGGTTGCAAAAGCAAATGCTTTCAATGGCTAAGCAAAAAATGTAAATGTGTGACACCAAAATGTGTAATGCAATAAGGGATAATGATGATAAATCAGACAGATAGTACAAAGCTTAACTGAAAGCATCCTAATTCATAAAAATACTAACAATGTGCTAGCCAAATATAACACATCAGGGGATAAATGTGGCAATTTACAATTTCTGACTTTAACACAGTCACCAAAGACTAATACAAACCTAAGAAGAATGGTTTAAAATGGAAGCCCAAAGAAGAATTTAAAGAATTCTAATATCCTGGAAACCTATAATATTTAACAAAGATAAATATAAAACCCTATGATTAAACTCAAAGTATCAATTTATTATGTAGAATGACAGATAAAATTTGACAGTAATTCAGTTGGAAAATAAATGATAGGTGTAACCGAAGAGAACTCAAAAGGTAATCTACACTGAGGTGCAGTTAATGAAAAACTTAACGCAGTATTAGATTACAGTTGAAGTATTGTGTTCAGATCGGTAAAGATAATTCCACTCTACCTGGCACAGTTCAGGCTTCATTTGACATACTGCTAAATATCCATTTTTAGGCAATGTATTTTATTCATAATATTAAAAAAGCAAAAATACACCAAAGGAAGGTTAAAAAAAACCATGTCTAGTATAGACTGAATGTTCTAATCTACTACACTATGAGAAATTTGGGGCTTAAATTTTATTTAGACTACTGCTTTGCAGATTAACATAAACCTGTCTCTTTGCTCAAATATATTTAGTTTATTCACTCCATTAAGTATCAAAAACTTGTAACTTCTTGAGAACCATAGAGGAAGTCTATTTTGTAGGTGAATTGTAAATGCCCATATACGTGTAAAAGCAGTCATTTTGAATGCCTTCAGTTTCCAAGACATTGAAGGTGTTTCATATTTAAAGGCACTGTGAACTACCTTTTATTTCATTGTTCTGTGCTTGTATTCAAATCAAATCCACTTTTTTTTTTAAAACCTAACTGGGTCCTAAAACTGGAAACCAAAGCAACCAACTAATAACACTATCACTGCTCTTGATTTGAAATAAATGGGCTCAATAACATCCTGTTCTTTAAATGCTCTTATTAAATTTACAGACAGATATTCTGCTAAATTAAATAGTCAGGAATAATCCATGAGAAGAGCCCATCAGTAGGAAACATCAAGTATAGAAAATACTAATATTTTCATATTCTAAAAGTAGTTTTGTTTAGAGGGTCATGAAAAATATAATTCATGGGACATGGTATGCAAATATTTTTAGAAGAAAGGACCAGGACTCAGCATTTCTATCACTTGTAATTTTCAAAAATATCTAGGTCTGCCATTTTCTCAATGTAGTCTCTCTTTTAGGTTACTAGACAGAATATCTGAATACTCACAAATTAGCTCTAAGCTTTAAAAGCCAAACATAAAAAGACAACATGTAAATAGTATCATCTGAATGGATACACCTGAAAACAGTCTACACACATAATGAGAAAGGACTAATTTCAAAGAACAATTACTAGGCTTCCCAAAAATTTGCTAAGGTGTCACTGCTACATATCCTTTAAAATGATTTTGCTAATATACAAAATGGATCTTACTCAGAAATCTCTTAAAAATTACATGATGTACAATTTAAGGAGTATTTCTCTCAGTTTTTCTAGTTATCACTTTTATTAATAAATTACTCTCTAACTGCTGGTTATCACTCCTCTGTGAACTCTAAAACTATTCAGTCAGGAAGAAACTTAAGTGATAAAACTTTGATCACACTTAACTAAACAAGAGCTGTGACAACTCCATCCAACATTAGGAAAACAGACAAATAATTTTTGAGGTCAAGGAAACAAAACTACTTAAGGTTGCAACTTTTAAGCAAAATCATGCCATATTTGTAAAAATTAGATGGCAAGTGAAGCAGCCTATCACAGAACACAATAAAAGACATTCAACAAAGTAGACAGCCGAGGATTCTCCTCAGAATTGGGTTTAGGAACTTGGACTAGCAAAACCATCCCCCCAAAACACAAAAACTTAAAAATGAATGCCCCTTCTCCAATGGGTGTGTCAGGGCAGGCCAGAGAAGGGGAATAACATTAACAGTAAAGTGAGTGGATTAGAGAAAGGGAAATATTCTTTTGCTTGGAAGGGGTGGGAATGGGGGAAAGGGAGACAAGTACCTGGCATACAAGATTACGGCAAGCTGCATACCCATCTCACACTACAACACAAAATACCAAAACCATAAAAAGTTTTTTAAAAATCCAAAAACCAAACTATAAATCTACCAGAAGAAAACATGAGTGTGTTTGCAATAGTGGGGGCAAAATACCTATAAGCTATTAAGGAAAATGATTCCATCTGGATTATATAAAAATATAAAACTTTTATACAACTTCTGGAGGGGGGCAGCCAAATTTTAAAAAGGACAATATTTTTGTACACCACAAATTATTAAAACTAATTAATGAATTCAGTAAAGTTGCAGGGTATAATATTATCACAGAAACCTGTTGCATTTCTACACACTAATAACAAAGCAGCAGAGAAATTAAGAAAACAATCCCATTTATAATTGCATCAAAAAGAATAAAATACCTAGGAATAAAATTAACCACGGAGGTAAAAGACCTGTACTCTGAAAACTATAAAACAACGATAAAAGAAATTGAAGACAACACAACAAAAAGATATATCATGCTCATGGAGAAGAATTAATATTATTAAAATGTCCATGCTACCCAAAGCAATCTATAGATTCAATGTAATCCCTATCAAAATACCAAGAGTATTTTTTCACAGAACTAGAAGAGATAATCCTAACATCTGTATGGAACCAAAAAATATCACAAATACCTATAACAATCTTGATAAAGAAAAGTGAGGCTGGAGGTATTACAATCCCAGACTTCAACTTATACTACAAAGTCATAATAAAACAGTATAGTACTGACACACACAAAAAAACCACATTGATCAATGGAAAAACCAGTGAACTCAGAATTAAACATACCCTGGTCAATTAATCTACAATGAAGGAGGCGAGAATATAAAATGGGGAAAATATAATCTCTTCAATAAAAGGTATTAGGAAAAATAGATAGCTAAATGCAAAAGAATAAACCAGACCACTTTCTAACATAAAACATAAAACTCCTTGAAGAAAATATAGACAGTACATTCGTGGGACATCTGCCTTAGCAATATTTTTCTGGATCCTCCCTAGAAAAGGACTACAATAGCAAAAATAACAATTAGGATTATTATCAAACTAAGAAGCTTTTACACAGTGAAAGAAACCATCAACAACAAATAAGACAATCTACTGAGAGAAGATATTTGCAAGTGATACACCCGAGAAGGGGTTAATATCCCAAATACATACATAAGTCATACAATTCAACACCAAAACCACCTCAAATAATCCAATTAAAAATGGGCAAAAGACCTGAATAGCTATTTTCCCAAAGAAGTCACAGAGATGGCCTACAGGCATATGAAAACATGCTCAATCTCACTAATCATCAGGGAAATGTAAATCAAAACCGCAGTAAGATATCACCTCACACCAGTCAGAATGGCTAGTATCAAACAAGATAAGAAACTACACAAGTGTTGGCTAGGATGTGAAGAAAAGGGAATTCTCGTGCACTGCTGGGTAGGTATGTAAATTGGTGCAACCATTGTGGAAAATAGTATGGACATTCTCCCAAAAATTAAAACTAGAACTGACTGTGATTGTAGCGATTCCACTTCTGGGTATTTACTTGAAGAAAATGAAAACACTAATTTGAAAAGATATATGCATCCCTATGTGTACTGCAATAGTATTTACCAAGCCAGGACATGGAAGCAACCTAGGTGTCCATTAATAGATGAATGGATAAAGAAGATGTGGTATACACACAATAGAACATTACTCAGCCATAAAAAAGAATGAAATCTTACCATTTGTGACAAGATGGATAGACCTAGAGTCTTTATGTTAGTGAAATAACCCAGGCTAATAAAGACAAGTATAATATGTTTTCACATAAATGTGGAATCTAGAATACAAATGAACAAACAAAACAGAAAGAGACTCATAAATACAGAAAACAAACTGATGGTTGCCAGAGGGGAGGGGAATGGGAGGATAGGTGAAATAGGTGAAGGGAATTAAGAGGTACAAACTTCAACTATAAAATAAGTCAAGTCACAAAGACGAAAAGTACAGCATAGGGAATGTAGTCAATAATATTGTTAATAACTCTGTATGGTGACAGGTGTAAATACAGTGATCATGGTGAGCATTTTGTAATGAATGTAGTTGTCAAATCATTATGTTGCACACCAAAACTAATATCACACATTGTATGTCAACTATAATTTTTAAATCTGCTCACATGTGACAAAGGAGTAATAATTTTTTTTAAATGTTTTCATTTATTTAGAGAGGCAGAGTATGCGTCAGAGTGGGGATGGGGCAGAGAGGGAGGGAGAGAAATAGAATCCGAAGCAAGCTCTGCACTATCAGCGCAGATCCCCATGTGGGGCTCAAACTCACAAACTGAGAGATTATGACCTGAGCCAAAGTCAGATGCTTAACCAACTTAGCCACCCAGCTGCCCCTAATTTGTTTTGTTTATAATACAAACAGCTCATTAATTATGACCTAAGTCAGTAAGAAAATACTAGCATTCTGATGGAAAAAAAATGAAAAGGGACATAAACAAATGGCTGATAACAGTCCTACCAACGACCAATAAAAATGAAGATGCCCAACCTCATTCATAAATAAAGAACTATAATAAAAATAACAATGAGCTACCACTGTTCACCTATCAAATTGGACAAGAAAACTCAATCTGGGAAAAGTATGTATTGGGACAGGGTCATTGTCCAATATGCACTATTACACACTTCTGCTGAAAACCCAAACTCTTGCAACTTTTTAGGAAATCAATGGGCTAATATAATACATCCCAAAGTACAGATGTACAGAGATCCTATTCAACTCAGCAATGCCATTTCTAGGAATCATGTGTATGAAAACATGTGTCTTTGCATGTGCGCACAAAAAGACGGTTGGAGGCGTACCTAGGTAGCTTAGTCAATTAAGTGTCCAACTTGGGCTCAGGATCTTGTGGTTCATGAGTTCAAGTCTCATATCAAGCTCTGTGCTGACCATCAGAACCTGGAGCCTGCTTCAGATTCTGTGTCTCCCTTGCTCTTTGTCCCTCTCCCATTAGCTAGCTCTCAATCTGTCTGTCTGGTCTGTCTGTCTGTCTCTCTCTCAAAAATAAACTTAAAAAAATTTTTTTTAAAGTTGCAAATTTGTGGAGAGCAAGAAATTAAAAATCATCTGCATGTCAGAAAGTAGAGACATACTCAAAAGCAACACTAAACAAAAGCCCACATTAATGGGGTTTATCAAAGGAACACAGAGGCTAACTGGAAAGAGCTCCCACAGGCCAAAGCTGGAACAATCTGATCAATAAAATACATGACTAAAAAGATTCATAAATGGGGGAGAAAAGACCATTTCTCATGCAGAAGAAATCCAAATAATTTATATAGCCAATCTGTTCTTAAGGAGAAAGAACAGAAGTCCTCCCTTCTGAGGTGTGGATTTCCTTCCGAAGGACAGAGCATGGAAAGCGGCAGGGGTGGGGGGAAGCAGCGTAATTTCACAGTGGAGAAAACTGAGAAGTGTTAGGTCAACCAGATGATCAAGGTTAATAACATCCACAAGTTGTGCTAATGGTAAGTACCCTTGATACGATGTGATGAAAACGGCACATTTTTCCAAATAACCAATTTATTATGAGATAAGTATGAGACAAACCCCAATAGTGAGGCAAGCAACCAGTACTCCTCAAAACTGTCAAGGTCACCAAAAACAAGGAAAGTCTGAGGAAAGTCTGCCACAGTCAAGAGGAGCCTAAGAGACAAAATAACTAAATGTAATGTGGTAGCCTAAATGCGATCATAGAAAAGAAAAAAGACATTAGATAAAAACTAAGGAAACCTAAATAAACTAAGGAATTTAGTTAATAATAATGTATCAATATTGATTCATTAATTCTAATAAATGTAACCATACCAATATAAGATGTTAACGACAGGAAAATTGGGTGCAGTGTCTATGCATATAGACATGAAACACCATATTATTATATTTTGGGGAATGAGGGCAACATGCTCCAAAATAATATGAATATTATTACATTAACATATGATATACATGCTCATATATGAATACAGGAAATTTACCTCTACAGAGAGGGATTTGAAGATTTGGGGATTAAAGATTTTACTTTTACCTACTGCCCTGTGTTATTTCATTTTTTTCCTAATACACACTGTAATAGTATCTTACAGTTTCATTAAAATATATTAAAATAACATAAAAACAAGGTGGTAACTGATATTCAAAAGAAACTCTTAAATTCACATCTTCAAACAAATAACAGTTATCATCTCACTTGCTAACATTTATTAATTTCTGAAGAGGCCTTGAGAAATTCTACCTCAAGAATTTTGCATTACCTATGTATTCATTCCCTACTTCACACTCCTATTGAAAATGTCTGCATTGATCATCAGCAAATTTTCATACAGATAATAAATATACCACTTTATAGAATTCAATATGAAATTTTAAGTAAAAAACAAAATTGTGGAGTTATTTAGGCAACCTCTTGATTTTAGTAAATAAAATTCTCTGCTATCAGTAATTTTCACAAAGTAAGGAAGGTGAAAGAGAAGAAAAAGGAATGGAGAGTTGTATTTTGTAAACTAGACCATGTGTATACAGTTATAACTTTGTATAGCGTTTCTATATGTACACCATTTCTAGAACTTGAGATTTCATTTAATTAAAAAATAACAAAAAATCCTTTTCACACAGGGAGGCTGATCTTGACCCAATCAATCACTTATGAACTCCTTTCTACATCCCTAGCCTTACCTCCCACTACTATCCCACACTCCCATACTTTATGTACCAGAAATATCAAAACACTTGTGTCTCTTCTATACACTACGTTGTTTAACTTCACCAAGCATTTCAAACATCCTGTACTTCTAACTTCACACACTTATACTGCGCTATTTATCTAAAGAGCTACTCCTCAAAACCCTGAAAAGTATCATTTTTCCTATGTAATTCCTTTGCTGACCCTTCTGGTAATTTATTACTTTTATCTATAGTACTTCTGTTCATAGTGCAAGTAACTGTTACTCCATTGGTCATTTTACAGTAGATTTCTTTTCTTGTCTTTCTCAAATTCATTTAGACAGACCTTATACTTTGTATCTAAAACACTATACAGTGCCAATAAGCTGAAATTAAAGTGAACATCAAGATTTCAGAAAGAGTAGGTATTTGGAAAGAACACAGACTATAACTGAAGAGTCTACATTTAAATAATTGGCTCACATGGTTGGTCACTAACTATGCAACCTTGAGCAAAAAAAAATTTTTTTGCTACTACTATCCTCTAGTACCCACTCATAAAAAATTTTTTTTTTAAATTTTTTTTTTATTTATTTCTAGGAGAGAGAGAGAGAGAGAGACAGCATGAGCAGGGGAGGGTCAGAGAGAGAGGGAGATACAGACTCTGAAATAGGCTCCAGGCTCTGAGCTGGCAGTCAGCACAGAGCCCGATGCGGGGCTCGAACCCACGAACCGCGAGATCATGACCTAAGCGAAAGTCGGACGCTTAACCGACTAAGCCACCCAGGCGCCCCCTGAGCAAAAAATTTTTTTAAATGTTTATTTATGTACTTTGAGAGAAAGAGATAGAGAGGAGAGGAAGGGCAGAGGGAGGGGGAGAGAAAGAATCTCAAGTAGGCTCCATGCTGTTAGCATAGAGCCTGATGCAGGGCTCCATCTCATGAACTGTGAGATTATAACCTGAGCCAAAATCAAGAGTTGGACACTTAACCAACTGAGCCACCCAAGTGCCCCATGAGCAAATTCCTTATTCACTAAACTTTTATTTTTCTCGTGGATAAAACTTATAAAATAGTACTATCATCTATCTTGTAGCACCAAGTTGACTAAATGAGAAAAATGCATAATATGCATAGAAAAAAAAACACTTTAAGAATCACAAGATTTAACAAAACATTTAGTACTCTCATTCATTATTTAAGATTTTATACAATGTCTATAGTAATCAAAAGAATATCTCTGAGAATATGAATCTGATAAAAATTATCATATATAGGGTATACTAAATTTATTTGATGTTTTTAAATACTTATTTTGGTATATGTTTTACAATATATTAGTGCAATGCTACTAATTTATTGTGGTTACTTAATATTTATTTGCTGATGAAGTAAATGATTAAAACAGAAGACAATCAGCATATGTTCAATTATTACTTTTCAGTCTATCCCTCTACAATACAGTATGTACCTACTGTAGTTGGAAGTCTCTATTTTACTCATCTTTTCACTAAGCAGTCCACAAAATGCAGAAATAATTAAGTGGGAAGTAGGACTTCTGGAATGGCAGAGTAAAAGACACAAGAGATCTTCTCAGCAAAACAAAATTTTAACTGGTAAAATGATTATAAAACAATCACTTAAGTATCTGGTAATTGTTCTAAGGGCGTACAGCAAATGAATCAAATCTCGTTAAGAAGAGCAAGGGTCTGTGGCATTTTTGTGAAGATCTGCTCCCTTACTGTGCTATAATACTGCCATGTTTGGGAAGCTCTACCAAGCACTTAACTCCTGACAGGTGTCAATAAGAAGGGAAGCTTCCTCTCCCCTCAGTTCCAGTCTGGGGCCATGGCTTCACCCCAGGAGGGACAAGGTGTGTCCAAGTTGTAAAAGTCCAAGAGGACTATGTCTCCTTTCCCCCACCCAGCCCCCAAAAGTAATTCAGAAGGTCTACTCCAGGCGTAGCAGGCTGGGGTCCTGACAGTCTCATCTTTAATTTGATCACAGGGCAGAGCACCCATGCTGGGAGTGGCAAGGTAGTGTGAAGAACAGGGCCCTCATTGCCTATCCTCTAGTACCCACTCATAAAGTGGGGGTGTTACTCTAGAAAAAGTTTGTCTTGACACTGAGTTCTCTAGTATAGTAGAACAGGCATTCTGTCCCCAGAGAGAAACAGGCTAGCTCTGCCTAGAGACTAATTTTATTTATAACACAGTATGGAGAACTCCATGCCTATAGTCATTATCTAAAAACAATAGAGGCCTTTGTGGAAGCTGGTAGGTCCCTGACACAAGCAAAAAAGCAAAGCAACAGAAGTTGAATGGAAACAAGAGAGAGCCAAAAAGAGCCTACTTGGCATCAGTCCTGTCTGGAGGTCAATAATGATATGCATAGGTTCTCAGCTGTGCAGAATGTGAGGGAGACTTGAAGCATTCCCCAAGTTGCACAAAGATACATCAACACACAGTAAAAGCATTACTGGCACAAGGAGCTCATAAGCAACCTCAGGTCAAACACTGAATGAACAATAAGCTACTCTGACCCAAGAGTAACTTCCAGGAAGTAAAATCACATTCATCCTTGGTAGTCAGAAAGGCCATGAATGTCCAAGGTTGCACCTTTCAGGAACAATCAGAGGGGAAATTCCACGCTACTAGTATCTGGTTCAACTTGTGGTAAATACGCACTCCCTGAACTCTGAAAGCAGCACTCAAGCCACTCACATATCCAATGGTAAAGGATAAAAATATAACTTGCTAAGGGAACTCAAATCACAACCTATAACCAGTGCCATTAAAAAGATCTCAAATCAAGAAACTTAACTTCTCTATTTTAAGAAACTAGAAAAAAAAGCGGGGGGTGGAGTGGGGTGGATAAGCCCATAGCAAGCTGCAGAAGGGAAATAATAAAGAGAACAGGAATACATGAACTAGAAAAAAGCAATTGAAAAAAATCAAAGAAACTAAATCAATGGAATCAATTGATTCAATAAAAAAAAAAAAATCAAGAAAATTGATGAACCTTTAGCTAGACTGACCAAGGAAAAACACACAAAATTATGAAATCAGGAATGAAAGAAGGGGCATCACAGCTAACCTACAGATTTTTTTTTAAAAATTGAGGGAAAAATATGAATAACTATGTCAATAAATAAGATAGATAACTTAGAAGAAATGAACAAATTACCAAAGTGGGACAAAAGAAAAAAATAGAAAATCTAAATACACCATTACAAGTAAATAAATTGAATTAGTAATTTTAAAACTTCCCACAAAAAGTGCCCAGGTGTATAGACAGATTTAATGGAGAAAACTACCAAGCTCTCTAGGAAGAATTAATACCAGTTCTTCACAAAATCTTCACAAAAATAGAAGAGGAAAACACTTCCCAACTCATATTATGAGGCCAGTGTTACCCTGATACCAAAACCATCACAAGGTAGGGGTCAAGACAGACATACACAAGACTACTAATCAATATCTCGTATGAACAAAGATGCAAAACTCCCCTAAAAAGTACTATTCAGCAATATATAAAATGATAAGATACCATGACCAAATGGGATTAATTTCAGAAATGCCATGAAGGTTTAGCATTCAAAAAATTAACATAAAACACCACAGTAATAGAATGAAAGACAAACATATAATCATTTTAACAGATGGAGGGAGAAAAGAGCATTTGAGAAAATCCAACATTTCATGAAATGCTCAACAAACTAGGATTAGAAGGGAACTTCCTTAAATGTGATAAATGACAGCTACAAAAAACCCACAGTCTACTTAAAGACTACTATGTCTCCTCTAAAATCAGGAACAAAATAAGGATGTCTGCTTTCATATCTTCTCAACTATTATCGTGGAGGAGGTTCTAGCCAGGGCAGTGGCAAGGAAAAGAAAACAAAAGGCATCCAAGACATTACTTTTTTTGTTTTGTTTTAAAAATATTTTTTATGTTTTATTTATTTCTGAGAGAGAGAGAGAGAGAGAGAGAAATAAGAGAGAAAGCATGAGCAGGGGAGGGTCAGAGAGAGAGGGAGATACAGAATCTGAAACAGGCTTCAGGCTCTGAGCTAGCTGTCAGCACAGAGCCTGATGCGGGGCTCAAACCCACACACTGTGAGATCATGACCTTAGCTGAAGTTTGATGCTCAACCGACTGAGCCACCCAGGTGCCCCAAGACATTACATTTTGATAAAAAGGTCAATTCATCAATTAGATGTAATTATTATACACATATATGTACCAACAACAATCGAACATATAAACAATGAAAGAATTGAAAGAAGAAATGGACAATTGTACAATAACTGGAGACTTTACTACACCACTTTCAACAATGGACAGCACATCTCGATAGAAGAGCAATAGAGAAATACAAGATTTGAACATTATAAACCAAAAGGATACCTATCTATCTATCTATCTACCTACCTACCTATCTTTCTACCTACCAATCAAGATTTATATCTCAAAACAGAAGAATAGTCTAACTTTACATCCTGAAGAATTAGAAAAGAGGAAGAAACTAAACGTGAAACTGGCTAAAGGAAAGAAATAATAAAGATTAGACCGCTAATTAATAGAGAATACCACCACCAAAAGGGGTTCAAGAAAATCAAAAGGTAATTCTTGGAAAAGATCAAAAAATTGACACACTTTAGCGAGACTGACATAAAAGAGAAGACAAATAACTAAAATCAGAACTGAAAGTGAGAACATTACTACTGACTTTACAAAATAAAAAGAACAGAATAGCAGAATACTATGAACAAGTGTGTGCCGACAAATTAGATAACCTAGATGTAATCAATAAATTGAGGGGAACACACCAAATATTTAACTCAAATGAAATACAAACCCTCAACAAACTTAGAGAACAAGTAGAAATTGAATCAGTCAGTAATCAAAAACTGCCCAAAAAGTAAAGTCCAGGACCAGACGGTTTCAGTGGTGAATTCTAACATACATTTAAAGATTTAACAACAATTCTTCAGAAGCTCTTCCAAAAAAACATGAGCTTAAGTGTTTAGAATAATGCCTGGTGTCTGGTTTACAGTAAGCACCACGTAAATTTTGGATATTATTATCACTGCTGCTACTATTACTGTCATAGAACAAAAGGCTATTTATTCTTTTCTAAAAATTCTCCAAAGTAGACACTATATAACCTTTCCTTGTTTAGCAGTAATTACTGAGATATTTTTAAATGTTACATTTCTAATACACTGCTCCTAGAGAAATGTACATTCTATGGTAAGTACTATATGGACCCTGGAGACAGACTTCCTAGAGTTGACTTCTAACTCTGCCACTCAGTAGCTGCAGGACTCTCAGGTAACTTAACTGCAATTGCCTCAGTTTCTTCTTCCATAAAATGGGAAGTAATAACTGTACCCATTCTTCACTGGGTTGCTGTAAAGTTTAAGTGAATTACAAAGTACATGTAAAGTGCTTACAGCAATATCTGATGCAGAGCAAGTAAAATATATATTTGCTATTATTAAACAATAATTTATAAAATAGTAAATTAATGTTTATTAAGTGTTAATTATATCCCAAGTGCTAATGATAAGCACTTAAACAGTATCACACTTTTTTCTTTAAAAATCCCTACTGGGGGCGCCTGTGTGGCTCAGTCGGTTAAGCTTCTGACTTTGGATCAGGTCATGATCTCATGGTTTGTGGGTTTGAGCCCCGCGTCAGGCTCTGTGCTGACAGCTAGCTCAGAGCCCGGAGCCTGCTTCAGATTCTGTGTCTCCTCCTCTCTCTGACCCTCCCCTGCTCATACTATCTCTCTCTCTCATAAATAAATAAAAAATTAAAAAACCTAAACCCTACTGTACAGATGAGAAGGGGAAAAAGGCTTACTAAGGTAAATATCCTGCCCAATCATATTGCTATCAAGTGGCAGAACTGGGATGCAAATCTAGCTAGTGCTCTTCCATTTTCAGAACAGATTCACTCCTATCCTTTCCTCTCCAGGGCTAGTGACAAACAGGCATAATCAAGCACAGCATTCTTCTCTGATCCCAAAAGCAGTGGTAGAATCTTCTGCACACAACCCTCTACACAGTTACTATCAATAGAACAAAGTTGGTATGAGGAATGAAATCAATTTGTCATCCTTGCTATTTAAACTGCCACTAATACAAGTAGCGGGCGAGTTTTATTTTAAGGAAGGCAATTTCTTTATTATCCAAATAATCAATCTACGATGCACACAGCTAAAACATTTTCACACGTAAGGTTACTTGTAGAAATTTTTCTTAAAAATTAATGTAAAAAAATTTAAGGCTTCTCTACTGCGGTGAGCTGCAACTCAGGAAAAGCAAAGTCAGCCAGTCCCCAGTTTGAACCAAAGCAATTTTGCTTTTTATCTGTTCTATTTATAGAATGGGGGTTCTTCATAAAATTTTATTTGGGGGAAAGGAGTTTCTACTACCAAATACTGATACTGAAAAAAAACCAAACACCATTCTCTAGAATATTCAGAATTCACAAAAGTATCATAAGCCAGACTTTCAAAACATTCAAAAATCCCATTTTTTCTCTTGTCAAGGAGAGAATGTTACTTTTTCTAAACTAAATCAGAGTTACTAAAACCTAATGGGTAATCTAAAGTATACTAACTGACTATATGATGCTCTAGTCACTACAGCAAACACCAGTAATTCCAACCAAAAGACTACAACTAAGACTAATTAAGTCATATCTCTGGCCTCTGTTCTGACTTAATTCCTCCTTCTTTTAGTCATCCTGGTTACTCCTCAGTTATATGCTAAAAGCTGATTATTTATAATCCCTAAAGAAAATTATTCTTTAAAATGGCAGAGTAGAACAAAATAAAGACAAGTTCACCAAAATAGATACAATCTTCCAGTCAAACTGTGATCAGTGGAAATATCTGGCAAATATTACAGCAACCCTACTCTAACTTCATCCAGAGCTAAAGGGTGCTTATAGACAAAAATTATGATGAAGCTCTGAGGTAGCTTAGCTACAATTTTAAAATTAAAAATAACAATGTGGGAGTAGTTAGGAGTGTTATGCAGTTCAACAATTCGGAACACATAATATATAACCAATAACTAGAAATATAATCAGATTGCCAATATTTAATAAGTTTATAAATAATTATTCATACAATTTTGTAAAACATGTACAAGTAGAATAAGATATGTAAAGATGGAGAAGTCAAAAGTCAGGATAGTACTTATGTTCAGAGAAGTAGTGTTGCCCTGGCTTTGGGGAGCCACACTTTTCTTTGTTGGGGGGGGGAGGGGGTGTTTTCTGGTAAGGGCTGGAAAACCTGCTAGACAAATTCTAAAAGAGCTATAACACTAGGGAAGCCACCTTCTGATCCTGACTCCCACAAACTGGCTGGTTGGATGACACTGATACACCACCAGCCATGCTGGGTACCTCTTTGCCCAAGAACAAAATGAGGTAGGTGGTGAGATGATCTTGCAGGCACCATCTGGCTCTAAACAAGATGTGTGGCCTAAGTGAGTGATCTCTGCCACTTGGATCCCAAGCATATATCATGCTTAAAGTTACCGAAACGCTATTTTAATAGGAATTCTATGCATACAATCTGATAACATGGCATACAAAAGACTAGTAAAAAAGTTTTGATATCACTGGAATCATCTGAAATGATGCTGATCACCTTAACATTGCAGTGCTAGGACGTCTTTAATAATACTGTTTTTCCCATAGGATTTTTTTTTCCATTCTAGATGCTGGTAGCTTGAACATGATGCTTCCTGGACCATGATACCTATTCCTTATATATAATGCTGCAGTGTTTTACAAGATTCTTCTCCCAAACATAACCTAAGGCACAGGAACTCTGAATAGAAATAGAGAATTCAAGTTTTAAGTGCATTTCATACAGTTCCTTCTAGAAAGTCCTTCTAGCACTGGGCTTTGGGGTCCACTGCTTATTAGCACAGTTATATTTCCATATTGAGCCTTCCCAGACCATACTGCCTCCTTTAGTTACCCCAGTCACTCCCTGTTTAGGACCAAAATTTCAGCTTCATATCACATACAACTGAGAAAAATAATACTTCCTTAATTAGAGTCTGTTTAGTGATAAATCAACAGCTTGGCCTTGTTCTTTCAGAAATGCAAGGTCTGAGCAAATAGAAGACCAGTATCAATTAGAGATATGAAGAGAACCCTTACTAATGTGATAATTTTTGCTTTGTGAAAGCAATAAATGCAAATATTTACTTTTATGTTACCTTTTAGTTGCTATTGTTCTACATGGGCCTTGTAGGCACCAGAGCATGATCATTTTTCCAAATACAAAACAACAAAAACTCCACCAAAAAAAAGTCAGGATAGGAAGTGAAAATTTTTTCTCTCAAATTTTCCCCAAAATGAGTAACAGAGCTCAAAGAGAAAAGACACCAAGAAAGAGAATGAAGGCTGCTCAGGAAAGAGGAGAATCTATATAAAGATTCAGAAGGATCAGACATTCAATGAAAGATAGGTAGAAACCCAATGAAATAAGAGTACAGAAACCCAGAGAATGAGGCTGAAATCCACAGAGGGAGTAACCGAGAGAGAGCAATAGACAGACACCAGAGTTAAAGAGTGAAAAGAAATCTGAGAGGGTGACATAGACCAAGGAGGGACAGAAGCCCAGAGACCAAAAGACAGAGACTCAGAACCCAGAGTGAAAGGAGCAGAAACCCAGAAACTAGACTGAGGAGACTAAAGAGAAGTGAGACAAAATGCACAGAGGAGACAGAAAATGGTAAAAAGGGAGAGAGATAATGACAATGAGAAGATCACATAATATTCTCATATACGTCTGAACTCATACATCAACTAAATCTTTTATCCTTATAATCTTGAAACACTGAATTCTGCTCTTTCTCATCCTCAAAATTTCTAAAATCATCCCCCTAATTGCCTCCCCACATTTCCTCAGGGCTCCTGCCCTGACCACTAATCTCATGTCCATACGGTCCCCTAAGCTCCCTGAAACCCCAAAAAGGAACTCTTTTGAACCCCAGTCTCTTCGTGGAGGTTTTCTATACTTTTTTTTTCCTGGATCCCATCCAAAGGCAGTGGTTTCCTTCTAGTTCTCTCAAATGAAGACTTCTCATCCTCAACACACTCCAGGACCAGAAGGCAATACTTGGCAAACCGCTGGCTCGTCACTGTGCTGGTCCCAAACATCCCCTCTCCCTCCTTCCAGAAGTCCTAAGAGCTCTATCACACGGCCACACAACTCTATCAACCGAACTTTGTCATTATCATTTCTCCACTTAGCACCCCACTCCCTGTCATCACCACCACCACATGTAAAGTCATACGTGTATCTGTCTAATGGGCATTTCTACTTGCTTGTCCCAGAGACATCTCAAACTATTAATTTACTATTTCCTCCCCGCAAATTGTTCTCATATATATATACACATACAGAGGCAGTATACCATGCTCCTATTCAGACAGAAATCATCTTTAAAGATCTGTAAGAATTTCCTAAGACATTTAGATCCCCTTCTACAACTATAGCTCTAAGTTCACTCTAAGTAACCTACGCTTGGACAGTCACAACTGATAATAACAAACCTGAGCTCTTGGGGCACCTGGGTGGCTCGGTTGGTTAAATGTCTGACTTTTGATTTCACCTCAAGTCATAATCTCATAGTTTGTGGGACTGAGACCTGCCTCGGGCTCTGTGCTGAGTGTGGAGGCTGCTTCAGATTCTCTCTTTCCCTCTCTGGCCCTCCCCAATTAGCACTCTCTCCTCTCTCGCTCAAAATAAATAAATATTTAACAACAACACAAACCTGAGCTCTCAACCCTAGAGCAGAATCTGTCTTCCAAATGGGACATATTAGTTTATTACCTGGTCTCTTGAGTAATGTTAGCCCTGCAGAACAATTCAGAAGAACAGAAGTGGAGATGGTGAGGAGAGCAAGAAGAAATCACCTTTTCGGTAGCTAGAAGATCATGGGAGGTCCTGCATCTGTGTATTTCTGCATATCTTCAGAAGACCTTCTCTTTTGTTAAGGAAGGGTAATTATTTTCAGCAATATATCACAACCTTTCTTTCTTTCTGTTTTGTTAATGAAGCTATCCAAAATTAAGAGGAATCTTTTTTTCATTTTGGAAAATTTACAATGTTCAAGAGAAAGTTCTGAGATAAATAAAACATTATAAAGTATATTTCCTTTTTATAATAGAGGTTCAGTGTCCTTCTGTTTAACCTCCCTTAATGACTTTTCAATTGGTCTTTATCTGCAAGACCATTTTTGATAATAAGCAGCTCTAAACAGCAACAGGGAGGAAAATCATCCTCTGGGGTACACAGATAGCAGTCCACTGTCACTACTACCAAGGCAGGATTAAGTGAGGGTGAGAGCAAACTGTGATCAGGGTTTTCACCAGACCAAAACCAGATAGGTAAGCCTTTTGATGCCACCACAAATACAGTCTTATATTCAAAAGTTTGATATTCTTCCTTTTCTGCTCTTTATCTTTGTAAGCATTAAATGAGTTAGTATTTGTAAAGTCCTAAAAACAGTATCTGACATATAGGGGACAGCTAATAAAGTAATTAGGAGAAAATGTTTAGGGGTTTTGTTAGGAGGCTTTTGGAAACGAATCTACATGTAATCCAGTGTTCATGGAGCAAATAATTCTGACCTTTACTTTGCTCCCTGGGGTATTATAATGTCCAGCATCTAACAACAAAAAGTCATGAGGATGCAAAATTCCATTGTAAGAGTGCTGTTCCATAATTTTATTTGGGAAGGGCCAGGAAAAAGTAAAGACATGTCAAAACAGATAAGATTAAAGACATAACAGGCAGTTTGCGAGGTTTAAAAAAAAAAAAGTGGCATGAACCTCATAATTGGCTTTAGAAACAAGAGAGCTCAAATACTTATAAGGGCTTACAGTCCCTAATACAAGCACCAGAGAAACAAAAGTCACCTACAGAACCAATCTGTTATTAATTGTTGCTAAAACATTAGCTGTTACTGACACAAATACACACAAATATATAACATTTATGTATCTACAGGATATATATCATAATGTTTGCTTAATACACAGACATCTTCCCATAGTATAGGCTCTGTCATGAAAAAAAGAACTAAGGAAATAACCTAAATAAATAAAAGTTAATGGAAAACGATTAAACCCTGGTACACTGGGAAATAGTTACATGAAGTAAAAAGAACACTGGGCTTAGTAATCAAGAGGGATTATAGATCTAGGAACTTTAGATAGTATGTGCCAGAAATTTGAGGTCCAAAATATCAAATGAACCAATCCAAAGTCATATTTATTTAGCTAAAAAGATTAAGTGGTTTGTTATTTGCCCTGCCCCCTCACCACAAACCAGTAGAAATATAAGGGGAAAAATGGAATCTGGGAAGAAAGGACAGTGAATAGGCAGAAGGAAGAAGGTAAAATAGAAGAGACAAATTTTCTGTGCTTCCAACTCCAGTGAATACAATGACATCATTATTATTTGAAGAGAAACACCAAAAGGGTTGGGTATTCATAACACACTGTCTTCTCAAATTAACCTTTGCTTTCACAAAATTAAATGCAATCATAAAGAGTGACCAAGTATCACAAGTTCTGTAATACTGTACCTTTCTAACTTTTTCCCTCACCAAGGATAGGTTAAATATGCCTCCCAATGTTGAAGTCTCATTCTGGTCCTACTAAAGTCCTCCTGGTTCCCCTTTCCCTACAATACTTCCACTTAACAAAATGACATCATTTTCCACCCTCTAATAAACAAGTGGAACTATCATGCAGCTCCAGGAGCACATAAAGAACACAGAAGGTTTAAAATATACATGTGTGTATAATGAACTAAAGACAAATGTTCCAAAAAAGAAAATTCTTAAAAAATCATTCCCTTTATCATTTCATTAACATTTTCTGATATAACTAATGATAGTCAATGATTATGTCTTGAGTTTAGGATTACTAGGGCTTGTGTTTCAGAATTCTTCCATTTAATATCAGCAAAACTGTTTCACTCATTGGGCCAGGGTGGGGGATGGGGTGCAAAACAAAGACTGTTTTTAGAATAACAAGTCTATCACAATATTAAGTACACAGTACACACTTTCTGCAAGACCTACCTTCTCACCACTTGAGTAGAAGAAATAACGCAATCGGACTATGTTACAGTGATCTAGCTTTCTCATGATTTGAAGCTCTCGGTTCTGAAAAGGAAACACATGAAAATATTTTTTAAAGGATAAATGCTATTCACCATATTGACTAAGATGCTAAAGTTTCATAACGATAAACACTACAAAGTGCAGGCCATGGATATGTTACTAAAAAGTATGGTCTAGGAGTTGGGGGGCTGGGCAAAATAGGCGAAGGGGATTAAGAGGTACAAAGTACCCATTGTAGAATAAATAAATCATAGGGATGAAAAGTACAGCACAGGGAATATAGTCAAAAACACCATAATACACTTAAATGTGATGAGAATTTCACAATGTATATAATTGCCAAATCAGTATGTTGTACACTTGAAATTAATTTAATATATATCAATTATACTTCAATCAAAAATTTTATTTATTTATTTATTTTTAATTTTAAAATTATAAAAATTAAAATTTTTTTCCTAAAATGTTTATTTATTTTTGAGAGAGAGAGAGAGAAAGAGAAAGAGAATGAGTGGGGGAGAGGCAGAGAGAGAGAGGAAGACACAGAATTTAAATCAGGCTCGACTTGGAGTGGTCAGCATCGAGCCCAATGAGGGGCTTGAACCCACAAACTATGAGATCATGCTCTGATCTGAAGTCAGACACTCAACCGACTCAGCCACCCAGGTGCCCCCAAAATTTTTAAACAAGATACAAAGTAATGTCTATAGACCAGTGCTGACCTGCAAACTATTTGTTATTAGTCTATGAACTATTTACTACTGCCTTGCAATAAGATAAATACAGAAATTGAAAATAAATGCTTAGAATCTTTTGCAGCAATTTAACAGAATTTCATATCCATGAATCTTATAATAAAGCGTGGGGTCTATATTTTGTATTTTTTTAAATTTCACTTTTCTAGTAACTGATTTGTATTGTACTTTACCAAAATATCAGTCTTTGATGAACTGGAAATTTTTAAAACTAATACTTCACAATTAATAGCTTGAGAAGCAGTGGTCTATGTTATGTCAGAGATGTCTGGAATGAGTTATTACTACTGGAATCTTTCACAACTATAATAAAAATCACACTTCTCACTAAGCACATAAATTTGGGTGCAAAGAATTCTTACAAGCCCCACTATTTTCCAAGATATGGTTAAAAAAAACTGAGAGTCCCATAAGAAAGGCTCAGTTGCTAAGTGTTACAGGGTTAAAATAGGACATCCTAGAAACTGTACAGTCTCGATAAACTTATAGATCATGTAAATAATTTTTCCTTTGGGGAGTTTCAAGGTTATGCTCATTCTTCATGAAAAGAAATCATTAAGTAATATGATGGCTTCCTAACAGCATAAGTTTTTGCAGTAATAAATCTGAAGAGTATATATTAACAAAGAAGATAAATTCCAACAATATACTTGGCTGCAAAAGTCCAGTTAATAAAGGCCAAATTACATAACAGAGAACATATTACAAAGTACCATCTATATGGACAGGAAATATAAAATTTCAAGTAAAATAGTGATTGAGAAGAGCTACAAAACATATACCTGGGAATCTGAAAGGAAAACTGCTTTATGCTTAAAAAAAAAAAAAAAAAAAAAGAGGGGCTGGGGGTTGCACAGATGAGGAGCCTAATCAGCAGAACTGTTCTAGAGCAGAGTAGCCTCCAGTTCTTAGATGATAGAAGAGGCACCTGGGTGGCTCAGTCAGTTGGCATCCAACTTCAGCTCAGGTCATGATCTTGTGGTTTGTGAATTCAAGCTCCATATAGGGCTCTGTGCTGACAGCTCAGAGCCTAGAGCCTGTTTCAGATTCTGTCTCCCTCCCCAACTCGTGCTCACACATGCTCACTCTTGCTCTCTCTCAAAAATAAACATTAAAGAAAGAAAATAATACTTTAAAAAATAATATAAAAAAGAAGAGGATAGTAAAAATATGCAAATATTCCTCCTCTACAAACTTCCAACAAGCTCTATGTTAGTTCTACCATGTCCTCTCAATGAAATTGGAAATTTGAAAGGACTTCTTCTCTCTTTAAATTGAGAGGAGAGCCTGGGTGCTCAGTCAGTTAAGCTTCTGACTATTTGATTTCAGCTGAGGTCATGATCTCATGGTTCATGACTTTGAGACCCTCATGGGACTCCACATGGATAGCATGGAGCTTGTTTGAGATTCTCTCTCTCTCTCTCTCTCTCTCTCTCTCTCTCTCCCACCTCCCTCCCTCCCGCCTCCTCCTCCTCCCCCCTCCTCCTCCCCCCCCACTCGTTCATCCATGCACAAGAGCTTTATCTTTCTAAAAATAAATGAGCTTTCATAAACAAACAAAAATAAATAAACTGACAGTGAGAGCTGGGCTTATGTATATTTATGTATATTATGTATATTATATTTAAAATTCTTTTATAGAACATCATTTTTCATTCCATTACTTACTGTAAAGTGTTTACAGCTAAAGCTCAGACATTACAGTATATAATTGCTTTAATAAAGATAGCTCAAGTCAGATTCTGAGTTTTGACTGTTACAGAGGAGAACACAGACAACTTTACTAATTTCAAAACTGCCTATTTCCATTTTAAACTGGTACTAACTTTGGGAGTATGTCTATTCTTTGCCAATTCACATCTAGGTAGCTCGTTTTGTGGAAATACTGCTAGTATGCTAAGACTCACTCCTCTCATTATATAAAGATTTTTTTTTTAGTATAAAGTTTTTTTTTTTAACAGAGCTAACTATGTTAAAGTAAGTTATTTTTCCAGCTTGGTTAACGAAGTTACAAAGGAGAACTATTAAATTCCTGGATAACAGAGGGTGTGTAAGATTATGCATACTCTCTTTTACCAGAAAGAATGCATAAGTGAAGCAAATTCACGGGCCTAAGTATTCATCTACCCTTACTCTTTTGTCACATTCCGTTCTTTTGAAAGTCTTACATTTTCTCATCTTAAAATTCCCAATAAGAACCAAAATATAAATTTCATAGAGCAACACTTATAATCATGCCAACATTAGGCAAAGTTTAATGCCTGAATCATTTAATTATGCAACTATCACAAGCCTATATTACTGAGTCACTTTATTACTTCACTGAAGACATGCTAATTCTATAGAAAACACTGTTATTCTACAAATATTATGCACCTATTCTGTGCCAGACATCATTCATAATGTTAAGGATATGGCAGTGAACAAGAATAAGTTCCTATCTTCATGAAACTTTAGCAGTCTATGGAGAACAGGGACAAATAAGCAGTATATTTTCACAGAGATTAAAAGGACAGAGCAAGATACAGAAAAGGGGCTATGGGGCTAAATTTTAGATAGGGAAATCAGAGTAGCCCTCACAAAGGAGGTAACATTGTAGAAAACAACCATTTCAAAGCTCTGTAAATCAATCAGGCAACAACAAATCTAGTTGCATTTATTCATGAAAAGCTGTTAAGACACGAGTTAGGATAGTGGGGATCAGTGGCCTTTTTGCCAGGGAATGCTACCATCTCCATCCACCACTGTCCAGCTCAGAGAATGCCACAGTTTTACCAAGGCAGAGTTGGCTATGAAAATCAGGAATTTTGCATGCAGAGGGGGCTACTCTCTTTTAAAAAAAGAAAAACCCATGTCCAGTGGCACTGGTAGTACAAATGGCAAATCTGATAGGAAACAAAGTGAGAAAGCCCACGGCTCTATTACCCTGAGGATGAAGTCCCAGCTGGGGAAAATGACATGCTTGGCAGACCACTAAGAAATTTAACAGGGAGATCCTGGAAATGAGAAGCACACAGGGGCTTAATAAGCTCTCCACATATTCCTGGCTGACTTAAAGGCTGTGCACACATGTAGGAGGGACCCAACAGGGCCTCAAAGAAAGTAAAAGCTGAGGCCAACTTGAAAACTGGCCAAATTTTAAAGGGACTCAGCCACCCATATACAGAATCATCAAAGTATGATGGAAGCCTTAAAAACTCAAGAGGATTGAGCACAATCTCTAAACAATAATGGCTACCCACTAAACTCTACAGACATAGCCCCAGAAAAAATATCAAGCTAAAAAATGAAAATTAGAATTAAATTAACACAGAACTTAGGGGGCTTCAAACTGAAGGTAAAATATTCTACAGATTACATGCAGGTAAGTTACAAAAAAAGAAAAACTCCAAAATAACAACCTTCAGGAGGATTAAAAAAAAAAAAATCAGAATCCAGGCGATAAGGCATCTGACTTCAGCTCAGGTCATGATCTCATGATCCTGGTTCACAGGTTTGAACCCCACATCAGGCTCTGCACCATCAATGTAGAGCCTGCTTGGGATTCACTTGCTCTTGTTCTCTCTGTCTGTCTCTCTCTGCTCTATCCCCACTTGCACTTTCTCTCAAAACAAATTTTTTTAAAAATGTGAATCCAGATTTGCTGCAATAAATTCTCTGAAACATTCAACTGTCAAAAATAGAAAAGAAATAAGGAAAAAAATGTGAAACATGCAGACAAAGGAAAAGCTACTCTTAGAGTTAAAAAAAATAGCAGCCAAATAGAAAGTGACTCTGGGTAGACATAGCTGTTGGATTTAGCAGACAAGAATACAAATGAGCTATTCTATCGGAAAACGTGAACCTGAAACTATAAAACTCCTAGAAGAAAACATAGAAGTAAGCTTCTTGGCACTGGTCTTGGCAATGATTTTTTTAGATATGATAGCAAAAGCAAAGGCAACAACAGCAAAAATAAACAAGTGGGACTATATCAAATTAGAAAGCTTTTGCATAGCAAATAAAACAATCAACAAAATGAAAGGCAACCTATGTAATGGGAGAAAATATTTTCAAATCATCTATGAGATAGGAGTTAATATCCAAAATATATAAAGAACTCATACATCTCAACAGTAAAAAACAAACAAAAAGCCTAATTAAACACTGAGCAAAGATCCGAAGAGACATTTTTCCAACAGCCAAAGGTAAATGAAAAACTGTTCAACATCACTAATTATCAGGGAAATGCAAATCAAAACCAGAATGAGCTATCACTTCACACCTGTTAGAATGGCTACTGTCAAAAAAAAAAAAAAAAAAAAGATAGGAGATAAAGTGGTGGCAAGGATATGGAGAAAAGGGAGGAATCTTTGTACACTGGTGTTAGGAAATTAAATTGATGCAGCTCCCATGGTAAATACTATAGACGTTCCTCAAAACATTAAAAACAGAATTACCATATGATCCAACAATTACACTTCAGGGTATATATACCAAAGTTAATGAAATCATTATCTTGAAGAGAAACTTGTACTCTCATGATCACTGTAGTAACACAGTAGTAATTCAAGCAATTCACAGTAGGCAAGACATAGAAGCAACCTAATATATAGACTACATATTAAAGATATACATGTGTGTATACGCACACATACACAATACATACAATAAAGCAATTACAATAATAGTGTATTATTAGGTTTATAACATAAATAGTTGTAATGCAAATGACAATAATAGTAGGAAAAAAGGGAGGGGAAATGAAGCTCTTGGTGGAAAGGTGCTGTTTTACTAGAATTAAGTTAGTATAACCTGAAGCAGACTGATAAACTGAAATGTATATTGTAATTCCTAAAGCAACCACTAAGAAAATAGTTTATGTAATGCTTAAAAAAAAAAAAAATCAACCCTAGACCTACAAATGGCACCTTAAAAAATGAAGGTAAGACATGAGAACAGAGGAACAAAAACGAGAGATGAAGCAAAGAGCCAGGACACAGGTAATTCCAACCTTAACAAAAACTACATAAAATGTAATTAACTAAGCACACAAAGGCAAAGATTGTCAGACTGGATAAGAAAGAAAGCTCCAACTATATTCTATCTATAACACACATACTTTAGATTCAAAGACACAAATAGCTTGAAAGTAAAAGGACAGAAAAAGATACACCATGCAAACAGCAACCAAAAGAGATATGGAGTAGCAATGTTATTAGCAAACAAAGTGAATTCTGAGAGCTACCAATTTCCCCATTACCTATCAGATAAAGTCTCAATAACTTCATATTCTGGTTCCTTTTTATCAGCTTCATTTTATCTTCCACTCATAACCAATATGATCATAACTAGATACTACTTCTCACTCTTTCTGACCATATTATCTCATTCCCAATTCTAAGCCACTGATCACATCATCACTGGAATGTCTTGACCCCTCCCTCCCCTCCCACCTACACACATTCTACCATCCTTAAAGTTCCTATTCAACTCCCACCTCTTTCACAAGGCTATCCCCAGATGTTCCAATTCACACTAATCTTCTGTGATCTCTAAATTCCTGCAGCACCTAAAATTATTTTAGAATTTAGTATATACTCTCTTGGTTTTTATTTTTGCAAACTATAGTTCAGCAGTGTTATATAAAAGAATGCTTTTCAAAAAGTACCTTATAGAAATCAATTACTACAGTGTAGTCACTGTAGAGAAACACACACACACCCACACAACTTGTCCAACTAACTTACTACACATGTGCCTTATTAAGAAAAGCTAAATTTTGTATCTTTATTTATCAGTGGCAGAGCTCTCAAAGCTGGTTATTTTGTCTTTCATAAAGTAAATTCCCTGTTTCCGTAATTGCTTCTACCTTACAACTTGCTGTAGACCAGTATTTTCCAAACTGTAGGTTCAGCCAATCAGGATTGAGAAGGGGGTGGGTGAGGAGAAGATAATAAGAAGTTTACTATAGTAAGACTAAGAACTTTTTCATCAAACTTATCAGTTATTTTTCTGTGCACTGGGTTGCAATGTAAAATCTATTTCTAACTACAGGATCATAGTTAAAAATTTTAAATCCACTGTAGAAAAACAACTTGTCTATAAAGGCAAATTTGTTCCAATATAGAAAAGATAAAAACTTACAGATAAAAACTATTCTTAATTATCATTCCCACCTGAAACAAAACAAGACAAAACAAAAAGACTGCTCAAGATGGAATAAATGCCACACAAGTATAAGAAAACCTGAAAGGCACATTTAAAGGAAAAATTGTCCTCTTGGTTTAACCAATAGCCATTAGCATATATCCTCCTCTAAAGTAGACAGAGGTTATTGTTCATTTTTACATCATTTGATATCTCATACTTTTTAAAAGGGGGGGGAGGGGACTTTCCAGAAGCTAAAAAGCATTGAGTCAAGGGATTCCCTAAAGGGTACTTTAATTACCCTATGTAAAGTTCAATAAAGGAAAAGCTAAATTTTAAGTGAAGTAACAACCAGAAAGCTTTATAATTAGATGTAAGGTAGGCAGCATATGACTAGCATCTTCTCTTCTTCACCAAATTTCATTCTACTGGATCTTTCCTATCATAGAAAGTTCCACTTTCATAAAATCTAGTAAAATAGGATTGACTTCAGAAGTTCTGCTTCAGGGCCGCTGAGTGGCTCAGTTGGTTAAGCATCCAACTCTTGTTTTCCATGCAGGTCATGATCTTACAGTTGGTGAGTTTGAGCCCTGTGTTGGACTCTGCACTGACAACAGTGGGGAGCCTACTTGGAATTCTCTCTCTTGCCCTTTCTCTCTGACTCTCCCCTGCTTGCTCTCTCTCCCTCAAAATAAATAAACTTAAAAAAAAAAAGTTTTGCTTCAAAGGCTATTTTTCCAAAACATACTTTCTTCTTCAAAAAGGAATTATCTGACATTCCATCATCCTTCCTCTGAAATCACACTAGGACTGAAAAAGTGTTTATTTTAACCCATTTCTAAATCTTTGATTCCACAGTAAATTCAGATACCCCCAAACACCCTGCAATTGGCTAGAATGTCACCTCAAAATAACTCCATGTGTACAACAAATATTTTGAAGCCAACTATGTATCAGAGCCAGGACTTTGAGCATATAAAAATTCATAGTCCTTAAAGGTTTCAACGGGTAAGCAAACCAAACAATTACAATAAGGAAACTGTAGGTCACTCAGATAGTGCGACAGGGTAATTGGCGACTGGACCTATAAAAAATGTCTTATTAGTACCTTGAAAAATTCTGGAAAGGGCACTGGTGGAAAATCTTAAATATAATGCTAAAAAGTTTGAATCCTACAAGCCATGAAGAACCACTAGGATATTCTAAGCAAGAGATTTGTTTTGGGTAGATCATTGGTTATGAAAAAAAATTGTTTTAAGAAGATAAACTAGGACCTGTACTGAGGTAAAAAGAGTCAAGACAGAAGGAAGAGAATGGCTCTGAGAGGCAGATCAACAGTTATTTGATCACATACTGCTACTGCTTTGGTAAATAGAAGGAGGGGAGTGATAACTATCAAACTTCTGACTCATGTGACTATTAACATGGCAGCAGAGTTCACTGGCCTAGAAAGCTGTTTTGGAAGAAGGAAGGAATGAGTTCAGTTTGAGACACGTTTAGCTTGAAATGACTGAAGGACACAGAAATGGAAAAGTTCAGAAAACAATCTGATATGTTCATTTTATCCTCTAGCAAGAGGTCTAGATGGTTCTTAAAGCTAGGGGGATAGATAAAATTGTCTAAAACAGATAAAATAAGAAAGAAGTAGCCAGAGTCCCCAGTAGCAGAAAAGTCTACTAAAAAAGAAAACTGTTTAGGCAGTAAAAATCTAGAGAGGGGTGTCACATAAGCCCAAAGACAGGTAAGATATTGAGGAAGATCCTGGAGAATATCAACATTTAGGCAGACAGATGGAAAGGAATCATACAAGAAACGGAGAATGAGCAAAGCTGTAAAAGAGGAGTCGCCAAAGAAAATACACTAGAATAAGGGTCAGCAAACATTTTCTATACAGGATCAGATTATAAATACTTTGGGCTTGCAGTCCATAGTCTCTGTTGCAATTATTTAACTCTACAATTATAGAGGAAAAGCAGTCAACAACAATATGTAAAGGAATGGGTGTGGCTATGTATGTTTCAATAAAACTTTACTTATAAAAAAGGCAACAGGCACACAGCTTGCCATCTTCTGTTCTAGAAGCCAAGAAAAGAAAGTTCCTTATATATCAATCTCTTTTTCAACTTAGTGTGCGCGCGCGCATGCACACATCATATATATAGTGGACTTTCTAATATCAAAGTTCTGGAAATTTACTATAACATTTTTCTTTTATATTACTATAATTAGGTGTATATAAATAAATAATCTAAATTTTGTAAATTAGTTATAAAATACATAGTGCTCAGGCAGACTTATAATCTTCTACAAAGAAATTCCATTTTATAGGAAAAAAATAAAAAGGATTCATGCATGCTAATTTTCCCAATCAACCCCACAAACATCTTGCCCAACACAGAAAGGATGCCTGGAGATCCTAAAGGACTTCTACTCCTAGCCAGCTAATATGGATTAAAGTAAATATAAATGAAGGTTCCTAAATACTTAATTTTCAGAGGGTCGCTCATATTTGTCAGGTCTAACTTAAATGCAGCATTTCTTTAACCCTGTACCTCTGAAAGTCAATGTAACAGATATTATTAGCACAAAAAATGATGGTGCCAACAACTACACCTAACTGAAAATCAAGAGCCAGGTACCCTGCTAAGAGATAGATCTTGACTTCATTTAATCCTATGAAGGCATAGTCAGGTTAAGGAATTTGCTTACAAAGAGCAGGGACAAGATTTAAACTTAGGTGTGTCAGATTCCTAAGCCCAGCCTCTAACTACCACAACAAATGTAACTCAATTCCATCATCTTCATTTATTATTATATGCTTGGGAAATATAATGACAATAAAGCAAGACCTCAGTATTGAAAGCACTTATAATTCAAACTAAGACACGTATCAAATAATGATGCCACATAATAGGAAACGCTAAGTGCCTTTAGAGATATTTAAAAAAAAATGATATGAGAGTTTTGAATAAAGAAAGAACACTTCTGCATGAAATTTAAAAGGTTTTTCAGGAAAGAGTACACATTACCTAGTGACTTCTCCCTGGAACCATTAGCTTTCTGAATACATGAACAAAAACTCTAAAACCTCTTTTTTCCTTACTAAGAAGAAACTAGAAAGGAAACATATTATTCTATATACCCAACTAAAATCTCAGGCTACTATATTGTGCCTATATACTCTAATTATGATTTTCACAAAAAAAGATCATCAGTTGGTCATTGCTTGAAATGCTTTCTCCAGAATTTCTTCTTCCTCCCTGGCCAAATTCATAGTTTCTTTTGCTAGTTCTTCCTAATCTCCCTGTTTTCTAAACAGTGGAAAAGTAGACAGACCTTAGTCTCTCACCTCTTTTTAGCTACCTCTATTATCTCTTCCAGTCTCAGGACTTTATTTTATTTTTTAAATATTTTTATTTATTTTTGTGAGACAGCACGAGCCCGGAAGGGGCAGAGAAAGAGGGAGACACAGAATTCAAAGCAGGCTCCAGGCTCTAAGCTGTCAGCTCAGAGCCCAACATGGGGCTTGAGCTCGTGAACTGCGAGATCATGACCTGAGCTGAAGTTGGACGCTCAGCCAACTAAACCACCCAGGCGCCCGTAGTCTCCGGCCTTTAAAGCCTGATGACTCCGGTTTGATATCCCCAGACTAGATCTTTCCTGTGTATTCCAGAATCTTCAACCAACTGATGACCTGACAGTTCTGTGTCTAACATCATCTCAACTTGACCTATCATGAGCAAAATTCCTGATCTTCCTTAAATCTGTTCTACCCAGTTGTTGACAATTCCACTATTCTGGCTGCACACGTCAAAATTTTTGAAATTTTGAATCCTCTTTCTCTCTGACCTCACAGTCAATCTGTCAAAAAATCCTGCTGGGTTCTACCTTCAAAATATATCCAAGGGGCACCTGGCTGTCTTAGTCAGTAGAGCATGCAACTTTTGATCTTGGGGTATGAGCTGGAGGTCAGTTAAGCATCTGACATCGGCTCAGGTCATGATCTTGCAGTTCGTGGGTCCGGGCCCCACATCAGGCTCTGTGCTGACAGCGCAGAGCCTGGAGCCTGCTTCAGATTCTATGTCTCCTTCTCTGTCTGCCCCTCCCCCACTTGTACTCTGTCTCTCTCAAAAGTAAATAAAACATTGAAAAAAAATTCTCCAATATTCTAGCAATTGTACTCTTGGGGATGTACCCCATAGAAATGGAAATTTATGTTCACACAAAAACCGATGGATGAATGTTCATTATTCAGAATAGCTACCAGATGTCTTTGAACGGTTGAATGGATAGACATACCATAGTATACTACACTATGAAATACTACTCAGCAATAGAAAAAAACTAATTATTGACATATACAACAACTTTAATGAATCTCCAGCAGAGAATTATGCTGAGCAAATAAAGCCAATCCCAAAAGGTTACATACAGTATTTTATTTCATTGATATAACATTCTTGAAATAACAAAATTATACATAGAGGAAATAGATTGCTGGTTTTTGCAAGAATTTAAACTAGGGGGTTAAGAGTAGAGAAATGGCAGGGAAAAAATGGATATGGTTATAAGAGGATCCTTGTAATGATGGAACTGTTCTGGTGAATACACAAAACTACACATGTAATAAAACTGTATACAAGTACACACACACACACACACACACACACACACACACACACACAAAAGTACAAGTAAATCTGGAGAAATCTTAACAAGCCTGGTGGATTGTATTAATGTCAATATCTTGATTGTGATGCTGTGCTGTATTTTTAAGATGTTACCATTGAGGGAAACTGGGTAAAGGGTACATGGTATCTCTCTATATTACTTCTACTATTTACAGGTATATTTACAATGATCTCAATATAAAAAATAATAAAAATATATGGGGTGTGTGTGTGTGTGCGTGTATCTCCAGGATGTAATCATTTCTCACTACCTCTCTAGTGTAAGTCTTTCAGCTTCCCTCTGTTCACCTTCCATCTATGTTCAAGAAAGCAAGCAGAGTGATCTTACATTTTTAAATATAATATAGACTGTGTGATTTCTCTGCTTAAAACCTCTAGTGGCTCCCCACTTTGAAGAGAGTTAAAGCCAAAACCCTTACTATAGCTAACAAGGGTTCTCCCAACTGCCCTACCCACTGTAGAAAACATTTGTAAACCATATATCTGGATAAGGAATCTGTATCCAGAATAAAGAACTCTAGTCAACAATAAAAAAGACAAACTGAGCAAAGGAAGGACTTCTGGTCTCCAGCCCAGTATGTAAGGAGCTTGGAAGTAATCCCTCCCACCTTCACAACAAGAAAAGAGCTGAACTGAAAAATCAACAACTCTTTATAAATCCATCAAAGAATTGAGGTCACATGGCAAAACCACTGCCCTAAAAACTGGAGACAGGCAGAGATATATACAGAATCACAGCTTACTGGAGCAGAAGCCCAGGAGCAGAAATTGCCTCCAGAGTCAGTACCAGTAGAGAAAAACTTAAACTGTAGGTGACAGAAGAGCAGTATGAGCAAGTCTCGGATTTAAAAGCTCCAGAGGGGGGGCTCGACAGGTTTCTCAGTTTTATTTCTAGTAGCCCTACCAGGTCCCTACAGTGAAGATCAAGGAAAAATCTAAGGATGAGAGGAAACATTTATAAATAGGCCAAGAGAATTGTGTTCTCCTTTTTTTTTTAATGTTTATTTTTGAAAGAGAGAGAGAGAGAGAGAGAGAGACAGAGTGTGAGTGGGGGAGGGGCAGAGAGAGAGGGAGAGACAGACTCCAAAGCAGGCTCCAGGCTCTGAGTTGTCAGCACAGAACCCAACATGGGGCTCGAATTCACAAACCATGAGATCATGACCTGAGCTGAAGCCGGAGCTTAACTGACTGAGCCACCCAGGTACCCCAGAGTGCTCTGTTCTTACGCCCTGCCCTCAAAGAAAACTATTCTACCAGAGCTAACTGAACTGGAGGAAAAGAAATACCCAACTCTAGCCTTCTCTAGACTTAGATGTGGGGAAAAAGAAATACCCAATTCTAAGCTCATCTAGCTTCCTATGCGTGGGAATGGAGATATAAAACTCCAGCCCTTGCTAGTCTTCTTGTCTCACCTATGAGAGGGGAGGAGGAATAAAAAACTGAAAAAACATTTGTAAAGGTCAAGCCTTAAGAAAGACCTATTACCTAAATAACTTTTACTGAATATATTATATCCAGCTTTCAACAAAAATACTAAAAGACTAAGATCAAAGTGTGAAGACACATAACAGGCATCAGAATCACTGAAATTTAGTGGAGATTTTGAAATTATAAGACCAGGAATTTAAAACAATTAATACACTAAAGGCTGTAATGGAAAAACTGGGTAACACAAAAATAGATGGGTAATGTAAGTAACGAGAGATGGAAACTTTAAAAAGATTCAAAAGAAAATGCTAGAAATCAAAATCACTGTAGCAGAAATTAACAATGCCTTTGCTGGGCTCATCAATACACTGGACACGGCCAAGGAGAGAACCAGTAAGCCTAAAGAAATGTCAACAGAGGGGCGCCCGGGTGGCTTAGTCAGTTAGGCGTCCAGCTTTCACTCAGGTCATGATCTCGCGGTTCGTGGGTTCGAGCCCCGCGTCGGGCTCTGTGCTGACTGCCAGCTCAGAGCCTGGAGCCTCTTTCAGAGTCTGTGACTCCCTCTCTCTCTAACCCTCCCCTGCTCATGCTGTCTCTCTCTCTCTCTCTCCTAGAAATAAATAAAA